>NW_021703782.1:111268411-111277828 GCF_005190385.1 Monodon monoceros
GATGGAGCAGAGGCCCCGGGATGGAGCAGGCCAGAAGAAAAGAGGGTGTGAAGCTGCGTCAGAGAGCGGGATGCACTTGGCCTCCAAGGCCGGGCACCCTTGGGCTCATCTTGGGACCACCATGATCATGACCAGAAAGAGGACATGCTTGGGGCTCAGCCTCGGACCATCTGTGAGGCAGGACAGGAGGCCTGGGGGGCTAGGAAGATGGGGCCTCCCCCACAGCCCAGACACTCATCAGCCTGGAATTTCGGGAATAATCGCTTTGGGCTTCTCAAAATTCTAGATGCACCGAGTAGACCTGGGGGCGGCAGGAGCAAAGAGTCATGTTCAGAATGGTTCTCAACCTGCAGTGGGAGTCATTGATTGAGCGCCCACTGTGTGCAAGGCATAGTGACAGATTTTACCGCAAAACGTGGGAAATGACGCAGGGACCGACAGTAGGCCAGTGCAGCCCCCCTCGCAGGCCTGCGGCCCGCCTGGGTGACGAAGCAAGGTGCAAACTCCCGCCCCTCCCGCAGGCAGGGGCAAAGCAGAGCCCCAGGCCCCCGCCTCCCGCCCCCCACACACACCCTTCTCGGGGCCTGGGTGGCAGTTACCTTGGCTGGCACTCCCTCCCTGCACAGAACTCCTGGACAGGCTCAGGCCGGGTCAGGGCGTCGCAGTAGCTGTCGTCCACCTCGATGCCATCATAGCGGACGCACATGGCGTACGTCGACATGACCCCTGGGTTCAGGACAAGGGAGGGGCCAGGTGAGCCAACTGTGAGGACCTTGGTGACTGGCAGACAGGCCATGTGACCATGGGCGAGTCACCCGACCACTCAGCACTTCCCGGTTTAAATCGGGGATAGTGACAGTTACCAGCTGACAGGTCTGCAGGTGGAGCCCAGCGAGGACGGCTTTGTGGATCTGAACTCTCTCCCCGTCCATGTCCCGTGGCCTGACCTCTTCTTTTTGCACCCTCACCCCATCCAGCCCAGGCTGGGCACCCAGTTTATGTGTCACAAACCCTGGGTTTTAAATAAACTCAGATTGGCCCTTACAGAGGCCCAGAGGCAAAGCCAGCCAAGCGTCGCTCATTTTCATTCATTCAACAACTACCCATCCATGGATGGATGGATGGATGGGTGGGTGGGTGGATGGATGGATGGATGGATAATCTAACCATTCCAGCCCTTTGCAGACTCCTCAGATGTTATATTAGATCTTCAGATCCTCCCTGCCCTTCCATGGCATGCCCTAGTCCTTTCAAACTCCCTCTTAAACTTTCTTTAATCATTATTGTGATTAAATACCTGGTACTCTATAAATCCCATCAGGGGACAGTATGTAAAGGGCCAGCCCTCAACTAAAATTATTAATTCCTTGAGCCCCAGCTCCACCTTCTGCTTCTCTGGTCTTCCTCCCCTGCAACCCGTGCTCAGTACTGGGCTGGCACATGGGCCAAAGTCACTACACAGGGGGTGGGTCCCTGCCAAAGAGCCAGGATGACTCAGGGAGAGTGTTAACATGGGGTTAACATTGGTGAAATGCCCAGGTGAGGTTAGGGTTTGTGGTGGTTGTTATTACTGGTGTGTGTGTGTGTGTGTGTGTGTGTGTGAGAGAGAGAGAGAGAGAGAGAGAGAGAGAGAGAGAGGGACCCAGGCTTCCTGAATGTTGGAGGGAACGGAACCCTCCTCACTGGGGTCACCCTTCCCCCAGAGGGAAATTGATTTCCCCGTAAACCAAGGGCCCCAGCCACCTTGCGCTCCCTTCCCAGCGGCGCGTGTCTGAAAGCCGGCGGCTCCTGCCTTTCCAAGCCCCAGCCCTGGATGGAATGAAACAGCCTGGGAAGCAGCCCACATGGGGATTTTTTCTTTTTTCCGTAAGGGCCGAGCCAGGTTGCAATCACTGGTGCCTCTCCGCCAGCGCTGGGCTGTGTCGTCTTTCGCCGTCGCTGAGGGGGAGACTGGCTTCCTGGCCAGGTCTGTTCAGAGTGTTCCAGGCCTCAGAGACACCAGCTCTGGGGCCCAGGGAGGTCCAAGTTTAGGGACTTGCAGACCCTCAGCAAGTGCCTGATTATTCATTCCCTCCTCGTCATCGAGTGGAAACACAGCAGGTCCTGATCGAGACGGGAATGCTGGTCCCAGCCCAGTCTCTCGCTGGTGGGGTGGGGGTGACGTGAGCGCTGTCAGACTCTCTGGGCCTCAGCGTGCTGCTCAGAGGAGCCCCCCAGGGATGCAGGGCAATCAGAGCGCCAGTCGTCTGGACACCCACCTCCCTACATCAGTCTTGAACGCGGTGCTTTTCAAACCTTCTTACTGAGCCCTTTCAAACCGAGCCCTTCCTCTAAATAAAAGGCGCAGAGAAGCCCGACACTCAGCTGGGTGGGCTTGCTCTGCCTGAGGTGCGTGAGCTTGGGGCCCGCCCGCTCCACTCCCCTCAGCCTGCGCCCAGGAGGTGCCAAGAACAGCTGGAAATCATCACTTGAGGCTCAAGCTAAGAGTCCAAACCGATTCACCTACATTTCTACCGCTCCCAGGAGCGTCTTTAAGGAAAGGAAAGATTGCTTGCTGCCATGGCTGAAGTTCAAAGACACAGGAGAGCTGCTATGTGCCAGCGACACTGTGGAGGTTTGCACAGACACCGTGGGCCACGGAAGGTCTGTAAACCACCCCTGGCCCCAACGCCAGCCCGGCCTCTGCGCCCGGTATAGTGGGATTTGGAGGAGAACTGGCCACAGAGGTCCCGTTCAGCAGGGATCCGACTCCACCACTTCTGCCGAGCGCCATCTGTGCGCAGCTTAGTGCCTCTGCGGTGACGGGGGGCCCACTCCGCGTCAGGGCCGTTCATGCCAGTCCCGGACAGGCTCGTCTAAAGGAGAGCGCTTCCTTTCAGCAGAGCCCAAATCTGTCTTTCTCACTTCCTTTCTTCTTTCGTCCTACTTTGCGCCTTGGGCCACCCAGGGCAGGTCTGCCCATACCCTGCCTGGCCACTCTGTGGGTATTGAGAGATGGTGCTGTGACCTCCCTGGGGACGATCTTTCACCCAGGGCCAGGCTCAGGCCCCTCGCCACAGAGGCTGCTTCGTCCTGGAGGGATCTCAAGCGACGTCACCTCCCCGGGCAGCGATGTGTCCGGGAGGAACAGGAGACGCTCCCAGTCACGTGGTCTGTGACAATCCCGGCGTACATGGGGACGACATCGGGGCTCCCAATTCAGAACAGGACCCTGCCCTTGGGGAGCAGGCTCTCAAAGCAGGCTCCTCCAGCACCCATCCCAGCGCTCAACCCTGTCCTTTCCCAAGACCAGCAGCAGCAGTGCTGGCCGTGGCACCCGCTTGTTCAGCTTTGGCCATGACAACTTACTTCTCGTTTCGTGTCTAGCCCTGTAACCACGTTTGGAAAGGCAGACATCCCGTTTTACAGGTAGAAAGTTGAGTCGTGGAGAGATTAAGCAATTTGCCAAGGGCATGGGGTGTGGCGGACCAAATAGCGCATCCCGAGCGTTCACCACATACCCCACAAAGCCCACCGTGCGCCCTCCAGAATGTCAGGGGGCCAAACTCAGCCTATCCCGTGCCCTGCTGGGGGAGGAGGGGCATGTAAAAGGAGGGGCCCCAGATTCCAGCCCAAGACGGAGAGCCTGTGGTCCATTCAGAGCCCTGCGGGGCCACCTCCCCAGCTCCTCCCTCGGGCCCTCCTCCTGAGATGCCAACCAGGGCTGCAGGAGGTGTGACCACGCCCAGACCATCGGTTGCCCAGGCTCTAGTCGGTGGCTTGCTAATTCTTCCACACTGGCCAGAGCATGCAGGGGACATCCAGAGCTCTGGTCAGCTGGGGTGGGAGTGCAAGGGCAGGGTCGGGGGCATCATACATTTTGAGTGGCAGTAACTCGTCTTGCCCAAACCCACACATGAAGTCGCAGGTATAGATAAGGCGGCACCCGGGGTCTCCCTACATTTGCCACAGGTCCCGGACCTGGGCCTGGCATCTGACCTTGCAGCAGTCCCCAGGGGGAGGGGACCAGAGCTGGCGGCAGATGGAGCCCCAGGCCCTGGGCTGTAAGCCAGAAGCTTGCTGTGGTGGCATCCAGCCACGTGAGCAGACATAGGTTCAGACACTTACTAACCCCATGTGTCTATCTGCCCAGGCAACCCCGGGGGTCTCCGTTCCCCTCCTGCTTCCTCCCTGGACGAGGTCCTAGAATCCCAACGGTTCCCTCTGCCACAGACCACGTGAGTCTATTTCCCCCTCCTACATTTGCTGTAAGCAAAAGTAAAATCCTGACCACCTGAGATTTCTTACTTTTTAACCAGAAGGATGTTTGTTCTAACAAGGTGTGATACGAAGAATGACGAGGGAGCCTTTGGGGGGCTGCATAACCCCCAAGCGGCTGGGCCTTACCGTGGTCCAGCACATCGTAAGCACAAGGACATCCAAACTCCCACCTCATCGCACTGCCTCGTGGGTCAGGAAACTGCTAGATAAGCTCCGTGTGGGCAATTTGGGGCTACAAGCAGGTGCATGGGCCCCGAAGCCTGGACTCGCACCCACCGGGGAGGTGGGCTCGGCAGGTGCCGCCCTTTGGCACCCGTCACGGGTACCTGTGGTGCAGGTGGAGCTGCAGGGCTCGTGGGACGAGAGCTTCCACCGGTACATGTCCGCGGGACTCACACCATGCTTGCGCGTCTTGGGCCTGGTCCTGAAAGCAGGTGAAGCAGAGAAGGGGGTGAGTTTCACGGGAGGATGTGTTCTCATCCATGGGGCGTGGTTGTGTACCTGTCCTGAGGTCCAGGCAGAATCGCCACCTGTCGGGGTCCCAGTGCCCACCGTCTAGAACAGAGACAAGGGAAGCAGCGCCCACGGGGCGGCAGGTTGTAGGAAGGAACGGACGTTGGCATTTTCCATCTCAATGACTGTCTGAGCTCACTGGCCTGCAGGCGTCAGAGCACCTTCGGGGGCTAGGGGGTGAAGAATCTGGGGCTCCCCAACATCGCAGTTGCTCCTTCCACACACACAGCCTTCTCGCTGTCACCTTCTAGCAGGGTCGTGCAGATTCCTCCTGCCCTGTCCCCGGGAAGGGACCGGAGAAGCACCTGGTATGCTGAGAAGGTGCAAGAATTCTCTCCCACGGCCTCCCTCAGCTGGGATTCTGACTGAATGGGGCACACTAGCCATTGGGCCTCCAATGATCAAAATAGAAAAGCTCAGCTGCAGACGGGGGAGTGGCCGCGTCCCCTCCAGACGCCTCTGCCCAGGTCTGCAACGGCTGCTGTGCCAGGGAACGCCGGGCTGGGTCCCCGCCAGCGACGGGCTCGGATTCTTGGCCGGAACTCAGACGGCCCAGCCAACTATTGTTAGGACTGTTTGCTTCTTTGAACCAGTCGGTGTGCTGGGGCCCAACCTCCGTATCCAACGTGCAGGCTCGTTTTGGACTCGGCAGGGGCAGAGGGAGGTGGCGGCAGCTCCCAGAGCCCGGGCATCTGCTCTGAGATGCAGACGGCTGAGTCTGAATGCGGCCCGTGGAACCCTGCCACCCCCAGAGCCGGCAAAGGGGACGTGGTGCCATGGCCCGGGGGACGGCACATCCCTGAGACCCCACCGCCCAGCTCCACTTCCCTTCCTGCCCAGAGGGGCTGACTGAAGACCACCCTAAGCTCAGACCCTCTCACAGAGCACACTCGCAGGTCCTTTCCTTGGGGCTTTCTGTCACCCCAGAGGTCAGGCTTAGATGAGGGTTGCAGGGCATCCATTCTAAAAGGCCTTCCAGTCAATTCTGTGATAGAGACATTGGTTTGGATTCAACTGGGAGTTTACTGTTTGTCTTCCAACTTCTGGAATTTCACAAGTGGATGAGAACGGCTCTTACACTTTACTTTTGCATAAATGTTGCCCTGAAGACACATCACGCTCTGAGAACCAGGAAATAGTCTACCCACGGACCTTAAGCAACGAATTTACAGATGCGGCTACGTTAACCCAGGAAGGAGGGAGAGTGAGGAGAGGGAGGGGAAACCCGAGGGCAGCCGGCCACAGGCGGGCGGCTGGGACCCCTCACCTGGTGGCATCCCCACCGGGAGCCTGCCCCAGCCTTTCCACACATACGGGGGAAGGGGAAGGTCCTCCCTCTTTCCTCCTTAAAAGTGAGCGGGAACTTTAAGATGGGGCGCTCCACCCACCCAAGACCCAAGCATCTCAGAACACGGGACCCGTGGAACCTCCCCAGGGAGGAAGAGCCTGATTCTGAAATGTGCTGATTGGGTCCCCCACCCTCCTTTCCACAGCTTTAAATTCTCCCCAAGAACAAAAGGGGATGAAAAGATCCAGCCCCTGCCCGGCCACCCCACCCATGGAGAAGCCATCTTTATCTAATTACACCCTCCTGGGCCAGCAGGCAGCGTGACTCATTCTGGAGAGACAGCAAGCGGTTCAAAATAACCCTTCGGGTTTTAAGCACCAAAGGTATTTTTGGGGGGGGCTGCCCACATGGCACTGCTCGTGGGGGCACCGCATAGGCGCCTGTCCCGCCTCGAAATGGGTATTTGCACGACAGTGCAACGTCTAAAAGACTCGTTCTCGGAAGCGGGGCCCTGGGGAGAAAAACACCCAGGAAATCGCCGAAACCACCAACCCTCCACCCGTCTCCATCTGGAAGGAAGATAGTGCCCTCTGATCCGAAAGGCTCGGACCACCTCAGCCCTGGGATGCCTCAGATCCCGCGTCTGGACCCTTTCCCCAGGACCGCCACGCTTGTTTATAAAAGGCTCATAAAGTGCTTTGCTCCCCCGCCACCCCCGATCCAGGCTGAGACAGGGACCCTGTGTCTCTGTGTCTCGGACGCTTGTTCCCAACGCCAGCGTCTGGTGTCGGGGCGTCCCTTGATTGTTCGGGGCTGTTCTGAGAAGGTGAAAATAACCTTTCCTTTCTGGGCTGCCCCTTTGATTTCGCCCTCTCTGAGCAGACGCGACTTCCTGTGTTTGGACAACTAGCTGTGACAGGGCTATTTTGTCCTGGCGGTTCCCCCGCCCCCCGCCCCCCGCCACCTCCCTCAGCCCTTTATCTCCAAAGACCATCTTTGGTCTCTGGTCCGCAGTGTGCTTTGAAGCAGCTGGTGGGGGAGCCGCCCACCTCACCACGTCAGGACTTTCTGAGTAATGACCATCATTGTATTAGTTCCTGCATCCCACATGGCCATGGAAACCCAATCATTCCCCTTAGGGCCCAGGGGTGGGGTGGGAGTCAACTGGGATGGGGCAGGAGATGTTCTTTATAATGTGACCTAAGGACCCAAAAGCCTGTGCCGTGACCTGGCTTAAGAATCCTTGAGTGCCCGACCGGCGGGCCCTGAAGCATCGTCTGACAAGCCCCTCGCTCAGGGACAGGGAACTGAGGACCAGAGAGGGTCACCGATGGGTCCAGGTCCCAGGGGAACGGGGCGGGGAGAAGAGAGTTGAGATGGAGACCCACTGGCACTTTCCATGCCTGAAGCCAAATTAAACAGCAGCCTGTGTGCCCCCCTGGTAAACCCGTTCATAGAGGGATCCTGACCATGAGATAGGCGGCCTTCCTCGCACGGGCTCGTGGTCCCAGAAGGGCCCCTCCCCCGCCCCGGAGGCTCAGTGCACTCATGATCTTTCCCGTTTCCTGGGTCCTTCCTAGGTGCCTTCAGCGCTTCAGTACCGGATGGAACTCAGTCCTCTGGCCAGCCCTGGGGCTGAGAAGAGCCCTGAGTAACTGGCCCCGGATCACAACAGCAGGTGCCGGCTGATTCTGAACCCCCCTCTCAGACTCAGAGCCTGTCTCGCCCTTCCGGCCGCTGGATGCCACACACCCCCAAGGCCCACTCCCTGCATTCTGAACCCGGGCCAGGCAAGCAGATGGCCTAGATGGACCCTACGGGAAGAAGGGCAGCCGCAGAAGGCTCCAGACCTCCCACTCTGGCCACATTTGCAAAGAATTCCACCCAGAGCCTCGGAATGGCCCCGGATGTGCCCTGGTTATCTCATGGGGCCTCGGAAAACAGCTTGAGAAAAGAGCGGGGCACCTCCTGTGGGCTCAGGGGCCCAGATTCCCTGCTCTCGTCCCCGGGGAAGGGTGAGAGAGTCATCTCCACTTGCCTCACCTCAAGAGTGAACCCCAAATCTTCCATCAAACTCAATTCCCCAAGGACGCCCGCCTCTGCGTCCTCAGCCCTGGCCAGGGTTCCACTGGCTTGGTGTCTAAGCCAAGGGGTTTGGGTGGGTCCTCAGAAAACAAGATAAAATAAAACCCAGTGCACTTGGACTTCCCTGGTGACACAGTGGTTAAGAATCCGCCTGCCAATTCAGGGGAAACGGGTTCGATCCCTGGTCCAGGAATATCCCACATGCCACAGGGCAACTAAGTACACGTGCCACAACACCCGAGCCTGTGCTCTAGAGCCCGCGTGCCACAACTACTGAAGCCCACGCGCCTAGAGCCCGTGCTCCGCAACAAGAAAAGCCACCGCAGTGAGAAGCCCGCACACCGCAAGGAAGAGTAGCCCCCGCTCGCCGCAGCTAGAGAAAGTCCATGTGCAGCAACGAAGACCCAACGCAGCCAAAAATTTAAAAATTAATTAATTAATTAATTTAAAAAAAACCAAAAAACAGTGGGCTTGTTCCTGCCTCTAGTCCCCGCTCGCCACCAGGGGTGCTGAGCCTGGCTCAGTCTGTTTAAACCAGCCTCGCTGCCCTGTTAGCCTAGAGAACAGGGGAGTCATCATTGGCCCAGGGAATTGTCCTCTAGTAGGGATAGTGGAGGCCTGGAGCCACCCTGATCCCAGCTGACCCCAGCCCAGGGAGGCTCCTGGCCTCAGACTCTTCCAGGGCCAGCCATGACTCAGGTGTTCCCAAGTGTGACTGTCCAGGCCTCCCCCGCGTGTCCTTCGCTCTGGACTCTCTCTCACGGCCCGTCCCAGGGCAGCTCCAGCCCCACAGCAGGAGGCCTTGTTCCTAGTGCCTGACTCGGGGCCTGGACCCTGGCTGGAGACTCCATTGAACCATCCCCCAGTCTCCTCCGTGGCCAGCAGGGAAGGTTGTCCTGAGCCACCCCACCGTCGGGGAACGTTATGGTCTCCCGCAAGAGCTGTCCCACCTTATGCACAGCGACCATGTGTGCAATGAGCATCCAGACCGAGAACCTAAGGACCCCAAGCCTCCAGTCTCTGAGCCCTAAGGACGTCGCTTACCTACTTTTCTGAGCCCAATACCCCTCCCTAAAGCTAAGGACCCCAAGCCTCCAGTCTCTGAGCCCTAAGGACGTCGCTTACCTGCCTCTCTGAGCCCAGTACCCCTCCCTAAAGCTAAGGACCCCAAGCCTCCAGTCTCTGAGCCCTAAGGACGTCGCTTACCTGCCTCTCTGAGCCCAATACCCCTCCCTAAAGCTAAGGACCCCAAGCCTCCAGTCTCTGAGCCC
>NW_021703782.1:111277838-111377737 GCF_005190385.1 Monodon monoceros
TCGCTTACCTGCCTCTCTGAGCCCAGTACCCCTCCCTAAAGCTAAGGCTGGCTCGGATGAGAACATGTCTCTGTGCACATGGAACACTCAGCCCCAAGTGCTCAGAACTGTTCACCTCTTCCCCCTCTGCCCCCCAGTTCCCGGAATCACATCACACGTGGGCACTCGGCACCAGCTTTAGCCCGTGGACCTAACTTGTGGGAAAGATGCTAAAACCCAGGCCTCTGACCCCCTGCTCAGATCCGCGGGGTGAGGCGGGGGGGCCCTGGGCGGGGGCGGCTCTCTCCCACCTACCTCCATCCCGGCCCTCACCCAGCAGCCCCCAGACAGGACTGGGGAGTTGCCTCTTACCTGGCTTTCTGCGTCCTGTTCCCAGCCAAGGCAGGGAGGCTGGCACTGGCGTTGGGGAATGGGGCCTCGGAGGAGGTGTTGGCCACTCTGTCAGTGCTCAGCTCCAGGTAGGACCCGTTGAGCAGGTAAGCACCGGCTCCCTCGTTCTCCTCGTACTCGACGTAGAGGCTGTCGGCCGGGGAGCCCCTCGGGGCGCCCTGTGCAAAGATGCTGTTGCTGGTCTCATTGAGGGGGACCTCCTTGGAGTCGGAGCCCGTGTCCAGGAGCTGGTCGGAGATGGCGTTGGCTGAGAGGAGCTCCTGGGAGGTAAAACGGGCGCCAGCCTCTTGGTCATCCTGGTGTCCCGCGAGAGCCGTCCCGGTGGCGTTGCCGTCTACAGGGGAGATGGGTGGCTCAACCTCCAGTGCCCCCTCATGGCGGGGCAAGGGCTGCCCTGGGCAGGGGCGGAGCAGGTGTGCTGCAGCAAAGACCTGAACCGGGAAGCGTCCAGAGGCAGGTTTCTGCCCGATGAGCGGACACAGATCGCCCGGCGGAGGCTCGCGAGCCGGCCTGGACAACCTCTTGTTGGGGAGCCTGCTTGACCTCTGCCATGGGTTGGATAGGGTTTCCCCGAAATTCACATCTGCCCCGAACCTCAGAATGTGAGCTTATGTGGAAATAAGACCTTCATAGACATACAGATCTCCAGATGAGATCGTTACGGACCCTATAACTGCAACGCCTGCTGTCCTTTTAAGAAGAGAACACGCAGAGACACACGGACGCAGAGGAGAAGCCGTGTGAAGACAGAGCAGAGTCTGCAGCGATGCGGCCACAAGCCAAGGGACGCCTGCGCCACCGGGAGCTGGAAGCGGCGGGAAGGACCCTCCCCTGGAGCCTCCAGAGGGAGCACAGCCCTGCCGACACCTTGATTCTATTCCATAGACTTCTGGCCTCCAGAACGGGGAGAGAATACGTTTCTGAGGTTTTAAGCCGCCCGGTTGGTGGGAGTTTGCTGCAGGAGCCCCAGGGAACAAATACCGCCTCTAAAGTGTTTCCTACTTGAAGACTCTCAGGGTCTTGGAAACTTGCCCCCAAGTCAGTGAGGGGAGTCTTCTCAAGTCTGCTCTACCCTCCACCCCTCAGCAGGGCTGATGGTCCAGCCCAGCCCCGACGTGTCACTCCACGGCCCTCAGGAGCACAGCCAAGCTGTCAGCATGGGGTCAGGGACTGTGACCCACCGCTGCGTCTTCAGCTGCACCTCCTGCGGCTTCCCCTGGAGCCTGTCCCGCCAGGCTGGCCCTTGCTGGGCCCCTCACCCCCGCCCCTCTCCTATGCCCTCCCCTGGCTAACCCGTACTTGCTCTGGAGCCCTCAGGTCAGGGGTCACCCTCTCCAAGAACTCGAGGTCCTCCCTGTGCCCCTCAGCTGCCCGTCATTCCCTCCCGGAGCTCTGGTCACACCTCGTGCGCTATGCTGTCTGTCTGTCTGTCTGTCTGTCTCCACCGAATGAGTGAGAGCACGGGCTATGGGGCCGGACCATCCTGGATCTGCCCCCAGCCCCTCCGTGGTGGACTGTGTGACGCAGGCAAGACCCCTCCCTCTAAGCCTCAGTCTCCCCACCTGTCAAATGGGGATAACCATACCCACCTGGAGGAAGGTATGTGCAGAGGATGTCTGCTAAGGGCCGGCCCTGGGCCTGCCCGGTCAGCCTGCACGGAACCGGCACCTCTGTCACCCTCTTCTGCAGGTGCCGGGTTCTGAAGACCCTTCACCCGAGGCCCCTCTCCCTGGGAAGCCCCGCCCCACCCCGCCCCTCCTCCTGGTTACCTCGGAAGCCCTTGCCCCTGGGGGGCCCCTCGCAGGCCCTGCCGCTGGCCTGCGCGCACACCTCGTTGGTCTCCTGGCCTTTGCTCAGACCCAGCTCGATCCCCGGGCCCCGGTGGCCGAACAGTCGGTTGTCCAGGCCCAGCTGCTCCGAGGAGGCCTGGCCGTAGAGGGAGCCGTTGTGCTGAAGGAAGCCCACCAGCCCAGCCCCGTCCAGCTCCTGGCTCTCCGCGCTGTCTGAGGCGGGCTCCGAGAAGCCGTAGTAGACGGGTGGGATGCGGTGCGCGTGCGGCGGTTGCAGCAACGTGTACTCAAAGGTGATGGAGGGGCTTCTGCCGTTCTGGTTCCACACCTGGGGGAGGAGGAGAAGTGGGATTCCAAGCCCTCCCTCACCCCAGCCCCTTCCCCACCAGCCTGGAGTGGCTGCCGAGGCCCACTGCCCACAAGCCCCTTGAGGACAGAAGACTCTTGTCCCTGAGCTGCAGAAGGCTTTCCTGCTGCGGCCTGCAGCCGAGTCCTTCCCAGGGACTCACCCTTGACCGAAGAACGCTGCCACGCCCACCCAAGGCTATGCGTGGCCCCAGGGGCAGTCCGTGTCCAAAGACGGGCGAACACGGCCAGGGAAGGGGCAGAGGGAGCCGTCCGCCCCAGGCACAGGAAGTGAAGGGTGCGCGGGGTGCAGAGAATGTTTTAAAGGTAATAAAACCAATTAAAACCCAACCTGCATTTTACTATCACCACGTGCCAGAAATCCCAAGTTATAAGAGTGCACCGTCCCCACCACCTTCCCCCCGGAGCCCCCCACTGCCAGCCAAGCGCAAGTACCAGGGCCGAGGCCCCTGAGGACCGTCCCAGCATCAGAGCTGACTGGGGGATGGGCTGAGGTTTCTGTCGAGACTGCGTCGCCCCCCAGCTTTCCCCCCTGACTGTCCTGCTCCCCCGACTGAGTACTCGCGGCTCTTTCGAGGGACACCGCCTAAGTCAGCTGGTGTCAGAAGCCCCAGGAAGCAGCTCTCAAATGGGAGTTTGGAGCGGGATCCCCCGCCAGCAGGGGTGACGCGAGCCCTCCCTCGCGGTGCATGGACCCCTGAGATCCCCCCAGGTGTCAGGCTGGAATGAGACATCAGAGGAAGAGAATGCGCTTTGGGCGCCATGTCTCAAGTGTTGGGAGTTGGCTGGGCTTGGGGTGTACCTTGAGAAAGGAGAAAGGTCTTCAGAATGTGGCGCTTTGGAGATAGACAGTGAAAGGCTAGGGTGACATCACCACCAAACCTCCAACCTAAGGCCAAGCCAGAGTGCTACCTCCTAGGTGTTACACAGAGACTCGCATGTCCTCCAGCAGGGCCAGAAAAGGTAGAAGAACGTCAGAGAGCCGGGGCATGTTGGCTTCTCCACCTCGCCAAGAGCCCGACCGGGAGGAGACTTGGGGCGTGGGGGTCTGAGTCAATCTGCTTAAAAATTTTGAAATCTCAGATTCCCCTGAATCTTTGAGCCTAAAAAGTGGCCATTCCTCGCTGTTAAGGCCAGCACCTGGCCCTCGCCTGAAGATCGTACGGAGACCTCTGCCTCCCTGAGGGCCTTGCCCACCTCCTCCCCGGGCCACCTGGCTGATGGCTCACGTTAAGCGCCCTCTTCACCTACTCAGGGGAGCCCTGGGGCTGCTCGGGGGAGACGGGGCCATCGGGAACGACCCTGCAGAACCAGCCGCGGCAGAAGCTGAGCCTGGATGGGGGGAGTCTCTCCTGTGGGAGCCCCGGCTCAGGATGGAGGAGGGACCACACTCGCAAGCACCCCGGGGAAGGTGAGGCCAACACACTAAGGGGAGGACCCGTGCTGGCACCACCACAGCAGACGACGGAAGAGGGAGGAAAAGGCTGGAAAAGCCGCCAGGTGACTATTTTCTTCAGGATCACCTGGAGGACGTTCCGGCCGCCACAGTGAAAGGAAGCGTGATGGTGAAGAGTCACCCACGTCAGTCGGAGGGACACCTAGAGGGATGGTGTTGGGTGTCCTCCTAGGCCAGGGCCGGTGGCAGGAGATGCCAGTACAGAGCTGAACTCTCCATGGTAATCAGACAAGGGGGCTCAGGTACTGTAACGAGCAATGAGGTTGACACGGTAGCCAGGGAGCTTGAGCCTTTGGACACAGCTGACAGAACAAAGGACTCCTAGGGGACAAATGCATGGGCCCAGCAAAGGTTCTTCTCAATCTGTATGATCAGAAGAAATCACGGGTGGATGATCGCAAAGCAGACGGCAGCTGCCACATAAACGTCACAGTCCCTGCCCAGTTTCCTGGACCACTTTCTAGACCCAGAATCTGCTGGAGGATGGAACAGCCAGGTCCCCGGGAAGAAGGATCCCCAATTGGTTGATATGGTCATGATCCCCCCAGTTCCACCAAAGAGCCCACAGCTATTTACTTGGTGAGCTGCTCAGTGGAGAAACGGGTAGACATTGTAGGACCAGGGTTCAAGTTGTCATTGTTAACCAGGGACCCAAAGCATCATTACTGTCCCCTTTACGGTGAGAGCACGTGGATGACAAGTAATGGCCCAAACAAGGCCCAGGTCTGGTTGACAGTCTATCCGCTGGATCCAAGGCTCACCCAGCCCCCAGACGCATAACTGGGAGTCAGCAGAACTCTCCTGTTGGCTCCTTGACCTGGGCGGGGAGTAAATCAGAAACCATATTGCACCCTGGGGGGAAAACACAGAGATTAGCGCCGCTCAAAGACCTAAAGGATGCAGGGGTGCTGACCCCATCATAGCCCCCATTTCATTCAACAGTTTGGCCCCTACAAAAGCAAGACAGATCCAGGAGGGTGACAGTGGATTCCTGCAAGCTCAACCGAGCAGCAGCCCCAGTTGCAGCTTTGGGACAGATACGGCATCCTTTCTAGAGCGGATTAACCTGCCCTCAAGTTGACCATCTGGCAAATTCTTTTCTACCCCCATCAGGAAGGAGAAGCAGAAGAGCTCTGTTTCACACATTTAGAGTTCTGACCCAGGGCTATGGTTGACTCTCCCGCTTCCCGTCATAACGCGCGGTACAAACGGGTCTGGGCCGTCCTACAGAACATGACATTGGTCCTCTACATTGACGACATCACGTTTATCAGACCTGATGAGCAGGAAGGGGCACTGGAGGCCTTGGTAAAACATACGTATTCCAGAGGATCGGAGATTAACCCCTGTGAAGACTGGCCCCACATCAGTGAAAATCTCAGGGTCCAGTACTCTAGGGCGGCACAAGACATCTCCTTGAAAATAAAGGGAAACTTATCAGATCTCATGCCCCCAGTCGTGAAGAATTTAGGACACAACATATTCCGCACCAGGGAATATTGGTCCAATCCATATACTGGATTTGCCTTGAGTGGGGTCCTGAGGAGAAAGGGCTCTGCAGGAGGCCCAGGCTGTGATGCAAGCAGCCCACCACCTGGACTGTAATACCCAGCAGCCCCTGCAGTAATAAAGGTGTCTGTGGTGGGGAAAGATGGACTGTGGAGTTTCTGGCAAACTTTGCTAAGAAAATGATAACGTAGACCCCTAGTATTCTAGAGGAAGGCCATATCACCTAAAATAAATAGACGTTATTTGAAAAAGCCTCCTGGTGTGCTATCAGACCCCACTAGAGATGACCCTTTGCCCACAGGACATCAAGTGACCCACACAGCTAGAGCCGAACATTATAACACGAGGCCTCTCAACTCCGTTAAGTTACGGGGTCAGGAGGGCCCAGCAGCAATCCAGGACTAGAGGGACAGAAAAGTGGGTGACCCAACCTCCCAGCATCCGGGACTCTGGTGCCAGCATCCCTCTCTCAGCTCACAGCTACAGCTGCACGGAGTACCCTTAGGGTGAAGACAGAGAGGAGCGAAATGGCAAAACTTGGCTCCGAGCTGCGTCAGCTTGGTCTGGGGGTGCGAGCTGAAAATGGGATAGCCCTGAAGAGTTGCTGTGAAGGAAAATCCTCCCAGAGGGCTTCAGGCCGTACATATAAGGTGGCCACCCAACTTGTTTGGAAGGCAGAGTGGCCCTAAGTAAGAATAAATACTGACTCGTGGACAGTGTACTTGGCTTGGCCGGTTGGTCGGGAGCCTGGATGGAAAAGACTTTAAGATCGGGCATGAGGAGGTCTGCAGAAGACACGCGCAGTTGGATCAGTGGCGGAGACGTAACATGTGAAGGCCTCTGGATCACCTGTTAACGCACACTACAGGGCGCCCACCCTGGGAGGGGCACGAAACAAACGGGTGAGAGATAGAACGTCTTTGCCACCTGCCATGGGCCAGCCTCTGGCATTGGTCAGGTGGGTGGGCTCTGTGCCCACCGTATCCCTCAGCTTCCACGAAAGCCGGCAGGCCTCCAAGAGCCTCTTGACATCACATGATTTCAGTGATAATTCCTCTGCATTTTCAGATCTGGGGCACCAAGCGGCAATGCCATTCACTTCTAGACAGTAGCCACGGGAAAAGTCCCGGCAAGCTGGCCATAACAAGCCAAGCTCTCTTGCCCTCTGCTCACGCCCCATGCACTCCCCCCAGGAGCCATGAGCATCCTGGGTGCAGCATCAGGGGGACAGCCGTGACAAGCACTGCCATGGTCCCTCAGCATCAAGGACCTGGCAGGAATGCCACAGTGTCCATGGGGCCGAGGGTAGGGAACTCCATGGGGGGCTTGAACCCCAACCTGTGGAGTGGGGAGTGGGTCCTGCATCCCTGTACCCCATCCAGCCTTCTGTCCTCATCTCCCCACACAGTTCCTGATGCCCTGCACAGAACCTCCTGCTGTGCACATCCTCCAAGGGTGCTAACAGAGGGAAGGAAGGAAAGAAGGAGGGAAGGAAGGAAGGAAGGAAGGAAGGAGGGAGGGAGGGAGGGAGGGAGGGGAGAGGAGGGTCACACAAGTGAGAGTGTGAGTCAGCAGGTGCTTGGGTGAACAAGTGAACAGGTAAATGAATTAATGAGTAAATGGGAGACTAGCGAAGGAATGAAAATCTGAGTGAGGGCTGGGTTGAGGGAGTGACTCAGTGAGTGAACGAGGGACTGAAGGAATGAGGCCCACCCCGAGATGCGCGGAGGCGCTGGCCCGGAAGCCCCCCGCCTGCTGCCGGCTTCTGGGGAAGCCCCGGAGCCGCGGCCCACGCACCATGACGTTCAGGCCCTGGTTGGTGGGCCCCTGCGCCACGATGTACTCGATTCCCGTCTCGTACACGTCCATGGGCCGCCGGTACTTGACCACGGTGCCGGCGATGTTGAAGTTCTTGGGGCTGTCCACCTTGAAGTTGCCATTGAAGAAGTAGTAGCCAGCTTCATCTGCAAGAGCTGAAAGGGCACAGCTGCCTGGTCACCTGAGCCGGAGCGGCCGGAGTGGGGATGGGAGGGGGGGGATAGGACCTCGCACTCGGGACCTCTGGCCAACCTGTGGATCCCTGTGACCCTCCCCAAACACCCAAAGACAGGAAACACCACGTCGTGGGAGTGGGACGCTCTGTTTGCACACGGCATGTGGCCCTGGCCAGGGAGATGTGGGTCCTCCTTCCTATCAGCCTAAAATAAACAAGGGCTTGTCTGGACGACTGAGGGTGGCTGGCCCAGGGCCCACTTGGTCCTGCCGTTCCGGCCGCCTCCAAAGGGGCTGGGGCTGAGAGGTGATGTGGAGCATAGGGACCAAGCGACCAGGTCGAGACACACGCTGGACAGCAGGTGTCCGCCAGGTTGGGGCAGGGCCACCCTGCCTGGCTCTGCTGCAGACTTCCCCATGTGAGCCGGGCTGACTTGGCACCCCCAGCTTCCCCTCCCCTGACACGGGGAGGGGACCGTAGTGCCCCACCAGGGCCCAGGCCGAGCAACACTGCAGCCCTGTCCCAGCGGCCCCAGCAGGCCCTACCCGACCCCAAGCTGACCAGTTCCGTGCTCTCGCTGGGAGCATGACATTCTGCCTCCCAGACCGGGGGACCCGGCTGACCGTTGGCCGGATCGGCCCATTCCACCCCGGTGTGGCTCCCAGTCAGCCTCTCTCTGAGGCGGGGTGCCGGTGGACACTTGGAACCAAGGACTTCAGAAGGACATCCACTCCCAGAACTGGAGCGCGATGACGCCCAGACAGCGGGAATGCACGTGCGGCCCCCCGCAATGGGCTGGGACATCTGTCCAGAGGCGGGACGGCTGGCCCTCCCTGGGAGCCCCGGGGCCGTGGGGCGGGGCTCCACCTCGGGGACAGTGTGTCTTCCAGAGGGTTTCTTTAGAGCCCGTGCCAGGAACTGGCCCGAAGGTGGGGAAGAGTTCAGCTTCCAAAGCTTCTGATGCAACTCCAAGCAGAGGAGACGGGCGGTTCATTTATTATCAGGCAGACGCAGCAAGCAGGACGCGTCTGCTGGAAAAACACCCTCCGTGTGGCAACGTTGAAAACTAACGGGGATAAGAGCGGGAGCTGGGCGAGGAGGACACGGACGGGCTGGGTCTGTGCACAGGGTTAAATCCCCGGCCCGAGTCCAAACCTGTTTCCTGACAGTAACGACCTTCCTTCCTGCGGCTTTCCCAGTGCTCTGAGGCGGCCCTTGGTATTTCCACGCGTCTGTTTCAAGAACGATGGCTTTGCAGCCAGCTCTGGGAACACGGTGTTTCCTGGCCTCACCACCCTCCCAGCGGGCCACAGAGCAACCGGCCTGGCAGAGGCCTGGCCCCCGTGCTCGGGCCGCAGGGGCTGGGGCCTGGAGCGTGCAGACCCGCCGGCTGGGGGCTGGGGCTCAGGGCCCCAGGCACTGGGGCCCCAGGGCCTGAAGGGCTGAGAGCCCGTGCTGAGTTCAACCTTGAGGACCTTTAGCAAAGACCCACCCTCCACCCCAGCGTTCCCTTAGAAGGGTGGTCACACCCCACCAGCCCTGGCCCCCGAGAAGCTGCCCTGAGAGGGAGGGAGGTGAGCCCTGCCCGGGTCCCCCACCTGCCCTGTGCAGATCGGCTCACAGATGTTAGTATCTGCCCTCCTTGGCCAGAAGGGGCTCCCCCGGGGGTGCAGACAAGGTGCATTGCCCCGCCAACAGCCCACTACACAGGGAGCCCTTCCAGAAATTGTCACCAACGTGGGGCCTCACCGCCTCAGCCACCATGCAAATGACTCCACAATCCTCAAGGACCCCTACTGAATCCAGCTTCCCACCAGAGACGGTCCAGTAGCCAAAACATCAACTCGAGGGCCCCAGATGGGAGTTTGAATCCCACCCCTGCTTCTCGTCACCCTTGGCCTCAGACTGGCCACCTACTCCTTCTCGCTCTGCCTCAACCTTCTCAGCCCCAGAGTCTCACTCCTCGGACCTGGGGGGGCAGCGGGGGGAGCAGAGAGGCCGCCGCCAGCACCTCCAGCTTTTGCCTGTGCCTTGCCCTCCAGGGACAGGGAACTCACTACCTGAGTCATGACCCCCTCCATTATTAAGCAACTCTGAGTGCAAGACCTCTGCACACATAGGGGTGAGGTCAGCTTCCCTACGACCCCCCCCCCCCCACCGCCACCACATGCTACACACATGCACCCACTCAGGTCAAGCTCTGGCTTCTGGGGCCATCCCTCTCCTGCAAGAAGGGACCCAAGGTCAAGTGTCCCCTGTCCACTCATAACCCACACATTTCACCCCATGCAAAACGATAAGCCCCTATGAAGCCACCCAGGCCCCACATACACACCTAGGACGTC
Source organism: Monodon monoceros (assembly GCF_005190385.1). Taxonomy (NCBI): domain Eukaryota; kingdom Metazoa; phylum Chordata; class Mammalia; order Artiodactyla; family Monodontidae; genus Monodon; species Monodon monoceros. The sequence continues at coordinate 111,287,688 of NW_021703782.1, forward strand.
CGCAGACTTTTTCCGCTCCACAATCTGGATGTCTCGGGCGCCGGCCGGGATGTGGGTCACCAGAGAGTAACCTGGGGGACACGGAACAACGGTGAGCGGCAGGCCGGCTGTGGCCACTGCCTCTCGATTGCAGGACGGCAGTCACCACCCTCCTGCACTCCTGGCGGGTGAGGGGCAGCGTCTAAGGGCAGCCCCTCCCCGCTGCCAGAGCTGTGCACCTGGGGCCCAAGAGGCAAGTCCAGGACCTGGCGGAACACGCCCTGCCACGGGAGAGCTGACCCACCGCTCCGGCACGGCCCCAGCATTCCCCGCTTCCGAGACACTTTCCTACCAAGGCTGTGGGAGATGCTCCCTGGTACCTGCCCTGTTCCTTCCGAGGCACACCACAGGCCACAGGGACCGTAAGTCTGCTGGAGTCAACATACTTGGGTCCTGCTCTGCCACTACCACCAAGGTGACCCTGAGCAGGCTGCTGCAGCACTTGGGCCTCAGTTTTCTCGCCTGTACAGGGATGACGGCCCCCACTCTAGATGACGGAGGAGAGTCTGGGTAGCACAGAGCCCGGCCCCGAGGACGTCATCACCGGTGCTATTTTAGAAACCCACGTTGTCATACCATCACGTTGATTTTAAAGGCTTGCTACATTCAAAGGTGTAAATGAGGAAGTATGAGGCCCCAGCTCAGGGCCTGTCATCGAAGGCCCCAGTCAGGTGGGGCGGCAGCCACGGAGACCCTCACAGAGCCCCCCACAAAGGGACCAAGGGTCTTGGGGGGCAGAGGTCTGAGGAAGGGACCGTGCTGCCAGCAGGTGGTAGAGGGTTTGCTGGGAGAAGGAGGGAGTTTTTTTAAAGCCCTCAGAATGAAAAGCCGTCCGGGAGAAGGTGGCGAGGGGCTTCTTGAATCAGGTTTGCTGGGCCGATGCCCAAGTCACCCGAGGGGCACGTGGGCCCGCCTGCCAGGTGAGCCGCTCCTGCCAGCCGCCCCCCTTTACAGCCCCCTGAAGACCCTGAGCTGGTCCTTCCAGCCCGCGGGGAGCCCCTAAACGCCTAACCACTGGCTCTCTTGGCAGGAGGACAGGAGCAGCTGTGACCTGCAGTATCGGCCGATTTCCAGAGGACAAGCGCTTCCACCCACCGTGGCCGATGTCAAGCTGCCAGCTTGTGTCGCTGGGCGCAGAGTCGGGAAAAGGGACACAGTCGTTTACCTGCTGCCCTAGTATTTCCAGCTGACAGACACAAGAGTTATAGAGGTAAAACGATTAGGAAATGATGACTTTGCTTAAATACCATTTACTTAAATGAAGTTTTATATGTGTTAGTTTTTAAATTAGCACACAGCTCCGAGATTCTTCACCATAGCTACCTCGCACACATCTACCAGGGGAGCATGTGGGTCAGTGCTTAGGACCACAGACCCGGGAGCAAGCTGTCTGCGTTCACACCCACCTCTGCCTCTTCTGGCTATGTGACTTTAACCCAGTTTCTTAACCTCTCTGTTTCCACATCTATAAAATGACAACAGTGGTAGTCCCCACCCGGAGTCAAGCGCTGGGAGCGAGTTAACCGTGCAGTGCACTTGGTAGAGTTACAGGTGGGCTTGGTTAAGGGTCAGCCCCGGGCCCCCAAGCTGAGAGCTCCACGTGGGCATGAACCTTACTGCCGCACCTGGCACCCAGGAGGCGCTCAGAAAGAGACGCACCCTCTGAACCCTGCCCCTGCCAGCTCCACGCCCCAGGATCTGGCGGAAGGTCCCAAAAGCAGGTTTGTGAAAGGAAGGGAGGAAAGGCGCGATGTCTTTGCCTGCGCCCCTCCCACAGCGAGGCCTCTGAAGAAAGCGGCCTCTGCCCACTGTGCTCGCCCTGCCTTATTCAGACCCCTGCCCGGCTGGGCTTCCGCTAAAGACACCCCTCCTTTCCTTACCCTGCCTCTCCTCAGTCGGCATGTCCATCCCTGGGTCTCTCGTCCAAGCCCTATAACTCTAACTCCGAAATTGTCTGTCCCCTCCACCTCCGGGACACGTGGGGGTCCTGACAGCCAGGTCCTTGGGGGCTCTCAAGGGGTTGGCTCTAGTCCAGACGCACCTGGCCTCACTGAGGGACCTCGAGCCAGCAATTCCTACCCTGGGCCTCAATTTCCCCATCTGTCAAATGGGTTTCAAGCTGCCCTACCTTTCCCAGTCTGGAGGCTGTGATAACCCAGTTTAATCCCACAGGCATTAACTGAGACCCAGGAATGTATTCAGTTCAAGACTGAGTATTATAAGCAATATCCTTCCAAAAGTGCAAAATCCTGTCACAGGCACAGACCCCCTGCCCGCCCCTCCCCCAACCCCCAGGAGGGCCGGCTCTGCGCTGCGGCCGGCGCGGAGCTGGCGGGAGCCTGGACCCCTTCAGCCCTTGAAACTCGGGTTTGAGAGCTTAGGCCCCAGAATCTGTGCGCCCAGACCTCAATCTCATATCAGCGGTGAGGACGGAACGCGTGCCTCAGTTTCCCCCTTTTAAGGATGGTATTAACATCTCCCTGAAGGCTGCGCTTGGGTCAAATGTGGTCCCCAATCCCTGTGAGCACTGCGGCACCTGGTATCCAGGAGGTGCTCAACACAGAGCTGCTGCTCTTCCTGTAGCCAATGGGGGCCTTACAGAGCCACTGGCCAGCCCTGCTGGGCCTGGGTGGAGGATCGGGGGGCCCAGGAGGGGAAGGACCCTGCACAGTCACTTAGCAGCCGGCGGCAGGATCCCACGGGCCCTGGACCCAGAGCGGCAGGGGCTCTTACCCAGGTGGGTGTTCCCCTTGCGGTAGTTGCCTGTCACGTGGGTGCAGCTGCTTCCGTCCCCCTGGCAGACGCCACACTTGTCCAGCGTGTGGGTGGAGAAGAGCACCCCGTCACAGCCGATGGGCTGCAGGAAGGGAGGCGGAGAGGCTGCTGGGAGGGCGCTGAGGCCCGGGCCCCGGGGCCGCCACTGCCTGGGTGGACAGGTGGGCGGCCGGCGCAAGGAGACCGGTGGTACTTCTGCTACAATGTTGAACAACCTCACATTTTCCAGACACGCAGACCCCTCGCAGGTCGGCAAGCTTGCAGGACGTGCCGTCGCGGGCGGGGACCATGAGTTGGCGCTGGCCGTCCACAGTGGTGCAGTGCAGGTCGCACGGCTTGCTGGAGATGTGCACATAGTCATCTGATGGCGGAGACAGGGTCTCAGTGCGGCTGGCGGGGCCAGAGTCAGGGACCTCCCCTCCCCCGCACTGAGACGGCACTTCTTTCATGGCACAGATGGGGAAACGGAGGCCTGGAGAATGGAAAGAACTTGCCTGGGGTCTCAGTGGCAGAAACGGACCAAGATGCAGGTGATCTGGCCCAGCCCAGGCTCTGGAAGTCCAGCCTCTGCCGCCCTGTGAGTGGGGGGCAGTGTCCCCTCTGCAGGAGGTCTGAGCCGACTTGATGGCCCTGGGCTGCCGGTCCTGGGGACCCTGCACTTACCCGGTGAGCGGGAGAGGCCAAGTCATTTACACTGCCGCCTGAACTACTTATGACCTTGGACAAGACCCCCCCGCCGCCACCTCTGGGCCTGTTTCCCCACCTGCCTACCCACTGGACGAGGACATTCCCTCCCACAGGCCCCAGGAAGTGACCATCAGGTAGAGATCCTGCCAGAGAATTCCCTGCTGGGTGGCCCAGGGCCACAGTACCAGGATAGAGTGGCTTCCACTGGTGCGTCCGCCCGTTGTACACACGGGAGTTGAAGGAGATGCACTGCTCCTCGCGGAAGCTCCTCCCGTCCGGCGGACACTCCTGGGAAGCGGGAAGACAGGGCGGGAGGCTCTGGGAGGGACTCGGCCCGACAAAAGCATTTTTGTCCAGGCAGAGCAGGAAGTGGCTCTCCTCCTTACTCTCCGTCTCTCGGGCTCTCTGGAAGGAGGGAGGGAGGACCAGGCCTCCAGCACCCACGTGTGCTGGCCCTCCCTGTGCTCTGGGCTGGATCCTTTCAGCCCCACCGCCCCGGCCTTCTCCCAGGCTGCACATGGAGCGGCAGGGACACCGGCCTCGGCGGTGCTCGCGCGGGGTCCCCACTCGCCCCGCGTCCTCGGGCAGGGGCCCATCTACGTGTCCGCAGCCATAGCCACAGTGCCTGGGACACGGGCACTGACTGCGTGGGCCTGACTTCGTAGAAGAGGAGCCCGTGGGGCAGAGGGGAGGGGCCTGTGCGGGGCCCAGCTGCTCACGCCACGGCCAGAAGCCGAACTGGGCCAGGGCTCCCTCCCGAGCTCACGTCAGGAGGGCAGCTGACTGGTGAGGCCAGCACAGAGGTCATGGCCGCTCGCCTCCCTCCAGCCCCTAACTCCCCCCACGGGCCCACACAGACACACGGACGCAGGGACATGGGGACACGCACAGCATCATCTCTCTGCCCCGCCCCCCGTCCCGGGGGTCCGGTTCAGACTGGCTTTGGCCCCATCGAGAGGTGACCGGAGGGTGAGCCAGAGTCAGCACCTCCTGCCCAGACCCGGCCACCTCGGTGCAGCACGCGACTGACAAAGAAGGCTTGGGTGCTGAGGGCGTAGAGAGCAGAGGTGGGCGCACAGGGGGGATGCCGGTGACTCCAGTCCCCCGGGGATGCCGGTGAGCAGGGTTCACGCTGAGCGCAGGGGCCGCGTGCGCCCCTAGACCCCAGACCTTGAGGTCGTGCTGGAGTTCCGCCAGCAGAAATGGGTCCTTTTCCCCTCAGGTGCCCGCAGCCCGCGGTGGGCACCACAAATTTGATTTGATGCCGGAAGGGGGGATTCTGAGCCCGGGGTCCCTCACCACCCTTCTCTTCAACAGGGTGTAAGTGGCAAGCCCTGGACAGAGTGTCCAGAGGGCTCAGGGCCACCGGGAAGCTGACCTGACACCTGCCAGAGAAGGGGGATGGGGGAGGGGGTCCCGGCTGGCGGAGCCTCACCTGTACTCTGCAGAGCTGGTACCTCTTGGACGTGCCCGTGCAGGTCCGGTTCCCAGTGCCCATGACAGACGTCCTCCTGGCGGGAGGACACGGGCTGCAGCCCTGACCCTGCTTCTGCTCCTGGGCGGCCTCTGGGCTACTCCTCCACCACGCTGCCCCCGAGCCTGCTCTGATTCCTCTGACCGAGGCCTCCTTCCTCCCCACTCAAGCCCCGCCGCTGCACCAGAGCCCTCTCACGTCACAGGTATTCAGGTAGTTAGAGGGTGCTTCTTAGCCCCTTATTGGGGGGGGGGTGAGATCCAATTCACCTCTCTATCCCCAGCACACAGCAGAGGGTCTTAGGACACAGAGTTAGTAACAAAATAACAACATTTACCATGTATGGGCCCTGCGCTGCGGTGCATACACACACACTGTCTCTCGTATGCTCAGAAATGTCAGGTGGGCTCGAGCATAAGCTCCAGGCCACAAATGAGGAAACTGATGCTCAGAGAGGTTAAGTGACTTGCCCAAGGTCACACAGCTAGGAAGTAGCCAAGGCAAGATTTGAACCCAGGTCTGGCCAACAGTAACCACTGCACTTTATGCTTTCCCCCTGTTTATTCAACTCAGGTCTTCAGAAGAGAAACCCAGGGTGGGCCTGACCCCTCACTGAAAGATCCCTAGGAATGGAGCAGGACGAACCCCAGGACGCTGTTACCTGGGACCCAACAGAAGCCACGTCCCCAACGGAGGCCAATGAAAAGACTGACTTGCTCACCTGGCCTGTGCAGCCTCAAACTGAAGACCCCTCTCCCAGCCCGAGACACCCCCACCTCCCAGGCCTCCCTTTCCCGTGCAGGCGGCCCCACTTTCACGCCAGCCCCTCAGGGCCACGTGCTCAAGCCCCGCACCTCTGCTGCAGGCAGTGCCGCTCCTGGGACGTCACCCCAGCCCCGCAGCTGCGGGAACATGCCGTCCACTTGGTCCACTCTCCCCACCAGTAGGCGGTGGCATCAGTGCCCGCCTCCAGGCTGTTGGATGTTGGGCTGTTGTCCTGGGTGAGAGGCCCCACGACAGTTAGAAGGAGGCTGGAGCACCTGGCCGGACGGGCCTGCCGTCCCCGTGCCCTGGACAGGAGGACACAGCCCCCTGGGTGGGTTGCTCGAAGCCTAGGCTCAGATCTCCAGGGCGGTCTCTGGGGGACCCCCCAGGGAGCTGTGGGCCTCAGGTCCTGCCCCATCTGGGGATCTGGAACATCCTGGGAGCTTGGCGGGATCCTGAGGCTGAACCTAACCATCCTTTCTTTTCCCCGAGTAGCCTGGGTTCTGCAGGACCCAAACCCGCCCGTCTACACGCCACACTCCGGGGCTTCTCTCAGAAGGTGAGCAGTCAGCCCCTGTCCTGCCGAATCAGCGAGGACTCTGGAGTGGCCGGAGCCCCGCACTCAGGGGCTGGCCTCACTGGCTTGTAAGGCACGTTCCTGGGAGCGGGAGGGGATCTGGGAAGGCACTCCAGGACCCCCGGACCCCTGCCCCTCGTCTGCCACCCAGCCCTCAGCGTCAGCCCACCTGGGCAAAGGATCGTGCTCCCCACTCACCACGGCCCCTGTGGACGATGCACCCCCAGCCACAAGTGCCACAGCCAGCAGGGACCAGGCCCAGCCTGAAGGCTGCCACCCGCCATCCATCCTAGGGAGCAAGGGCACAGTCACTGCCAGGCCAGGTCCAGCTCCGCTTGCAGCTGGCTGGAGTCCGCTTTGGGGAGAAGCTCCCGGAGCCCACCCAGTGCTAAGGCCTGAGGTTATCTGGGATTGGTTGGTAGTGGCGGTCTGGTGGCCCTGTTGGGAGAGCTCGATGAGTGATTAGAGATGCCTGCACGGGCTTGAGACACCAGGGTGGTGGTGTACACGCTAAGCCTGTACCACCTGATCTGAGGGCATCTGGGGACATGGGCCACGCTTTGCCTCTGAATAACTGAGCTGCCTGGAGAACGCCTGGGGAGAAACCCAGGGACACCTATAGGCCCGGGCTGCATCCATTGGATGAAGGAGCTGAGGGTCGATCCATTACCTTGGCCGGTACACCCGACCCAAGCAAGAGCACCTTGGGATTTTTATCTGTTCAGCACTTGCTGGCCACGTGGGAGAATGATCCTTTCCATCGGCTACATGGAGCTGCTGGAGGGGGCCGTGGACGCCACAGACTCTGCCAGGCCCTCTCCCTCCCTGGACACAGCTTCCCCCTGCCCTGAGGGACCCCACGCTGGGCAGAGCCCAGGCGTCTGTGCCCCCTCCTTCCCAAGAGAAGGCACGGCACACAGCTCGTGCCTCTGGAGTGTTGGAGTGCGGGTGGCCTAGGACCGCGGGGCTGTCTCCCAAGAAGCCAGCACCCTCAGCCCAGAACACTGCTGGACCTCCGTGCCAGGGGTCAAATCAAGGGGAGCCTGCAGCCTCCTGGGCCCTCAGCCTCCCCTATCTGTCCCTGAGACGGAGGAGTGGGGCCTACAGTGGCCTCTGTCCAGGGTTTGTCTCAGGTCCTGAGTGTCACTTGCCAGAGGGTTGGAGGAGTTTCCGAAGCCATCAAGCCCATCCCCCTAGAGCCTGGAACCAGAGAGGGGAGCCAACTTGCCCAAAGCAACACAGCCAGGTGGCCGACCAGCCCCCAGACCCCAGAGCAAACTCAGGGACTAATTCCAGGGAAAGTAGGCCGGAGAGCCCCCCTCCCCCATGCCCGCCAGCCCTGAAACTAAGTCCACATCTGCCCCCTTCTCTCCTCCTTCAAACCCTCGTTTCCGCACAGCTCAAGCACCTGCAAATTTTCAAGAGTTACGCCAATGACACCCTCACACCCCAAGAATGTCTCTGCCCTCTCTCTGCCCCAGGCAAGGCGGCAGTACACCCCAGAGCCTGGAGCCAGAGCCCTCGAGATCCGCACCTCCCGGCCGCCAGCCTGCCACCGCTCCAGCCGGCTGCCGCCCCTCCCCCGCAGGCCTCCATCTACACCCCCCAGCCTCCCGAAGGCACAGAGGCCCCTCGGCATCCCATTGGCTAGTCTGTGCCCCGGCTCCTGCCTGCAGGCTGAAGACAGGTGCTGAGCGGCTGCACACTTGGTTTTCATTAAGGCTCCCAGACACCACTGGCTGCAGGCCAGGCCCGGCTCACGCGGGACCCATCCCTCCCTGGGGTCCAAAAACAGCCACCGGGCGGCGGGAGAGACTTGCCGTGCAAACAAGGGCTTCAGGCGCGGTAGGCTAGGAGCTGAGGGGCCCCCCCGCGCCCGCGCTCGGAGGGTCTGGACCCCTCCCCACCAGCCCTGCTCCTGTTACATAACGGCTCCCCCGAGGGGCCCGGGGATGCCATGCATGCACTTGGGGCTGCATCTCGTGCCCTGGCAGGGCTGCGGTGGGAAGCGGGATGGCGGGGAGGAGGCCTACCTGGCCGGGGGTCAGCAGGTTGTCCTCGGAAGAAAGGGGCCGAGCCTCTGCTGCGGGCAGGCGGCGCCAGGTGCGCGGTGTGGGGGAGCCTCGGGGCGCAGAGGGCTGCGGGCTGGGCCTCTCTCCCTTCCTTCTCCTCCCTCTCGCCGCCTCCCTCCTCCACTTCAAAGAGCACCCACGAGAGGGGGTTCCCGGGAGGCGCGCAGCCCAGTGGCAGCTCCGCGGCACGGCGGCCTTTATAGCTGTCAGGCAGACAGGGAGGAACTCACACTTCCCACCAGGCTGCTCCCCCCTCCCGCCGCCCGCCGGCCGGCCTGGCGCACACTTTAACCCGCTCCGCGCCTCTGGAGCCCGGCCAGGCCGGCCCAGCTGCCTGCTGACTGCTGCCGCGGCCACGAGCAGGGAGGCCGCCTTCCCAGGTCCAGAACACGGGACTGCGTGTCCGGGTGTCCAGACGGAGTGCCCACTGGCCCGGGGTCACAGGGGAGGTTGGCGGCGGCAAAGCCGAGCCCCAGGCTTGGTCCGTCGGATTTCTGCTTCCAGAGGGGGCCCAGTCTCTGCCACTCCCCAGAATGGAGTCTGGGATGTATGAGGCATCCAATCCAATAGCTCCGTTTTACGGACGGAAAGACTGAGGTCGAGAGGGGACACCATGCTCTGAGGTCATCCAGCCAGCCTTGGAGAGATTCTCCTGAGAAACGGAGGCCTGAGCAGGCGGAGGGACTGAGGGAGGCTCAGCAAGGCTCAGCCGAGGGTTCCGGAGAAGGGACAGAAGTGCCCACAGCCTGCGGACCAGACGGCTAGGATGGCCAGAGCCAGTCGGGGGGAGGTGCGCGGAGCTCTGCAGATGTTCAGCACCAGCTTGGCAGGGCACAGCGGCCTGGCTGGGCGCGGGCCAGCTGGGCAGCCCCTGGCAGGCCGGCGTGGGGCTCCAGCCTGTGTTCCTGCTGAGTCAGAGCGTGGAGCAGAGCACAGAGCCAGCGGCACGCACTTCGGCCCCCAGGCACCCAGGGAGGACCCCAGACATTGCAAGTTGCCCCGGAAACAACGCCAGGCACCCGCCCCGCACACCAGGCTCCCTGGAGCCCACCCTCCCGGCACCTCCACGCGGTGGGGGTGGAAGTGGGGCGGCCCTGAGCCATTTCATCCATCCCCCTGCCTCTGCACTGCAGATGGCTCCCAGTGGCGCCTGGAAAGCCCTCCCCTCCCTGCACCCTCCCTGCCGGAAGGAACTGTGGTGAGCTCCTCCAGTTGCCTCCCTGGGCGAGTGAGAATCATTCCACCCCTGGGAAGATTCTGCCACCAACAGGAACGGTCCGGGAGGAGAGCAACCAGAGATGATCCTGAAACCAACAAGGCCTGCTGCCCTGCATCGAGTTCTCCCTCTGTGCTGAGAGCTAGGAGGTCAGCATCTTTGCTCTCCCCATTTTACAGATGGAGGAACTAAGGCCCCGAGACCGCTGGGTGGTGCCCGGGGTCGCACGTCTGGGGGCGGCACATCAGGGACTCCAGCGTCCTTACTGAGCACATCCTCTCCATCTGGCAGGTTCTCGTATCACGTTCATCCTCCCCAGACCCTCTGGGAGGCAGGTCTCATCCATCTCATTTTCCCCCTGGGGCCCCTGGGTGGTTGGGTGGAACCAAGACTCAAACCCAGGTCCACGCTGCCCCCTGGGGTCAGCATGCTGAAGCGCAGACACGATGGAACCCGTCACGCGGCACTGGTGCACGCACACACACAACCTCACAGGCACACACAGGGGCACACGCTAATGCACGCACAGGCACACACACTCACCGACCCCTCACAGACACACTGCCGATCACTCGCACTCTGGGGCCTCTGCCCCCACCCCTGCCCCGCCCCCCAAGCGCCAGGGCTCTGATCCCCGGGCACACTCCCGAGCTCTCCGGGCATTGCTGGATCCACGTCCAGCCAGCACCAGGGTGACTAACGGTTTCCCTTGGGAGGGACCCTACAGCCAGCTGACGCAAACACCCCAGCGCATTCTCTTAGCTCAACGGGACAGTGCCTGGGAGGCGGGCTGCCACCCCCAACTCTGGGACCTCTAGCGGGTGTGTGACCTGGGAGGGCCACACGTCCACCCTCACCCCACCCTCTACCTCCAGAAGCCGGCCGGTACTCCCCCACCCCGAAGGACTCCAGCGAGCCCCCAGACTCCAGAGCCGCAGGGAGCTGTGACCACTGCTTTGTCCACTGGTGGTCTGGGGGTTTCGGAGGGAGACGTCGGGGGTCAGGGAAGGCCCCAGGGCCCCTGAAGACCCTAGGAATTGCGGGGGGTGGCTGCTGATAAAGAATCAAGCACAGGCAGGAGGTGCCTCTGAAGGCTTCGTCAAGTGCCAAGCGCGGAGCCACTGTCAGTTCTGGAGAACTGGTCAGGCTGGGCCTCCTGGCGGGGCCTTAGATGCCCTCGGGACCCACCTCACGGGGTCGCAGCCAGGCCTGGACGGCAGAACCCAGAGCATCTAAGAAGCTTCTAACCAGCAGCACAGTGAGTGACCGGAAGAGCAGCCTAGGCTCCGAAGAGGCCATGCCTGGGGTCCAGGCTCTGCCGTCACCGTGTTGAAGGTTTAATCGTGTTATCTTAGAATTCGTGTTCTCGGAGCGACACTGGATGGGGTGATGGAGTGATGGAGAGACTTCTGCTGGGGGACCTCCTACCCCCTGCACCTCTCAGGACTGCCCTCTTCCCTCTGGGGAGCCAGGATCAGACAGAGTCTCCGGTGGGATCCCAGGCACTCACTCCACAAGCTCCCCATGCCCAAAGGAGCACGACATTAACAGCAAATAAAAACACTCCTATTGTTCGGGAGAGGCCCTTGGAGGAATGAGAAAGTTTTGTCCTGCTTGGTGAACAAGGGGCTCCCCGTTTTGCACTGAGCTCCACAGGTCACCCAGCGGCCCTCGGAATTGCTGCCTGCCAGCTCTGATGATGCCCGGGGCTCCCTGGAGAGTCACTGAAAGAAATGGCTCAGAGCCCCCATCTTGGTTCCCACTGTCCCCTCTCTGCAGCCCTTCTTTCACACCCATCTGGACGTGCTTGGCCCTCCAGATGATTTTCTGAGGACACCTCCTCCAGGAAGCCCACCAGGTGGCCCAGCACTTCGATCTGGCTTCTCGCACTGAGCGGGATCTTCCCCGGCCTGTGGCTGTGACCCCACAGAGCGGGGGCTGCTCCAGGTTCACACTGTATCTTAGCACCTGCCAGGGCCCAGCATCTCTAGCCAGGTGCTCAGTGCATGGAAGGGTGGATTTGTCCGGCAGTCCTTCAGGGTGACGGTGAGGTGTCCCCGCCACTCTCTGTGTGACCCTGGCTAGAGATGCTGTGGACACCTGTTTTTTCAGAAGGAGATTATCTTTCCACCAGAGCTTTCTGGATGTCTGAAGAGCTTGCAAACAGGAAATTGGGCACATTTCTGAGGGGAAGCGAGGTGAAGCGTGGGAAAACAAGGCGGAAGGGGAAGAGCCCACTTGGGGAAGGGAAGGGACGGGGTGGGGGAGGGGTGCAGCGGGCCATGGGATGACCAGTTTGGGCGGTCCCAGTGGTTGGACAGTCACGCCGGGAGCTGGGCCCTGTCCTGCACAGCCAAGTGTCTGAAACAGAGCTCAGAAAGACGGGGACCAGAGCCAGAGCCCCTGTGAAATGGGTCCTCAACCCTGGCACCCAGAGGCCGGCCAGCACGGCCTGGAGGGTGACGACCTCTACCCTGTCCCCCGATGTCCTGCTGCCCACCCAGAGCCTGGGGCAACCCTGGGCACCTTCTCACAGCAGAGCTCTTGTACCCAACAGGGACTGGGCCACTGCAGGACCATGTGGCCAGTCTGGAGGTGGTTGGCCAGGACTGGAAGAGAACCAGGCTCCAGAGGGAGGCCCAGCAGCCAGTCCCTCCCTGTGAGCTCCCCCCCGGGCAGATGCTCTGGGCCTGGGCTGGCCGTTAGGGAGGACCCACCCCCACAGACCACTGGAGCTCAGCAGGCCGGACCACAAAACAGAGTCCTCCCCCTCCCTCTTTGTCAGCACTGGCATTTTCTATTAGGGCAAGTCTCGAGGTTCAAGTGGGGGGACTTGGGGTATTTAGAAAGAGGCTCCTTTGTCCCCAAATCTGGAGCAAGGACGGGGCCCCGGGAGGCCCTGTCGGGGCTGGGAAGTAAGCCTGCCGCTGGCGCTCCAGGGACAGACCACTGCCGGGCAAGGGGCAGTGGGGCTGGCGGGAGCTGCGTCCTTGAGCTCCTGAATTTCACTGCCTGCCGAGGCGCGCAGGCCGAGCCCGGCTGTGCGGGGGGTCACCTCCTGCCGGGACAGCCCCTCCGCTGCCGCAGGGCCTGTCCCTATGCCCTCCGTGACGCTACGAGACAGAGACGAGGTGCTCCATTTTGCGGATGGGGAGACTGAGGCTCACCGGACAGAGGGTACACCAAGGCCCCAGAGCTAAGAAGGGGCGGGGCCCTTGCCCGGCTCACCAGAGGCAGCTGGAGCTGCTCATTTCCAGTCATTAGCTGAGGACAACAGGAATGTTGTCACAACCCCAGTTGCAGAGGCCCCGGATGGTACTCCAGCCTGGGGACCCCCACGGGAGGAATCAGGAGCATCAATACCCAGACCCCCTCCCACCAGGGGCAGGAGGGCCTCAGTGGGTCGCTACACAGAGAGCCAAGGGCTGCTGTGCTGTGCTCTGGCACTGCGGGTCGGGTGTTCAAAACGTGGACGACGCAAATGCAGCAGCTGGCCCTGCTCTGCTGGGCCGGCTGAGCAGACAGACAGCTGTCCGGGAGGTGGGAGCCGTGTGGCATTCCGGGCATTTCAGCACCTCTATAAAACCAGCCTTCTCCACGCCGAGGGGCCCGAGGGAGGGGAGGGTGGGCGGGTCGGCTCCCACTCCCTGCTCCCCAGGCTGTGGCTGCCCCGCCAGCGGCCCCCACCCTGCCCGGGACAGGCCCTGCCAGGTCCCGTTGGGACCAGCGCCACCTGCTGGGGAGAGGAGGGATGCGCCTGGGGGCCTTGGCTAGGAGCATGCGCCAGGGGCCAGTCTCCCCTCCTCTCCCGGCCTCAGTCTCCTCCTCTGTAAAATGGGGAGAGAGAGACGTCCACCCCCCCACCCCCACCCCCACCCCCACCCCCCGCCTCCAGCTGCTGACACGGCCCAAAGGGACAAAGTAGGAAGAGAGCTCGGCACATGCTGGCCCTGAATGAATGTCTGTGTGTGTAAATGGTTTTCAAGACACACACAGGGGTTCGAATGGAGAGCTCCCCCACACCAGGGGTCAGGAGAGGCCCAGGGCTACAATATTAACGCGGAGGCAAGCCCGGCAAGGGCATCCTGGCAGAAGGAGGGCGCACCGCCTGTGGCATCCCCTTTGGCCCAAGCGCCAGCAGGTGAGGGTGGGGTGGAGTGGGGTATCGGAGGCCGGCCGGTCGGCTGGCGGGACCACCGGAGCCCAGAAGACGGGGAGGCCAGAGCACGTCTCTGCTGTCTCCCAGCCCAGGCCAATCCGGCTCCCCCTACCCTGTGCCTGGGGGCACAACACCCCCACAGCAACCGGCCTGCTTCTTCTACTCTGCCCCACCCGGCTCCCCCGCTTCCCTGGCCCCAGTGAGGACCGAGGGTCCTTTAAGTCCTGTTCAGAGCTGGACGCCTTCCCCCGAGCCAGTTGGCCTGTCTCCAGGCGGCCAGGTCTGCGACGGGAGCCACACACAGGCTGCACCCCGACCCCCATTCTACGCTCCACCCCCCCCCCAAAGCGCTGCTCAAGCCCCAGCCTTTCAGTAGGGGGGTCCTTGGGCCACCCCCGCCCCCAGGCTGGCCACCTGTCTCCCTGCTTTGGGGCAGCCCCTCTCGGCCCCCTTGGTCCTTAATGGTTACAACACATGTGCGGCTCCCCTCCTGCTTCCTCCATCACCTCCCCCTTCTCTTTTTCCCCTCCCCAAGCTTGCAGCCCCAGCCCTGGAGTTTACAGCTGCAAAACACACACACACACACACACACACACACACACACACACAGAGTCATGCACAAAACACACTGTGGAATGTTTTCCTGCTCCTGAGTGGGGTTACCGCTCCGGAGAGTTCTCTCCTAGCACCTGACCTCTAATCCATCTCCTCGCCACAAGATTTCTACCCCTCCTGGAAGCTGGGGCTGGGGGCTGGGGCTGGGCAGAAGCGAGGTGTGGAGAGGCGGGCCGGGATGATCAGGGCCCCCATGACCAGCTTGCAGGGGGTCGCCTGCCTCTTACCCAGAGCTGCACACACGGCACGATCTGGTTTTCCCATTTGGAGAGGGAACGGGGCTCCTAAGTGCCAGACTGAAATGCCCTGCAGCCCCGCCTCCCTGGCCTTTCATTCATTCTTTTCACAGAGTCATTCATTCAGCCAGCGTCTGCTGACCACCCACCACGTGCCAGGCCTGGCCCCGGACTTGGGTGGTGAGCTGACCAGTCGAGCAGTGGGCACACACCCCAAGCAGCCCCGCACCAACCGCACGACACAGAGAGCTGGAGGCCCGGACGGGAACGAGTGGCGTGCTGGGGGCCAGCACAGAGCACCCCAGCTTGCCTGAGCCGGGTGGGGACCCGTCCCCACAGATGTCAGAGGAGGAGGAAGTGTGTGTGCAGGGGAGGGGGTGAGGCCGGGAGGAGGGGCGGGGTCTGAGCCTACCGTGGAGGCTAGGGTGTGCTGTGGGGGACAGGGCTGGGCGGGGGTGGCCCCGCGATCCCCCGGAGAACTTGGACTTCACGCCGAGGGCTGAGGGTGCCTTGGAAGGCGCTTGAGCAGAAGAATGACGTGACCACGTGTACTGAATGGGACTTTTCATGGCAAACAGCAGATATGGCCCCCAGCCAACGTATGATAAAAAAAAGAGACTTCTGGAAAGGTGTGAGGGAGCTCCCAGATGGAAGGAAAGGTGGGTCAAGCGGGCCCAGGGGGCGTGGGACAAGCCAGCAGCCTCTCCTTGAGGCGCCGACATGCATGGGCACCTCCTGGCCTCGCCCCCGCTGTTCCCATACTCCAGATTCCAATTCCCAGGAGAATAAAATCCCGCATAGCCACCCAGCGACCACAGGAACAAGCCACTGGACACAACGTGGCTGAATCTCAGGGACATTCCGGGGCAATGAGAGAAGCCAGCCCGAAAGAGTGCACACCGCGTGAGTCCATTTATACAGGCAAAGTCAAGTGTGTGGCAGAAACCTGAACAGTGGCTGCCTCTGCTGGGGCCTCGAGGGCTGTCCTGGAGTCACGGGGACACAGGGGTGGTCACACAGCACATGTCAAAACTCATCGAACTGTACATGATAAATCCGTGCATTTTGTTGTAGGCGACACCATTATATCATGATGAAAAACAAAACGGAATAAAAGCTGTCCTTTTGCTGGCAACAAATAAACAAAAGAATTAATCAGTCAAGCAATGAATCAAGCAGTCCCTCCAGGGAGAGAGAATTGGCCTGGGTAGCTCACACACTCCCATCGTTCCTTGGCCAGAGGATAACGGGGCGGTGTAGGGGGGACCCTGCTGGCCAGTTCCCCCAGGCCTCTTCAACAAAGGAAGGTAATTTCCCGAATGCCGAGGAATGCTGAGAGGGCTAGCATCCCCCTTGCGCTGGGGACACTGGTAGAGATCGTCCAGTTCTGTGTACTTCAGGTTTGAAACTATGTAACCAAATAGAAAAGAATGTTAGTTTCATTTGTTTAGTTACCAAGGAAGCCTGTTTGGGGCAACAGCAGGGGAGTCAGACATGCCTGTGGGCTGGTAAATTGTGAGACTTATCTACAGGGTCCTTTTAGTGATTAGAATCTGCTGAACCTTGGGTTCTCTGACCTCTTGCCCCCTCTGGGCGCCTGACTCAGGCAGTAGAGTCTGCTCTCTTCTTATTCTGGACTCCGGAGCACCTCGGGGAGGGGCCCGGGGCCAGGATGGAAAGTGGCTGGACATCGGCGATTGTGCTCGTGGGGACTCTTCTCCGAAGTTGCTGCCTCGGAGAAAAGAAGGACGGTCTCCTTGACCTATCCAAAAAAAAAAAAAAAAAAAAATCAGAGACAAGTGCTGATCACATGGTACATCAGCTGTTGAACCCTCTCCACGTGCTGCTGGACACGTGTGCGCACACCCCTGCCTCTCTTCAGGGCATTTAAACCACAGCTGCCACCGGAGCCCCTGGTGCAAGGAGCGGGCCTTCTCCCTTTCGCTTTTCTGCCCTGGAGACCCGGGAGGCCTGCACCTACCTCTCCCCCCCCAGCCCATGGGGACTCTGGTGGCCAAACTGCTCCTGCCCACGCTCAGCAGCCTGGTCTTCCTCCCCACGGTCAGCATTGCTGCCAAGAGGCAGTTCCACATGGAGGCCATGGTCTACCTCTTCACCATGTTCTTTGTGGCGGTAAGTCCGGGGCCCTGGGGATAGGACCCACCCAGGGGCCCTCCCAGAGACGGAGGACAGGGGCTGTCTTTCCACCACTTTGCTGTATTGGGTGATGAAGAAAAGTGATGATGGGGAGGTGGAGGAAAGAGCCCAGAGACCAGGAGAGAGGGCTGTGGGCCCCCCTTCACCTTCCTGGACCTCAGTTTCCCCAACTGTGGCAGGAAGTCACTCTGGGATTGGTGTGTGCGAGACCAAGCCCACAGTGTGCCAGGGACAAGCCCCTCCAAGATCCCCCTTTTCTTGCCAACCACCCAAGGCTCCTCCTGGCTCCAGCTCCCCTCTTCACCCCCACCCCCCACCTCGACTCTCCCTGGTACTCCAGGCCCAGGAGGGGGCTAGCAGGGCTCAGGGAACGTGTAGGGCCAGGGGAATCTGGTTCCAGGATTCTGCAGCTGGCCTCAGTTCAGGAGGGCCTGCTCACGTCGGCTTGTCTCTCCTTCTTGGGGCCTACGTCTCTCTCTGAGTCCTTCTTTCCCTTTCTATTTATATGTCTGGCTGTCTGTCTCTCTCTCTCTCTGTCCCCCTCCCCCGTCTCCCTGTGGGTCTCTTTCCCTCTGTGTTTCTCATACTGGCTCGCTCTGTGTCTGGTTCTCTCTGGATTTCTGGAGCCATATCCTCACGGAATTTACTCTCTTTGTAAATTTCTTGGTGTCCGTCCCTAGCTTTGTTGCCCTCATGTGTCTCTCTGGCCCTATCTATCCATCCCTCTAGCTTCTGTCTGTCTGTCTGTCTACCTACCTATCTATGACCTATCTCTCTAATCCATCATCTATACATATATCTAATCAATCACCTCTCTACCTGCCTCATTAGCCAGCCATCCACCATCTCTCTACATCTTAGTGCCTTCCTGCCTCCCTGCCTGTGAGCCTCTGAGGCTCCTTCCACCCACCCTTGCCGCTGGACCCCCAGAGGGACCCCACTCTCTTTTCCTCCATCATCTTCCATCAGACCCAGCCTTGGTTTAAACCCAACTCCCTGATGAAGCATGCTCGGGGGAGGTGAGGGTTCCCGGACTCCGTGTGGCAGTGCCAGCCGTGCGTGGGCCCCCCCCCGCAACCCCGGGCAGCAGGGCCTCCCGGCTCCTTCAGGGAATCTTGTCGAAAGCCATTTCATTTGCCGCTCGCGGGACCCCAGCTTGGGTGAGGGCCAGGAGGTCTGCCCGGCAGATGAGGTACCAGAGCCGGGCAGACAGGGGGCTTCTCTGTGGGTACAAGGGCCCAGGGCCGGGGAGAGGAGCCCGGGTCTTGTCCTCCAGGCCCATGTTGGACCCCGCCCCCGAAACCACAGTCACCACCAGGCCACCCCTCCCCACCGGGGCTGAGCTGACCCCACAGCTGCCTCTGCGGCTGGCCTCAGAGGCCCACCCCGCCCTGCCCCGCCCAGCCAGAGTGGCAGGGACAGCTGCGTCCGGCGACAAGTGTCCCCGGCCTAAAGACACAATCAGGCCCCTTCTCCCAGAGCCCCCAGCGGCACCATCGCCACTTCTGCCTCCCGTGTGGAGTCTTCTGTGTTCCCACCGGGACCGTCCTGTGACAGCTGCTGGACCCGTGCTGCGTGTCGTGTCACATGGAGTCCCCTGGCCCACCCCACGGAGCAGGGGCTCTCGTTCCCGTTTGACAGGGGCCCTCCACCCCAGCCCTAGGGGCAGTCCGCCGTTTGTCAGAGCTCACGGCCGGGACCTGCCAGGCCGGCCTCCGGAAGCCGCACCCTCTCCTGCCAGGCATCCAGCCACCTGCCACCCATGCCCCCGACCAGCGCCGCGCAGAGCCAGGTCTGCTCGGTCGGAAGAGGGAGGGAGACCTCGCAGGCACAGAGGCTGAGGGCCCACTGCTGCTTCGCCCTGACCCTTGGCAGGTGGTTCCCCCCTGAGTCTCACCTGCCCCACCTCTCCAGCAGGGGTGAACCGAGGGCCTGGGGGGAAAGGCCCCTCCTGGGCCAGCTCTCCTTCAAACTGCTCCAAAGCCTCCCTGACGCAGCATTCACAGGCAAACACTTGGCCGATTGTAAGCCAGCTCTAGGCTGGGACGAGGCGGGTGACAGGGCACAGACCGCGTCCAGAATCTCAGAGTGATTAAGCCTTTAATCGTACATCACGATCTGTGCTATGTAAGAGAGACAATGGGTACAGAGACAGCAGGGCTCAGCTAGGGGTGGGGGAGAAGTAGTTCTGGAAGGAGCCGGAGGGCAGGAGAAGAGAATCCATGTCACTCACAGGGCCTGGCTCTGCCTGCCGGAGCCATGGGGAACAAGTGTTCTTCTCCCTCCTCTATCCTGGAGATGTGAGCACCTTGATCATGCCCCACCTGAAGCTTCTCTTTGCTGAGCTAAACAGTCATATCCAGGAAATCATATCCAGGAAATATCCAGTCATATCCAGGAAAGCCTGATTCCTTTCCTCCAACCTGTTCTTTGCTAGTGGCACTTCAAAGGGTGCAGCTTCCGAAGCTCAGCACAGCTCTCTGGGGGGGGTCTGACCAGACAGAGAGGAGCAGTACTGTGTCCTCCCCTGTTCTGGACGCTACATCTCTGTTAATGCCTCCTCGGTGCACCTTAGCTTTAGTTCACATGAAGTTGCAGCCAGTGGAAGCTCTAAATCGACCTCAACTTGCTCGACTCACCAGATGACCCAGGGCTCTCACCACCCCTGCACCGTAGCATCCCTGGCACCTCCAGATGTGGGCTGCTGTCCTGCACGCCTCTCCATCCAGCTGAGCTGGGCTAACCAAGCGTCGACTGTGCTGGGCTCCAAGCTTGTTTATGCCCTTGAGCTTGTCAAAATAATTACATCATGTCATTAAATATTACTTAAAATGATGAAATGTGTAAGCGAAAGGAGACGGTTGTCCAGAAATAAGTTGACAGCTTTGAAAATACAGACATTTTGCTTTAAAATTGCTATTAAATTAGGTATCTGGCAGACAACTATAGGAGTGTGGGGGAGGAAGGGGGGCAAGGAGGATGCTGCTTTCAGCACCTGCCCGGGGTGGGGGGTCGGGGGGCGGGGGTGTCTCTGCGATCTGTCCTCACTTTAGAGAAAAAAACTGAGGGCTGCCGGTGGGTGGTTCTCAAAGCGGGCTCCCTTCTGGCGGCATCCCGAGATCAGCCCGAGACCCTCTTAAAGAAACAAACCTCTGACCCCCAACCCCGACCTGCTGAGGGGGCAACCCACAGGGCAGGCTCAGCACCTGAGTCTTCGCAAGCCCACCAGGGCTTCAGATGCCCGGTGGCCAGAGGGGTAAATTGTGGGAGAGAAGGCCCCACTGGCCCTTGCAGGGCAGACCGGTACCCAAGGAAAAAGGCTCCAGCCTCAGCAGACCTGGATGTTGAGGGAATATGTAGGTCACACGGGAGGGTCCTCACCTCGGCGGGCTTCATCCGCAAGACCCTATGGGGGAGTGGTCCACTGCGTCCCCATGTTCCAGATGGGGAAAAGAGCCACGGGGCCATTCAGTGACTTGCCCGAGGTCCCAGCTCATGGGGCTGTGGCTCGGGGCCCAGGCATGGCCCCGGGGCTCCAGAGCTCTCCTCTCCCTGCTGACCGACCGTCTGTGGGTTTCCCGGCAGCTCTACCACGCCTGCAATGGGCCCGGCCTGTCGGTTCTCTGTTTCCTGCGCCACGACATCCTGGAGTACTTCAGCGTCTACGGGACGGCCCTGAGCATGTGGGTGTCACTGATGGGTGAGTGGCCACCCCCGGTAGCCCAGCCCTGCGCCGGGGACCTGGCTCCCCCGCCACCCACCCTGCACTCAGCCAGCCGAGCCCGCCGACTGCCTCCCCGCCACCTCTCATCTCTGAGAACCTCCTTCCTTACCCGGAGGTTCAGAGTGGTGCTCAGTCTGTGAAAAAGTAGGCGCAGCACTTAAGTGCCTTGATTCCCATTTTCCATAACCTTTTAAAATTGCACATTTAGTAAAGGCTTGTTTTGACAGACTGAGCAGAGGCGTACAGAGGAAAAAAGGAAGCGCTCGGCCCCCTCCTTTGCCCCCGGAGAACAGCCACTTGCAGTTCAGAGTCTGCGCCCCCAAGACTGTTCCCGAGGCTCACACACAATTTTTAGCTCAGGTCTTTATGAAGATGGGACCATTCGAAACCACATGGTTCTGAGACTGTTCTTCACTTACTGTGGACTCGTGGCGATGTCAGGACGCACGGTCCCCATTAGACGGGGGGACTTCCTGCTACGGGCGCAGGCCTGTGAAGGACCCAGATCTTTCACATATCCTAGCTGTGGTCTTTGTGTCTTCGTCCTAGTGGTCCCATGGGAGAGATTCATTCCCGGACACCACACATTGATCTCTGTGTTAGAGCAGCTTCCTGCCAGGCTAACCCAGGCTGCTCTGTCCACAGGAAAGCAGCAGCCTGCTTGTCCTTTAAAACCAGCTGCAATTCAGACCTTGGGGGGCCCAGGCTGGGCCACGGGGTCTCCCTGGCGGAGGGGACACCACACCCGGACCCCAAAGGGAGGGCCTCTGAGAGAGCAGCGGCCAGGAGGGGCACGGGAGGCCCCTCACCTCACCCGGCTCTCTCCCTGGCAGCACTGGCCGACTTCGATGAGCCCAAGCGGTCGACTTTAGTGATGTTTGGCGTCCTGACCATCGCTGTGCGGATCTACCATGACCGCTGGGGCTACGGGGTGTACTCGGGCCCCATTGGCACAGCCGTCCTCATCATTGCGGCCAAGTGGGTACGTACTGTGCGAGCCCTACAGTCAGGGGCACCCTCCCCCGACGGTGACTCCTCCCCCTTGGGGTCTCCATCTACCTCCCGCCACGTGGGTTGGCAGGCTGGACACAGGGCCTCAGCTAACACATAGAAAATGACCGTCGGGTGCCCCAGCCATGCAAACCTGGTTTGTCTTACGTCTGTACTCACTAGCTCTGGACCTGACCCCAGTTACTTAACCTCTCTGCCTCAGTTTCCGTATCTGTAAAGTGGGTGTTACAGTCCAGTACCTACCTCATAGGGTTGGTTCTTAGATTAACTGAGATAATGCACTTAAGGACTGGCACAGAACCTGGCTTCTAATGTGCTGAACTATTTATTATTGTCATTATTATTATTATTGAAGAGAATGGCTGGTTTAGAGATGCAATATCAACTGGAAGTGGCCTGGGTTAATCTGGGAAGATGTCCTGGAGGGGCTGAGGCTTGAGCCTGGTTCAGATGAAGAGGGAGGACGTGTGTGAGGCCGACCGGAAGGTGGAGCTGCTCGTGGGCATGGAAGCAGCCTGAGCCAGACTGATGGCCCTTGGCTGGGCACCCAGGGGCCTGGCACCACGAGGACTTCTACACGTGGTCCTCAGGCCTCCCTGCACCCTCTGTCATAACAAGGCCCTCCTGGCTGCAAGGACTGAAACCCACTCAGACTAGCCCAAGTGAAAGAGGGATGCTCGGGCAGGGTGCACCCAGGCGTACTTCCTGGGCCCCCAGGGCAGGGAAGGAGCTGAGCCTCGCGGGGACCAGAACAAAGCCCTGGGAAGCAGGAGGGCGGTTCTCAGGGGAAAGAGGTCGGGCTGGGCAGCTGGTGCAGAAGGTGCAGACTGGGGAGGGAAAATAAAGTTCTGGTGGTGAGCGTTCCAAATTCGCCCCACTCCTCTCTCCGCCCAGAGAGCGGAGGATTTAGTTTGCCAGTTGGTTGGTGAAGAAACCAAGGCTCAGAGGTCAGCAATTTAACAAGATGTCACGGCAGGACAAGCGTGAGGCCAGGTCCTGACTCCAAGCAGAAGGGAAGGAGCCTTTTTCTCACCACATCTTGGGGAAGCCAAGCTGGCCCCGCGCTGACCCAGGAGGCCCCTCGGAGAGGGGCGGAAGTGTGCTGGGGTCTGACTTGTCTGGACCAGGAAGGGCCACGTTAATTAACATTCTGGAATGCGTAAACACAGAGCGCTCTCCGTGCTGATAATTCGCTCCCTCCCTGGCAGGAAGTGGGATAAAGGCTCCCGAGTTGTGCCCTGGAAGGCCGCTCCTCCAGCAGACCTTGGCCGGGGCTGAATCTGGGCTGGATTCTAATTAGCCAGAAGAGCGGTCACTCGCCAGTGTCCCCACGAAGCACCACAGGAACCGAGAGGGCTTCCTGGCTGCCTGCATCTGGGGCTCAAATGGTGTTTTCTAGACCATTAAATGTGGAGTTGATTTTGGCTTTTCAAGGACAGTTGTTTCCTGGAACGAGGGCTGAGTTTTTCTCGCAGAGGCCTGCCCCTTCTTGAGCAACTCTCAGGGACAGGAAGTGGAGAGAGATGGGTGAAGGGGCTGCGGAGCAGGGCCCGGGTGCCACCTGGGGCAGGATTGGCTGGAGGACAGCTTCCGGGCCTCAGCCGGCTGCCCCCAGAGTCATGCTCCCTTAGCTGCACCCACACACCACCCGCAACATTGCAGGTCCTGATTCCTCACCAGCAATGAGAAATTTCAGAAAACTGAAAAATCAGGCATCGTTTCAGAATTCATTTGGTGACAAAACCTGCCCTGACCCAGCATGAAGCTACTCATGGTCTCTGTGTGATCCGCTGGCAGGGGGGGCGGGGGGGCGGTGCAATTATGGGGAGCTGCCCTACCCGCCTGGGCATCCACCGTCCACGATGTGTGCAACCGTTTACCTTGCTGAAATCCAAAACATCCTGTGCGCTGAAAGGCCTTGGCCCCGAAGGTTTGGGTTTTCAGGATGTGGACCCGCATTTACTTCACCTTTTTAGTGTATGTGAACCCATGTGTTTAAACTCCTACTTGAGCCTTACTCTAGGTATCAGCATCTGAGGAATGGCAGGTTTCACACACCGGTCGGGTGTGTCTAATAAATGCTACGATGAGTCTGTCGACTCTGAAAGTGACTGGAGGTCTCGCAGGGATGGCCACACTCATCTCCCACCCGCCACGGCCACGCCGGCGGGCAGGTCCCACACCGCCAATACCCCTTTGCTGTGTCTGGTCCCCTCGGGTTCTCCTCTGGCTGGAAAGGGTGGCCTTCTTTCACCCCAAGAGGCAGACGGGGCAGGGGGTCCTTGTGGGGTCAAAATGCCCAGGGCACCCACGGCCCGATCACCCAGGCGGGGTCTCCCTTGGGTCCTGCAGCCGTTGGGCCAGATGCGTCCGGGCCTCTCCCTGAGCCCTATCTCCCACCTGAGGATGCCAGGGTGCAGGTGCCCAAGGCTGCGGACTGAGAGCGTTCCTCTGGCCCCTCTCCCCGCAGCTGCAGCAGATGAAGGAGACGAGGCGCCTGTATCCTGACAAGAGCGTGTACACCCAGCAGATAGGCCCCGGCCTCTGCTTTGGGGCCCTGGCTCTCATGCTGCGCTTCTTCTTTGAGGTACCTGGCGGGGGACTGGGAAGCAGCCCACCCACGAGGGCTCCGGTCAGCTGGTCAGCACCAGCCTGCTTGGCCGGGTGCCGAACGGGGCCGCGCCCCTCCCAGGGGCTCCAGCAGCACCCCACTCGTGCACCTCCCTCCAGTCACGGCCTGGTCCTCCCCTGGCACCCCTGGCATCGCGGGGCTGTGTCGGGGGGGTCAGTACAGAGGGCTTGCATCTGATGAGGTGCACAGCCCGGAAGGGGCCTGGGGCAGCGGGCACACCTGGAGGAGGGAGGGAGAGGGGAGACAGGAAGAAAGGATGTGCTGGGGGAGGGGGGAGGGAGGAGCCCCAGCCGCATCACCAAAGGCCCAGTGAACCGGCGCAGACCTTCGGTGAACTAGGGGTTTGGTGGAGGGAAAGGCCACCATGGGCTGGACGGTGAAGGGAGGCTTCTTGGAGGAGGGGACTTGGCCAGACTCCCGAGGACAAGCCAGGGGGTCGGGGAGGAGCCCCTGTTACTGGCAGGTGCCATGTCACGCCAGGCCCGCAGCCGAGGCACAGAGCTGAGGACCCAGGGCGGGGCAGGGGCCGTGGGAGGGAAGCTGGGCTTCAGGGCGGGGGCTGAGGCCGCAGACCGGTCCTCCGTCTCCCCTGCAGGACTGGGATTACACCTACGTCCACAGCTTCTACCACTGTGCCCTGGCCATGGCCTTCGTCCTGCTGCTGCCCAAGGTCAACAAGAAGGCTGGAAGCGCGGGGCCCCCCGCCAAGCTGCACTGCTCCACCCTCTGCTGTGCTTGTATCTAACTGTGCATCCCCGGCTCCAGGCCCCTGCCCTGCCCCATCCCAGGCCTGGCGAGAGTCCTCCGTCCTTCCCGACCTGGAGAAACGCCCCTCCTCAGATCCTGAGAAGTCTCCAGGGCTGTGGGAAGCACCCCACTGAGTGCTTCTTGAGAATCCACTTCTTAGGTTTCTACTGGGTACTAAGCACCATGCTGGAAAGAAAAGAACTTTCTCCCTTCTCCTAGGCCGAGGTCCTGACGAGCGGGTATGTCTGCAGAACCCTGGAGCCAGCGTCTGTCCCCCCCACCTCTTCGCCCAGTCCCAGCCCCAAGGGGGTCTGCCGCCACCCAAGTCCCATGTGCTCCCCACGCCATCTGTCTTCCCTTGGAAACAGGGATTCCCACCCCTGACCTGTGCCCTCAGGCTCAGCGCGCCAGGGCCAGCGGGGCCACTCTGTCCCCGGCCCAGGCCTGCCTGCCCCTTGGCGTCCCTCCAGCCGGGTCCCTGAATCAAGCCATTTCCATGTACTGAATGTCCAAGCTCTTCGCACTCGTCATTTCATCTGATTCTCAAAACAAGTCAGGGACGATGGCATATTCGAGGCCCAGAGCTGGAGAGTGCAGAGCTGGACCCCAGCCCACTGTCCCTGGTCTGACACCACAGCAGCCACTTCACTATGGAGCTATCCAAGCAAGAGGTGGGAGCGCCCTCAGAGCCCTTGAGCTCCGGCCCAGCGTGGGAAGGTGGGCCTGGGTGCCAGCCCCCCGGGCTGGCCTCACGGGGCAGGGCTCGTCTTCCGCCGAGGGCAGAGGTCAGCCTGCTCCCATCCAAGGCCTGTCTGCACCGGCCCGGGGTTGCAGGCGGGAGCAGGCCTCCCAGACATCACCTCACAGACACTAGCCTCCTGCCTGCCGAATGGTCTGGGCACATCTGTCAGGCAGGAAGTTCCCTACACCTGTGTGGGGCCTCTTCGTGTTGCCAGACGGTGCAGTTACCCACATCCGCACCCACCGCGTGGGACGGCCCAGGATTTGTCCTGAAGTCATCTCCTCCACACCTCGGGGGCCGGGAGGGAGCTGGCTCCAGCACCAAGGGCTGGGGACAAGGCGGACCCGTCGACCGGGGCGGCGTCTGTCGGCCTCCCTGAGTGTCCAGCCGTCCCATGTCTTAGGGCCCCGGACACCGGCAGCCCCGCCCCGGCTCAGCCCCTTTCTGTCCCCACAACCTGTTAATGACAGAGCAGCCCACCAGCAATCTGGGTCCTCACCAAGCCATGGGGGGGGCAGGGCGGGAGCTGAGACATCACAGCTTCAGGGCCATCACCCAGACCTGTCCCCACGGGAGGGCACGGGGCGCGGAAGGGCCTCGCCACCGAGCAGCTCTGTGCCCGGCGAAGGGGGTGCAGGTGCTGCCTCGACTGGCTTCTGGTCTTCTTGTTGGGGTGTGAGCACACACATGCGCACACAGACGCACATGTACACGCCACGCACATGTACACATGAAGAGACCGGGGCCCTGTACCAGGGACTTCCCCCCTGGTCCCGTCTCCCATACCCACAAGAGGAGACTCCTGTCTCAGCACCAGGTGGTAAGGCAAGGGGCAGACTCTGGGGCCACGGTGGGATGGCGGGAGCCAGGGGGCATTACTCCAGAAACGGCATCTGCGAGGTGGCTGGTCTCCTCCCGCCACCTCCCTCCCCCAACCCCCCCCTCCCCGCCCACCTCCTCCCTCTTGCCCCCCTCCCATCCCCCCCTCCAGCTCTGTGGCGGCACATGGAAAGTTGGAGGCCGCAGATGCTCCCGAGCAGGGAGAGGCAAGGGGCCCGCCAAGCCGTAAGGGCCGCACCAGCAGGCTGCTCGCTGTGGCCGCGCTGATTTATGCGGCTGTCTGGGAGCCTGGCCAAGTCTGTAAGTCATGGACAGTTAGGAGACGCGCTCCAGCCCTCAGCCCTGTCTGCCTCTCGGGCTCCGGGCCCGACCGCGCCCCTCCCGAACAGGGCTGGCCCCCACAGAGGCCCCTTAGCGGGTCCAGGTGCAGGTCCTGAGCCCACTTTGCAGAGGAGGGCGCTGAGGCCCAGGGGTGCTGGCAGCTGGCCTTCGTCCCTTGGACACCAACCACTGAGTTGGTGGCCATGCCCAGGGTCTTGCCAGTCATCCCAGAGGCATCTTCCTCTGGCTCAAAGGCCCACTTGGCATCTTGGGGGCTCTACCCAAGGGCCAGGAGGGGAGTGCCCAGGAAAGGGAACGGAAAGGGAGGCAGCCACCCCGAACGGTCACCCCGACACCTCAAGACTAACAAGGGCCAAGGGTCATGGTCTTCAGGCTCAAACACCTCCGAGTCCCAGTGTCATCGAGCCCTGGGGTCTTCCTGTCCCTGGAATCTGAGACTCAGGCACCTGGTTCCGGGAAGCACCTCTGGGGCCATCCTGGGCCATCTTGGGCTCCAGACAGGACTGCCCTTCCCACCGAGCCCTGATGCGGGAAGGACTAGGGGTCCCTGAGTCCTGAGATTTCTGAGGCTGAGAGCCTGAAGACATAGTCCTAGATGTTACTGGAAGCCTAGAGCAGCGTGTGCAACAGAGCTTGCTTTAATAGTGGAGAGGCTTACCCGTCCTGTACGGCGGTCGCCTGACACACAGGCTGGTGAGCGCTTGAAATGCGGCTGGCGGAGCTGAGTCCTTAAATGTCAGTTGCGTTTAATTAACTGAAATGTCAATAGCCACACGTGTAGGGTCGTAGATGAGATACAGGATGCCTGGTTATATTTGAATTTCAGATAAACAAGAGATCATTATTTTGCCTCGGTATGTCTTAAATTTGGGATATACTTAAGGAGACAGACTAAAAAATGACTCACTATTCCTCAGAAATTCAAATGTAACCCAGCGTCCGGTATTTTATGGGGCACCTAGCCCCTGTGGCTAGCAGCTGCCCATGGGGCAGCACATCTACAGAACACAAAAGGATGGGCAGCTCCCTGGACATGTGGGTCTGGGCACCCTGGGTTAAACCAAGCAACACAGGCAGAGCGGCTGCAGCTCCCAGTTGACGCTGTGGCCTCGGCATGGTTGGTGGGGGACAGGGGCGGGGGGGCGGGGGCGCGCTGGATCCCTGCAATAGTCTCCCTGGGCCTGGGCCTGGCTTCCAGACCCTGCAGGGCAAGAAGAAGAAGCAACTCATTCCCTGGCCCAAGCACACACGAGCCCCAGGCCCAGGCACACGCCCCCTCCTGGCGCCCACACACTCTGAGCCCCGAGGGGGAGGGGGAGGGGGGCCCCACACCTCCAGCGGCCCCAGTGGGGAAGTATTATAAACATTTACAACAAGTAGACAAAACAGTCTATTGTAGCGACCCCTCCGCCTCCCCTAGGAGCTGGGGTGAGGTTGGCATGGTGGGGGGAATACTTGGGTCCCCGCCGGGACGTCCTCTGTTTGCACAAGCGGAGGTGTTTTCGTCTGAGGGCAGCCTGCGTGCTGTGGCCTTTGTCGTGTCTGCTACTGAAATTTCCTGTCTCTGTTATTCTCTTCCCCAGTAAGACCATCTGAAACCCAAAACTTTTATTGCCCCTTTAAAAAAGGCTTTACAGCTCCCCATCTGCCTCATCCTGGTCCGCTCTCGGAGCTGCTGTGATTGTAATTAGCGAGGCACGCTGGGTGCTGGGCACCGTGTTAGGAATTCGTCCTGGTCTCAGCCACAGGGTCTTGGCGGGAGGAGCTGCAGGGAGGAGGGCCAGGTATGTGGGCAAGCCCGATTCTGCAGAGTCAGCTGGAAGTCCCGGGGTTTGCTGCTTAGCTGGTTAGCAAAGCAAGCTGAACACCCTGGTTAGCAGCAACCCAGGGCACGTGCCACCTGGGGACCCGGCTGCTGTCCCGGCCACCTCCCAGAGGCTCTGTGCCCTGGGGCCTGGCTCTTCCCATCTCTGCACCCGGATCCCCCACCTTTGACTGGGAGTGGCTGCCTCTCCCCGTCAGGCACTCAGGCCCGTTAGGGTGAATTAAGTCAGAGGCTGGCTGGACTGGAAAGATCCTGGGAAAGTGATAAAGGCAGAAACAGGAGGCGAGAGGCGGGGCTGGGAGGAGTGGGGTGCTCAGGGCCCCGGCTTTAGCTTCCCCACTCCGGCCCTAGGCACGTTCGCTGCGTTCCCCTAGTCCTCTATGCCTCAGTTTGTCCGTTTGTAGTACAGCCCACTTCACATGGGTTTTGCCAAGATTAAATGAGATAATTGAATACAGAGCACTAGCAGAGTTGTTGTTTTTTTAAAGCTTTAATTTTATTTTTGGTTGGGTTGCGTCTTCGTTGCCTAGGGAAAGCCCACGAGCGGGGGCTACTCTTCCTTGCGGTGCGTGGGCTTCTTGCGGTGGCCTCTCCTGTTGCGGAGCACGGGCTCTAGGCGCGTGGACTCAGTAGTGGTGGTTCGCGGACTTAGTTGCTCCACGGCACGTGGGATCTTCCCGGAGCAGGGCTCGAACCCGCGTCCCCTGCATTAGCAGGCGGATTCTTATCCACTGCACCACCAGGGAAGTCCCTAGCAGAGTATTTTTTAAATGGCATTTTTTTTTAATGGCATCATTGTTACTTTCATTATCAGTGGTTATGGGCAAGCAAGGGAGTCTCTAGAATGTAGTAGACGGATCCTCACCCTCAGGGAACTTCACCCTCAAACACCCCCATTTGACAAGGAAACAAAATGCTTCAAACCAAGTGTTTATTATGGGTGAAGGAATTAAGCAAGGCAGGCTGCCTGGAAGAGGCAGGTTTGAGACTGAAACTAGAAAAGCCAAGTGGACGGAACTGTGTGAGCCTGCAGACACGTGGCTCTCTGTTCTCGCCTGTGAGGCATGCTCTGAGTCTGACCGTCCCCTGTGTACTGACCATCTCCCTGAGCTCCTGCACCTTTCCCGACAGCAGCAAGAAAACCACCGCTGGCCCGATGGAGAGATGATGCCAACGGCTGGGCTGTCCCTGCTTCCACTGCTGGCATGAGTGCCTCTAAAAACGGCTGAAATGCATCTCAGGGGGCTCCAAGGAGCTCCGGTTCTCTATGTCTCAGTGCAGAAAGAATTCAGCGACAGGCAAAGTGATAGATAAGAAGTGATTTATTACAATAGGACACTTGTGAGGCTTACAAGTGGGCAGGCAAGAGGGTGCTCCCCCCGAGAATTTAGTGGGCTACGGTTTTACAATCAAAGGAAAAACGGGGAGGGGGAGAAGACCACCTGCTTCCTCACTGTTGAGTAGACGTCAAGCTTCCATTATCACCTCCTCTTCCATGTCACGCGGAGGAGTTTTCTTGGCCCTACGTGGTCAAGCCGGGACTGTCGTGGCGCAATGGAAATGACCGAAAAGGCAGTAACGCATACTAAAAATGGTAAATCGTCTCCGGTTTCAGTATAATGTCACCCTTTCCTTATATTTTTTTTTTCGCGTGGGCAGAGGAGCATGTCCTGGGAATCGGTAACTTACTGACCTCACTGTACAGGAGGTGGGTCTCATTCCACCACTGTTTTATTGTTTGGGGGCACGTCTCGTGCTTCTGTTGCATGGTTTTGTCACTAAGCAAGTCTACTTGGTTTTGTGGTTAAGCAAACCTGCTTTCTTGAGTGATCATTAACTTACAGGGTCTCCTGTGCTTTTCTTCTTTACGTACAATCCCCCAGTGGGATTATCTATTTAATCAGCTACTTTGTCCCTTTACCATGTCTCTCTCACCAGGACAAGAGAGACGATTTGGCCTGGTGACTTCAAGGTCCAGAGGTGGAGGAAGAAGCCGGCTGCCCTGGGCCCAGGTTAAATGTCACCTCCTTCCTGGCTGGTCACCAAGCAGTCTTCTCAGCCCCTCAGATACACCCGGGACCAGGCAGACCTTCCAGCTCCCACAGTCTAGCGGGGGCCACAGAGACAGGGATGAGCAGTGAGGGATGGGGGTCAGGAAAGTCTCTGCAAAGGGGGTGCCGTTCACTGACCTGAAGGAGAAAGGGGCGGCGGTCCAGGGGGAGGGTGAAAGGTCAAACAGGGTCCGTCTGGGAACTGCAGGGCCCGAGTGCCCGTGGACGGCTCCGGGCGGGGCTAGGTGGAGAGTGGGTGGGTTGGGTGCCCACGGTCCAGAAAGCTATCGCTGCTGTGGGAGAATTTATGGAGGGGGCGGCCTCACCATCGTGTCCCACTGCTGTGAGAAGGTGGGCAAAGTTTGGGAAGCAGACCAGGGGAGGCAGCGTGGGTCCGGGCGAGGGCGGAGGAAGGGGGCGTGGGGGACAGGGTGGCCCTGAACGAGCAGGCTGCAGGGGTGTGTCTGCATATGCTCAGGGGCAGGAGGGGGCTGCCCTCATCCGGGAGGGTCGTCAAGGTAGGTTGTCCAAAGCTTTCGAACAGCCCACTGGTTCCGTAAAGTTGCGTAGAGTCGAGGTCACCCCCAGTGTCCTCCGTCCCTTGGACCCCTGCATCCTTTGTGGAGTGGAGACAGAGAGGTGAGGCACCCGGAGGGCAGCGGGCACCACACACGCCGACGTCATGGCCAGAAGGGCCAGGAGGTGTCTGAGACCTCCTGAAGTCTGGGAGCTCAGTGCGGCCGGAGCATCCCCGTCGGCACCCAGCTCCCCACGCTTGCCTAACGAATGTGGGCCAGAGCAATAAATGGGTGGGTTTTTCTGTGTCTGTCTTGGCACGGGCACACTCACGGCTCCTGGAAGAGCCCACATGTGATAAATGGCTAACCTGTGACCTCCGAGGCTTTACCCTTGACCCCTTGCTGACCTGTCCCCCAAGAGCAGGATGGTGGAGCCCAGGGGCTAGGAAAGGGGCTGGCTCTGGAGTGCCCACTCCCCAGGGGCCATGTGACCTTGGGTGACCTTCAGCTCCCCGCATCTCTAGAGGCAGGGACCCCTGCTCATCCTGCTGGGGCCACCCAATGGGATGCTGGAGGAAACGGCACCTCCCTCACGGGCCCCCACTGCAGACCCATCAGGAAGGCCCGCAGAGGCGCACGGGACCTTCCATGCCACCAGCAAACAGGCTCCATACTGTCGAGCACAAGCCACCCACGTGCACTGTGGAGAATCAGAGGATGACAGCTCCACCCAGCCCTCAAGGGAGCCCCTTTAGCCGGGGAGTCTGAGGTCGCCAGCCAGCAGATGGCTGTGACCACCCCAAGTCCAGGGCCAGGCTGAGCGGGCCACAGGGAAGGAAGAGGCCAGCGCGTATCTGGAACTGCGCATCTAGCCTAACCACCCCCTTCTCTCCCTTCAGGGAAGCTGGGCCCCTGGTGCCTTCACTGGGGGTGTTTTCCTAAAAGCTCGGCTAACAGGGCTGCTGGCCGAGAGCCCCAGCCGGAGGCAGGCTAGCGGGTAGCCGTGGCCACATCTGGAAGAGGTGTGGCAGGGCCTCGGGCCCCCCCGCACCGAAGCCACCAGCCTCAAAGCAACAGCTAATAAGCTCCCGCCACCGGCTGCGGCTCCGGGAAGCTGCCGGCCTCAGACCAACAGCCCTGACTGCCAGGGGTGGGCAAAGAGGGGCAGAGGGCATGGGGGCACCATCTGGCCTCAGGCCTCTAGCCAGTTCCAGACATCACATCGCAGCCGGGCCCAAAAGGTGAACTCAGAGGCCGCCAAGGGCTGTGGCTCATCTCCCCCGCGAACGCCCGCTCTTCTACAATGGGCCCCGAGATGCCCATGTCCCGTGGGCGGTCGTCATCACCCCCGCACTGGGCTCTACAGCCTGGACGGGGCTCGCACACGTGTGATCGCCTCCTCGTCCTAATGCCTCCTGGCCATCACCCTGCACAGACTGGAAGACGGAGGACGGATGAGCGTGGGTGTATCTGAGATCTCGCACTGATAGATCTGAGACGTGACCCCGTCTGGTGTGGGGTTTCCCAGTCCGGCCTGCTGTCCACTGTGCCTCATGGCCCCCCCGTCCTGCTTCCTGATGGCACGGAAACTTCACTGCGGACCAGCCGAGCCACCGGGTGCTGCATCCTGCTGTGAGAGCTCGGGGAACTTGGCTGCTGGGTTCACGGCCCCAGTTGCGCACGGGTGACTCCCCCGCTGCCTGGGGGTTCGGGGCCGTCTCCCCCACGTCTGGTGCATGGCTGATTACTCAGGCAGCACCCGTCAAACAGACAGTGCATGACCCGGAGAAGAAGCACGAAGGAGAGTAGGCGGAGGGAACAAAAGGCCAAGCGCTGGCTCTCACCGCGCCTTCCGGAAACTTCCACGTGCTGCTTTGCCTATATTGACTCTTGGGCCGCTCAACCCTCTGAGACAAGCTCTGTGATCGCCCTTGTTTTGATTTCCACAATGATGTGTTCTTGCTTAGTTGCAGATAAGGGGATTCTCAAGCTATTTTACCGTGGTTATTATTACAGATTTCTGGCTGGTCCTGAGTTCAGCCAATGCTTCAAAGTGGGCTACGGTCACTTTATGGCCCAGTGTGTGGTCAGTTGCCCTGTGGGAGCCTGCAAAGCATGTTTGCTGGTCACATTCTAGAGGAGTCCGTCAGATCCAGCGTGCTGGTTGTTTTATTTAAATCTTCTATATTTTTATTAAGTAGTAGGTGCCAACTGTTGAGAGAGCGGTAATAAAGCTCACGTTCTGGAAAGGACAGCCTTTAAAACAAATGATGCTGGAACAAATGAAGGTCCACAGCAAAAAAACGGAACCTCAACCCTTATCTCACACCCTATCCCAAAAATTAACCCCCAAAACCAGACAGCTTCTAGCAGAAAACATAAGAGAAAATCTTTGTGACCTTGGGTGAGGCAGAGATTTCTAAGATATGACACCAAACATGTGATCCATCCAAAAAAAAAAAAAAAATCAATAAATCAGACTTCATCAAAATTCAAAACTTTTGCCCTTCAAAAGACATCATTAAGAAAATTAGAAAGACAAGAAACAGGCTGGGAGGAAATATTTGCAGAACGTATACATGATAAAGGACTTGTATCCAGAATATCTAATAAAATTTCAAAGCTCAATGACAAGAAGATAGACAGCGCAAGAAAAAATGGGCAAAAGATTTCGACAAGACACTTCACCAAAGATTTATGAATGGCCGATAAGCACATGAAAAGATGCTCAACATTATTAGACATCAGGGAAACGAAAATCAAACCACAATGAGATACCACTTCACACCCACTAGCATGGCCGTAATCATAATGACATTTCTTTTTTTTTTAATTTATTTTTGGCTGTGTTGGGTCTTCGTTGCTGCACGCGGGCTTTCTCTAGTTGCAGCGAGCGGGGGCTACTCGTCGTTGCGGTGCGCGGGCTTCTCATTGCGGTGGCTTCTCTTGTTGCGGGGCACGGGCCCTAGGAGCGCGGGCTTCAGTAGTTGCGGCACACGGTCTCAGTAGTTGTGACTCGCGAGCTCTAGAGCGCAGGCTCAGTAGTTGTGGCACATGGGCTTAGTTGCTCCGCGGCATGTGGGATCTTCCCAGACCAGGGCTCGAACCCGCGTCCCCTGCGTTGGCAGGCGGATTGTCAACCGCCACCAGGGAAGCCCATAACGACAACATTTCATATAGATAGAATCCTCCAATTTCTAGAAGAGGTAAAACTAGAGAAACCAAAACAGATTGGTGGCTGCCTAAGACTGGGGGTGGGGAAGAAAGACTTGGCTACGAATGGGCACAGGAGAATTTAGGGAAGGAGCTTAAAGGTAGATTGTAGTGAGGGTTACATACCAATGTGCACTTACAAAAACTGATTGAATTTAATACTGGTGGATTTATGGTGTGTAAATTATACATCTGAACCTGTTTTTCAAAAAAACCTCCCACCCCAATGGTGGATTCGTTATTTCTCCTTGTAGTTCTGCCAAGTTTTGCATTATAATATATCTTTGTTTTGAGGTTTTGTTATTAGGTACATTCAAAGGAAGAACAGTTATATCTTCCCAATAAATCGATTTTTGTTTATTATTAAGCAAAGAACGAGCTACCATTTCTAGTAGTTCTTTTTGACTTAAAGTGTATTTTTCTGATGTGAAGATAGCCTTTCCAGTGTCCTCTGGCTTAGTATTTGCATTAATGCTGCCTTTCTATCATTTTGTATCTCTATGTTTTAGATGTTTCTTATGAATATCAGCTGGAGTTTGTCCTTCTTATCTGGCCCGAAATCGTTGTCTTTCACTATAACTTTTAACGATTCTATTAGGTTCTATGTATTGTAATTGCCGACATAGTTGGACTGATTTCTACCATCTTATTTTGTCTTTTTATGTTTTGTTTTCTCTCCTTTCTTGCCTTCTGTTGGATCCTTGAGTTTTCTCGTTCTACTTTCCTCTCCATTGGTCTAGAATTTACACACTCTACTTCTATTCTTTTAGTAGTTGCTTATCAAAGTCGATACTAAATTAATACTTTTTCTTTCTTTTTTAGAACGTTTTCATTCCACTTACCTCCCCCCAGCAACTTTAAGGCCGGTATTACCTTGTGTTTTCGCACTGTCTTCATCTAAATCCCACGTGCCATTTTTACCATCCACATTTCTTTTTCTTTTTTTTTTAAATTTATTTGGTTGCATCAGGTCTTGGTTGCAGCAGGCATGCTCCTTAGTTGCAGCAGGTGTGTTCCTTAGTTGCGGCCGGCGGGCTCCCTAGTTGCAGCTCACCAGCTCCTTAGTTGTGGCATGAGAACTCTTAGTTGCAACATGCATGTGGGATCTAGTTCCCTGACCAGGGATTGAACCCGGGCCCCCTGCATTGGCAGAGCAGAATCTTAACCACTGCGCCACCAGGGAGGTCCCCATCCACATTTATTTCGATTTGCCCACATATATAACAATGTCTTTGATTTCCGTCCTTTCTAACATTCCTGCCATCTATCTGGGATTACTTTCCTTCTGCCTCAAATATGTCCTTTAAAACTTCCTCAGGTGCAAACTGTGGGACATTTTCTTGATTTTTATTTGCCCATCGCTGTCTTTATTTTGCCACTTTTCACTGGATACTGACTTCTAGGTTGGGAGCCGTTTGCTCTTGGCATTTTGACCGTATCACTTCTCTATTTTCGAGCTCCCATTGCTGCTACTGAGAAGTAGGCTCTCAGCATAATCGTCCTTGAAGGCGATCTGTGTTTCCTCTCTGACTCTTTCTCGGGTCTTCTTTTGGCCTTTGGTGTTCTGCATTTTCACTCTGAAGTGGAGAGGTGGGGATCCCTTGTTCTTATCTTGCTTGAGATTCCTTGGGCTCCTTATATTTGGGGGTGGGGGGGCGGGGCTGTCTCTCCTTAGATCTGGAACAGTTTCAGCCTTAATCCTCTTCAAATACTGCCTCTGTCCCTATCCTCTCTCTCCTCCTTTTCTGGGGCTCCAATTAGCAATATGCTTACCTTCTCACTCCAACCTCCATGTTTTTTCACATTTCCCAGGTGCAATTTTCCTAATTTCTTTGACCTTGTCCTTCAGGTTACTAATTCCTCTTCAGCTGTGTCTGAGCAGTTGTTAAACCATCCTTTGGTTTTTAATTTCAAGTATTATGTATTTTTTTGCTTCTAGGAGTCGGCTTGCTCTTTACTAATGTATTCAAGTCCCTTTTGTTTCTTCTATAAAACATATTCACTTCGTTTTCTCGGTCTGATAGCTCTAATATCCGAAGTTTTACCAATCTGACGCTACTGTCTATTGTTTCTGTCTGCTTTCACTCATGGAGCCTTATTTTCTTGGGTATGTAGTGAATCTTTACTCTGAACTGCTCGTTGGCTGTGGGTCTTTGTGAAATGTTTCTAAAGCTTGAGACGAAGGTAGGTTCCTTTAGAGAGTGCTGGCGGTCTGAGAAGGCTTTAAAGTAAAATCCCTTGTTGGAGGATTGGGGACAATTGAGGGAATATGGATTCAGGCTGCACACACACCTGAGGGCCAGCTTGCGGTTACGAATTCTTAGAGACCTATTCCTCCTCTCCTCAGCACCAAGGCTTGAGGTAGCAGGGCCAAAGACTTACTTAGAGGGCAGGTGGGTTTTCTAGTTTACCTGGACGCTGAGGTTGAGCCCTTGGGAACCCTGGATGCATGGAGGTGATCTTCTATC
This sequence comes from Monodon monoceros, assembly GCF_005190385.1. NCBI lineage: Eukaryota > Metazoa > Chordata > Mammalia > Artiodactyla > Monodontidae > Monodon > Monodon monoceros. Next base: position 111,324,573 of record NW_021703782.1, read on the forward strand.
GGGCCCCCAACATATGCCCCCTCTGTGCTTTGTCTTCTGTCCCTTAGAACAAAGGAAGTCAAACAAACAAAAACAAAAACAATGATGCTCTGGTTTACCTGTGAGGATAGAAAGACCTCAACTCTCCAAATTCAAAATGAGAAGACAGGCTGTTCTTTGGCCATCATAACCAGCAAACAGCTGCAAAGCCAGCTGCAAACCTATCCCAACCTATTGGTGACCACCAGCTTCAGTCAGCCAATCAGCGGCGGTCACACCCCTCGCTGAGGACCACCCAGTTCCCAAACGCTTCCTCTGAGAGTCACACTGAACTTCCGTGCCAGGCCCGCAGTTAGCTTCGATCTGGGGTTTCTGGCCTCACAACTGTGGCTCTCCCCAGCTTAATAAACAATGCATTCAGCCTTTTTGGTGTCAGATGGTGTGCAGTGAACTCATGCCTTCACATCTCGAAGCAAAGCCAGCTTTAGTGTATGACACTGCTCTCTGGGTCCCCACTTTCCCCATCCTGGCTTGAGGATTCCACACCTCCTGCCAGCTCAAGGCAGCATTCTAGGGGAAGTCCCTGGCAATCCGGTGGTCAGGACTCTGCACTTTCACTGCTGAGGGCGCACGTTCGATCCCTGGTCGGGGAACTAAGATTCCCACAAGCCTCAGGGCGCAGCCAAAAAAAAAAGAAAAGACAGTTCATTCAAGATGAACATGTTTTATTCTACCCAGAATGTGTAGCTGCTTTCTGTGGGAGGGTTTGTACAGGCTCTTGACTGGCCATATTGGTAGGGACAGATGGGGAAACTGAGGCTCTGGGGTGCTCATAACTCACTAAAGGTCACACAGCTAGTAAGTAACGGACTCTAACCTCAGAACCCGGACAGCCTGCCTGCTGGGTCTATGCCCTTAACCTCTGTCGTTCTCAACAAATGAGTCAGTAATTGGTGAAGCCCTTCATTCATTCATCAAATATTCATTGAGCTTCCTCTATTTGCCGGGCACCGTCTGAGGCACTAAAGACACAGCAGTAAATGAGAAGGGTGACATTGCTGCACTCAGAGAACTTACGTTCCAGTGGGAGCAGGCCCGGGAGCGAGTGGAGGCTGTTTGCAGAGCCTCCTTCGCAGAGGCCAACAGCCATGGTCAGAGGCTCTGCGTCTCCAAGGAGACCTCGGCCCACACTGGCCATTCAGGCTGGGTCTCAAGGCTGGGACCCCTCCTCTAAAGTGCCCAAGCCTCTAAGAGGCAGCTGCAGCGGTGACCTCACTGACCCACGGGAACCCCAAGGCCCAGGCAAGCTCTGTGACTTCCCAAGGTTTGGGGCTGAGCTGGCCTTGAACACAAGCTTGTATTTTTCCCCCGTTCCGGTGAAGGTGAATGTTCCAACGAGGACTCAGGTGGGAGATTCTGGGCCGAGTACCTCTGGGTCCAAGGAAGGAAGAGGTCACAGTGGCAGACTGGCCTCCCTCTTCTGGTGACCCCGGTGGTCCCGATGGGGGATTTACGAGCTGTTCCGTCGGAAGCTGGGGCCAACCCCAATTTACAAGCCTGAGCACCTACAAACAAAGGGCACCCCATGGACTGGGCTGTAGACAAATCTTCTCAGCCCCAATGTCCCTGGGAGAGCTCAGGGCGTCATCACTTGTCCACAACTCGGTAAGCCAAGTAGGTCTTGGCCTCTGTCCTGTTGTCCCCCAGGGTCTTGGGTCCCCAAAAGGGCTCCAACACCTGTGTCCGTTGGTCAGCCGAGTCGCTGGGGAGGGGGTGGAAGATGTCGCTCAGGGAACAGCTGGGCACAGCTGCATCCTGAGGACACTGTCCCAGCCTCGCCTGGAACACAGGGTCAGACGCCATTCGTTCCCAGCATGGGCTCCACTCCAGAAGGCGAGGCCAAGGGACAGCGTGTCCTGGGGGCTGGCTGGCCCCCGTCCCAGCCTGACAAAGGAGCGGTGGGAGGACAGAGCCCCGAACTGGAGGAATGTGCAAGCTTCCTCTCTGGAGCCCCCACCCCAAGCTGGGTGCCGTCTGTGGGGTAGGGTGGCGTGCTGGCCCCAGAGTGGCCGGGGGGGCAGCTGCAGGGGGCTCCGAGCTTCTGGAGCCCTGTGCTGCGGTTCCCATCTACCTGCTCAGGAGCCACCACTGGGATCTGAGGACTGGCGAAGCCTGTCCCCGAATCCTGCACACGGGCCGCTGTAGGCTAAGACTTGCCTCAGCTGAGAAGCACTGCTTTCCTAGTCCCCGCGCAGCAAGATGTGGGGCCGAGGTCACCATCCACCCCCGGCTTGAGTCCCCGCTTCCAAACCTCCCGTGGCACCATGCCACCCGCCCGTCAAATTGCAGCCTCCAGTGGGGGTGGGTGTGGGGGAGTGGATGGGCGTGGAGGCAGGGGGAGGGGGGCGGGGACCCGCCCGTCAAACTGCAGCCTCCAGTGGGGACGGGTGTGGGGGAGTGGATGGGCGTGGAGGCGGGGGGAGGAGGGCGGGGCGTGGGTGTTGGGGCGTGAGTGGGGGGTGCGGGAGGTGAGTGGGCGGGTGGGGGGCGGGGGGACGTGGGTGTGGAGGGGCCGGGCGCTTACAGGCTTCCCGGCACCTGGACACCTCCACACGTTCCTCTGCTCCCTGCCTGTTAAAACCTCGCTCATCCTCCGGCACCAGGCGAAAACCCTAGCCTCCCAAACTGCCCCTTCCACGACCCCCTCCCTGCGTTCACCACTCATTGCTGAGGGGCGACTTGCATCCACGTGTGTGTCTCGCCCCCGTGCCCCTCCTCCCCCCAGACCCCACCCCACCGACTTGGAGCCCTGAGAGCAGCTGCCACCCCGTCAGCCTGTGACGGACGAGGAGCTTTCTGGTGTTTTTATTCATTTTTATTTTACTTTTTTACCACATAAGCAACACACAGGTAGGCAACAGTTCTAGGTTTGTTCAAAGCAACCCTTTAACTCTTAAAAAATGACCCGTCACTCAGCCACGTTGCGGAAAAGTTCAAACGTGCAGGTGAACAAGACGGCCGCCCAAAGCACCTGCGATCACAGGTATTTCTCTCTGCAGCCGCTGACGGGGCTGCAGTGCCAGGTGTGCTCAGATGTGAGCTCACTGAATCCCCAGGCGGCCCTGACGGGGAGGGGCCGCGACAGAAGTGCGAGGTCAAGGGCGCCAATGTGACTGATGGGCAGGCCTGGACCCAGCAGGGGGCTCAGAGCCCGTGGGAACACCGCCTTCCGTCTCTCCTGTGTCACCCCCACCCCCCATCTCTCTCAAACACCTTCTAGGTCGGGTGCTGGGTCCTCTCTCACATCTGTCACGTTGCAGGGTGGACGGGAGCTCAGGAGGGTGCCCTGTGGGGATGGCCCGGCCCCAGGAACCCTTCCCGTAGGCCAGGCCGGCTGCCCCACCCCCAGTCTGCTGGCCTCAGCAAGGATTTCAGCTCCCGACAGAGGGGAGGCCAAGTCTGCTGCAGCTCAGCCTCCTGCAGGCCAGGGGCCCGTTCCAGGTCGTCGAGGCTGCAGTCCAGGCCGGCCAGCTTCGGGGAACGATGCCGGGGGTGGGGGGGGGCCCTGGCGGTGAGAGTCCTGCCCCAACCTCATGCCAAGACCTTAGGGCAGGGGGCCCCAATCACCAGAAACCCCCTCTGCCCTCCCTAGGAGGGGCGTAGGCGAGCTGAAGCACAGGCACTCAGGACACAGGGGAGGAAGCTCTGGGGCCTGGGATTCTCAGGTGTGGACGGCCTTCCTCGCTTCTACAGGGCTGCCAGGGACGGGGTGCCTTCCCACCGTTAAGGGAGTCCGCAGCCGTCATCTGGGAGCTGCCCGGAGAAAGGCCTGGGGCTGGCTCAACCCAGAGCTGGGGGTCCTTCACGTGAGCCCCTGGTGCCAAGTGCACCAGGGGCCGGGCCCCGTGCTTGGAGCTCCCGACCCAGAGGCACTGTGTCTGGACTTTTGGGAAATAAGGAGGGGAAGAGCTATGCCTGGAGGGGACGTCCGGGGAGCGGCCCATTTCTGAGAAACGGCCGAGGGCCCAACAGGCACTCCGCTTTCATTCTGACAAATGAAACGTCTATGGAAGAGGGAAAGCCCAGGCAGCCAAGGGCGCCCTTGCTGTCTCAAAGTCCCAGGGTGCAGCGCGGGGCTCTGTGGATGTGGGCAGCAGCTTCCGCGGGCTCCAGCCTCACCCTCAGATGGAGCGCAGAGCCCGGCAGCCACGGGGGCCCAGGCTCAGGGTCCCCAGCCGTGGGGTTCTGGGGCCGCACGCACACGCACACCAGCCCTCGCACTGGGGAGCTTCTCACTTGGCAAGTCCCGTCCAGCAGACAGTACAAGTGTCACAAGATGGTTGCCCCAGGAGGGTCCAGGCGAAGGGCAACCTGTGCGCTCAGGACCCGGGGCGGCGTCCTTGAACTGAGGGTGCACTGGACCCAGAAAAGCATCACGTCCACAGGCAGCGAGAGGGTCAAGGGGCAGCAGAGGATGTGCCCAGACCACCAGGGAACTGCAGCTCATCTGAGTCTCCCGCCTTGGTGGGCGGGACAAGGCCTCCATCCAGGAGGGGCGGGGAAGCACTCAAGCATGTAGGCCGCCTGCCTGGTGGACGCAGGGAAGGCCTAGGGAGGCCCAGGCCTGGCCAGGATCCTGGGGCCGTTCAGCCCACTCTCAAACCCGCCCACAGCCAGGGCTGCCCCTGGGGAATGTTCCAGAGAGAGGGGGGTCCGACCCAGACAGCCAGCGGCCCCTTCCCCCTACGCTGCTCCCAGAATGTCCAAACCCTCCACTGCCTCCAGACCTGCCAGCCAGTCCCTTTAAGGACCACAGGGCCCTGTTCTCCATCCTTCAGGCCCGAGAACGCAAATCCTGCTCCGTTCCGCGAAAATGAGCCAGGCAGGCTTCTTTTTTTTTTTTAACATCTTTATTGGAGTATAATTGCTTTACAACGGTGTGTTAGTTTCTGCTTTATAACAAAGTGAATCAGTTACACATATACACATGTTCCCATATCTCTTCCCTCTTGCGTCTCCCTCCCTCCCACCCTCCCAATCCCACCCCTTCAGGCGGTCACAAAGCACCGAGCTGATCTCCCTGTGCCATGCGGCTGCTTCCCACTAGCTACCTACCTTACATTTGGTAGTGTATTTATGTCCATGCCTCTCTCAAGCTGTGACAAAGCGAAAGACAGGCAGGCTTCTGAGACAAGCCCTTTCCTTGGGCAGCTAATCTGTGAGCTCCGGAGCCTCAGTTTTTCCACCACAGACAGCCCCTGAGACCCCGGCCTCTACTGGCCTCCTGGGTCACGGACTTTCTCTGGGCTGCGCTCCCCAGACAGACATTCTGCGCATTCTGAGACGAAGCCTTCAAAGGTCGGGGACGGCTGAGGACAGGCACCCCATCTGCTTCTTCCCCTGAAATTGCAACCATAATTCCAAACACATGGGGCCAATCCAGGGCTACAGACAGCTGGAAGCCAGGCCCAGTCTGGGGAGACACGGGGACATAAGAGGCACACACGGCACACACGTGGCATCTACGAGGGTCGCCCCACACCCAGGCCAGCCCCAAGTGTCCAAGGCTGCCCCCTCCCCACAGGCTGACTGCAGCCCCCAGCCACCCAGTACCAAGCCGCTTCCCACCCTGGGGCCTCGGAACCACCGCCCCCTTCCCCAGAGCCTCCCCACGCTGGCCAGTCCCACCAGGTGCCCTCCGCCGGTACCAGGAAGCCTGCGTGGTCCCCACTCCAGGCCGGGCCCGGAGCCCTTTCCTGTGTGCCCTCCGGCCAAGCTTCTGTCTCACCCCACTAGACCCGGAGCCCCCGCGGGGCAGGGCCGGACCGATCCCACTGCCCGGTCAGGAGCTGGGCACCAAGCAGCATTTGAGGACAGTGTAGACCTGTAACAAAGCTCAGGGGCCAGGCCCGCCCGTCCAACAGGACGGGGGGCACTTTGTTAAAGCACGTACACACACATACACACGTGCGTACATATATGTGCGTGTGTGTCCACACACCTGTGCATGTAGAATGGGCTCGGCCTCCTGGCCTCCCTCCCGGGGCAGCGAGGGTTGTGCACCCTGAGAAGAAGGGCTGGTGGGAAAACGGGGTCGGGCACCATCTCCACACAGGGCAGGGAGCTCTCACCCCCCGGGGCGGGGTACCATCCGAGGTGTGCAAAGAACCCAGGTCCCAAGAGGTCGGGGTGCTCACACCCCCAGACACGGCTCAACTCCCAGCCCGAGTTCCTCTCCCCGGAGACTCCCATCTCCACACTCCCTTCTGGAAACCCCTGTGGTGGACACTGAGACCGGCAGAGAGGCCGGGGTTCCCCCCCGCCCCCCAGGCAGCGGCCCCCACCCCCATCTCCTCCCAGACCAGGATTAGGAGCCCCCCAGGGCTGGGGCTGCGGCCCCGACCGACCGCCTCCCAGCCGATCTCTGCCTGTGGCCGGTGGACATTCCCGAGGGCGGGGGAGGAAGTGGAGGGTGGCCTGGGCCCTGGACGAAGCCCACCAGGCAGAGTCCAGCCTGCCCGTCAGGCGGCCCAAGGTCCTTCCCGGGATGGCGTGGTGCTCCCAGCAGAGGCGCTGGAGTCGAAGGGCCTGGGTGCAGATCCCACGGCCGCGCAACGGGGACACTTGAAAGGAGATGGCCAGGCCTGGTCTGTCCTCCTGGCCTGTTGTCAGTGGCTCTGAGCACAGCCCCGGGGGGAGGGGGAGACCCCTGGGCGCAGACCCTGCCTGTTCCTCTTGCCCCCCAGCCCCCAGCCCTGCCCACCACAGAACGGGGTGAGCCCACGGCCCACAGACAGGGGGCAGAGTTCCCCCTCAGCCACCTCCCAGGACAGGGACGTCGCCGGGTCTCAGAACAGCTCTGAGCCTCGGAAGAGAGGAATCCCCCCTGCGCCGCAAGGAGAGGGGTGATTCTCAGTGTCTGCACACAGCCTGTGCTCCAGAAGCACCATCAGACAACAGCTATAATAAATAGCCCTCACCGGCCCCCATCCTCCCCCGGCTCGCCAGGAACCCCAAAGGTCTAGTCCTGGGGGGGACCAGGCCCCTGCTGGGCTCCCAAGCACCCACCCCTCAGCCCCACCCCAAAGCGCCCTCGGGTCTCCCAGCAGAACATTTTTGACATATTCTAAGCCGTCAGCAAAACAAGATGAAAATTCAGTAATTGCTTTTGGCAGGGAGTCCACGGGCCAGCACAGGGGCCAGAAATAACCGGGGAGAGGTTTCCTGGGCTACCTGCAGCCCGGGGGCCTCTGTGTGGGCTCTGAGCCTGGGTGGAGGGACGCTGGAGGGACGCGGGGGAGCGGCCAGGACAGAGCGAGGCTGTCGCTTACACGCTGCAAACCGGGAACTTCCGGAACAAGTTCCCGGTTTTCGGTCCAGCCATCCGAAAAAATGTAATGTCATACTTGAGCGAGAGAAGTAGCTGCTGTGCCGCTTAGCGGCCCAGAAATAGTTGGCTGAGTCCCGGGAGAGGGTGTTGGCCAAGGCGGTTAAAAGGCAGAAACGCCAGGCTGGCCGGGCGGAGCTCGCCCCCAGCCCCACCCCCTGCAGGCCTGGCCAGTCCCGGCAGCAGGGGAGGGGTGTGAACCCCAGAGTGGTTAGAACCAGGGTCACCGCGCATCTGCCCGGGGTGGGGGGACCTGGGTCTGACCCTTCCCGGCACAGAGGCCAGAGCAGGGAGGAACCCACTTCACCCCATCAGATCAGACCCCAGCCCACATCACGGGACCCAAGGAGGGGCTGACGGCCGGCACGGGGACTGACTGGTGAGCCTCACCCTGCCCTTTTTCTGTTGCCTTTGTGTGTCCCAAGCAGGACCCACCTGTACATGTGGCGTGCGTGGCCAAGACCCCGAGAAGGTCCCCAGAAGTGTCTGCTGGGGGGAGTCTGGCCAGGTCTTTGGTGAGAAGGAGACCAGAGGGGTCCAGCCAGGGCTGGGCTCTCGGCACTGGCTGCCCCACATCCTAAAGAAGGCTGGCGGGGCTTCCCTGGTGGCGCGGTGGTTGAGAGTCCGCCTGCCAATGCAGGGGACGCGGGTTCGTGCCCCGGTCCGGGAAGATCCCACATGCCGCGGAGCGGCTGGGCCCGTGAGCCATGGCCGCTGAGCCTGCGCGTCCGGAGCCTGTGCTCCGCAACGGGAGAGGCCACAACAGTGAGAGGCCCGCGTACAGAAAAAAGAAGGCTGGCTATGCCCTCCCTCTGCCCACCTGTCCACCTACTGTCTGTGCCAGTCCCGTCTCCTTGGGAGGGGGAGGGGGCTTCCACCTGTCACCTCATTCCCGTCTCTTTAACCATCACCTTGCGGAGGACACAGGGCGGGAGCAGGCCCCATGGTGCCAAAGCTGCCCTTGGTCTCGGACGAGGGCCCTGGAGGTGCCCGCCTCCCACTGGGAAGTTAGGCCGGGCTGTCCTTGTCTTCTCGTCCTTCTCCTCCCAAGAGGCACCTGAATGCCCCTGAGGACTAGTCCCCGGTGGCCCTCTCAGGGCCGAGGGATGAGGATGCCGAGCTCTGAAGCGCACCCACGAGCCCCCCCACTTCAGGCTCCAGGCCCCTTAATCCCCAGGTGAGAAGGGGGTTGATGGCCTGTATCAGTTAGGAGTGCACGAGGCTGCAACACACAGAAAACCAGCTCTCACAACAAGGCGTCCAGGCTCCACATCACCAGAGAACGAGCTCCCGCTTCATCCCTGCCCACCGTCCTAGCCTGGGCTCCCACCTCCCGGGTGCAAGAGTGCTGCTGCTTCACCAGGCAACATGACTGAATTCCAGGCAGGAGGAAGCGGGTAGGACCCAAAGCCTCGCTAATCCGGAAGGTGGTCCTCCCTGGACACTCCCGTCTACACCCTTGGCCAAAACGGACTCACGTGGGCACCCAGCTGCAGGGCGTCTGGAGGACCTGTGTGTTTAGGTAAGCACGTTGCCCCCCCAAACACAACTGGGGCCCTTTTAGGAAGGAGGCAGAAAGGAGTAGAGGTGGCAGTGTGGCCCCACCCCACCGCAGACTGAGGAGGAAACGGCTCAGGCAGCGGGACTCTCCCAAGGCCACACAGCTGGGCAGAGCCGGAAAGGGAGGAAACGATGGGAAAACCTCTTTCCCCAAAGGAGAAGCCTCCCTGCCCCCGGGGCCACTTGAACCCTGACTTGTAAACACCCACGAGCCCATGCCCAGGCTGGGAGGAAAGAGGCCAGTTCCACTCCATCCTCAGGCTCCTATAGGGAGGCCACATGGATTAAACACACGTGCGCATGTACAACTGCATGTATACACACACGTACATGCACGCATGCAAATACAGATGTTCACGGTGTACGTAGAGTCGCACGGGGACACACGCATACACACAGGCGCGTGTACGGAGATGGCCACACGTGCGTGTGCGTTATGTGCACGTACACACGCGGTGCACGTGTTTGTAGCACGTGGGCACACATGTGTGCTTGCAGACATGCATGTACGCATACGCACCAACACATATACACACTCGCACACGAGCTGCTGGCTCCCAGCCACTCCCTGCCGATGGGCTCAAGGAGCAGGCTGCCAGCCCCACGCCAGGACCCTCTCTGGCTTGCCCACCCCAGGCCCAGCCCATCCTGTCACCCTTGGCGACGTCCAGCCCACCAAAAGCCCAGACTTTCCTAACCTCAGGCATCTGGCTGCCCCGGCACCCCTGGAAGAGGGGGGAGACAGGGCAGGAAAAAACCCCAAATGGAACCACAGTGTTTATAAAACAGGTCACTGAATTACACAGAACAATATTTCCCTCGCCGGTGCAATTCCTTCCTGGACCAGCTTCACACAGATGCCCGTGCTGGCCTCAAGCGCTACAGAGGGGGCTCGGCAGCCTGGGAGAACCACAGGGGCTGGGCCGGATGCAGTGAGGGGCTGCTGGAACCGCGACGGAAGCCACACGCATTTTCTTGGGCACTGGACAGAGATAAAAACAAGGGGCCGCACACATCTGCCCTCACCCCGTGTCGGGTAGTGGGCAAGGCTGAGGCCTCGGGCGAGGCCCAGAGGGGCTTCTCCTCCCTTCCCTGCTCCCCGGAGGACAGAGGATATCCCCTCAGGAGGGCTCTTGATAAGTATTTGTCCAGTGGATCCTGGAGGATCCTGGGGCCTCCAGCCCTGACCTGAAGATCTCCACGACCCTCCCAGCCTCAAAAAAGCACATCTTCCTTTGTCAAGGTCCAAGAAGGGGCCACTGTGGGGCAGGAAGGCTCCGGTGACCCTGGGCAGACCACCCCCTCCCCGCCCCCCCCCTTTGCTCAGAGTTCTCCCCCACTCCCTCTGCCTTCGGCCTGATGCTTTTTTGGTAAGGAGATTATAGATATGGAAATAGAGGGAAAGAAGATAAATAGCAAATGGTAAAAGAAGTTTTCTCCACGTAATCCGATTTGTGCTTTTCCACAATCTCAAAATTTTAAAAATAAAACACCTTCACTTCCTCTGCCCTGATGGGAACGCCAAAGTGATGGTGTAGTTCTGACTTCAGCCACCAGGTGGCGGCCAAGACCAGCGCATCCCGTCTCTGACTGGCCTCAGCCCTGGGGAGGGTGCGGGGCTTCCTCCAAGGGTTTTCTGGGTTCCAGGAGGAGGGAGAGGGACGGACACGAAGGGATACTGTGTGCTGCGGAGGTGACCACAGAATGCCTACCTACTGGGGGGCCCTCCCACCGATGCCCCGAAGTAGGTATTGCCATCTTCATTTGATGACTGGGAAACCGAGGTTTGGGATGGAGATGGGCCTTGTCCACCATCACACGGCCCGGCATGGGCAGAGCCTGGGCTGGAGCTCTCGTCCCCCGACTCGTTCTGATTCATTCCACCAATACCCAGAGGTCACCTGGCTTTATCTGCAACACTCAGGATGGCGGTACAAGGATGGGGACCCCGCCACACCCTGCAGCCAGCCAGGACGGGATGGTTTTGAGGCCCATCTGCCTGGGCACTCTCGCCTGCCCCAGGCCCTTAGCCCACCTTCTGTGGCCGTCCCCAGACGTGAGGCTCCAGCAGCGGCTTTCTGCTGCAGAGTCCAGGGCTCATTGGGGTTCCTGCCCTCCAGTGGGAGGGAGTTGGGGGCCTCCTGGGGTCCCACTGGGGCTGCCATGGGCAAGGGCTGAGCGGCTGGCCACAGGATTTGGCCCAGGGTGTGGCTGGGGGGGCCGGTGCCACTCCCGCCCCAGGGATACCCACACCCCCTGCTTGGGAGCCCACATGAGCAAAAACCTCGGAGGGCCCTGTCCCATACCAGCCAGGCTGAGAACAGGAGGAACAACAGAACGAGAGCCGCAGCCAGGGTCAGGGAGGGCACCAGGTCCGAGTCCTCGGGGTCAGGGATGGCGGTTGCACCAGACAGCTGGGTGTCAGAGACCTTCCCACCGGGGGGCCCTGGCTGGCCCATCTGTGAGACGGAAGTGAGGGACAGGACTCCGTTTGGGAAGGGCCCACCACCCACCCATCGCCTGTCCCATCCCTCTCCCTCGGGAAGCCCCCCAGACACAGCAGGAGCCAGGGGCCAAGAGGTGCCCCAGAGGTGACCCTGGGCAGTGACTCCCTGAGCCTTGATTTTTTTCCTCTGTGAAATGGAGATGCCGAAGACCACCCTGGGAGGATAAGGACCAGATGAGACAGCCCCTGGGCCGCTGGCGTTCCCTCCAACCTCCTCACCTTCTCCCTTGAGATGACACGGGGGCTGGAAGTCAGGACCTTTTCCCCTGCGCCAGGGGGTCTGGAATGCAGCTAGGCTAGTTTCTGGGGCAGTTGAAAGCCAGCAGCCTCATCTGGAGGGACTAGAACTGCAGGAGGATTTGTGTCAAGGCTACCAGATGCTCTCTGCCCACACGGCAGCTAAGGAAGTGGGCACCAGGTTACATCCATCTTACAGATGAGAAAAATGAGGCTCAGTAAAGGAAGTGGCTCCCAAGAAGCCCCAGAGCTTGGCAGAGAGGGTCCTGGCAGCCTGAGACCCTATTCTCAGGCTCCTCTTCTGTACAGGGACAGAGTTTGGACTAGGTCACTTAAGCTCCAATGCCCTAGATCAGCCAGCAAGGTCCAGGAGACGGGGAGTGGTCTCTGCCCAGCCCCTTCCCAACCCCAACCCAGGCAGTTCTCAGGACATTTACCTTCCAGCCATGGGGGCTCCCATGTCCTGGGAGAGGGCTGCCCCGGAGCTGCCAGATTCCCCAGGGACAGACACCAGTGAGTGACAGCCTGAATGGATCAACTAGGGGCTCTTTCCGCTAAAGAAACCACCCCCTCTGGGGCTTCCCCCAAGGAGTGGCTGGAGCTGCGAGGTGGGGAAGTGAGGGCCCCAGCCGCCGCGTGGGTGTGTCCAGGGCTTTCCCGGGCCCAGCAGAAACAGGTTCCTAAACTCCCAGACCAGGGCTTCCTGCTGCTGCTAAGCTTCCGCATGGGGCCTGGGGGAGGCTAAGGAAGAAGGGCAGGCTCTAAATTCAAGCCAGCAAGGGGTCTCCTGGCATTGGATGTGTGCCCATGCTGTGCCAGGGGCAGGGGGGGGGGGGGGGGGGGGATAGTCCCACCCCACCCCCAGAGGCCAGGTTCCATAGCAGCCCATCTGGGGCTGACCCAGATGAGAGTGGGCAGGAGAGAAGATAGGAGGGTTCAGAGGCCTGAGGACCACAGAAATGATCTTTGCTGAAGGAAATTAGCCCTTAAGGGCAAAGATGTTCATCACATTGCTAATTTTAAAAGCAAAAAGGTGTGAAATAACCTTAATGCCCATGACAGAAGATTCATGAGCAAATCCAGGTTCGTCCACTCAAGAACCTTAAAAAGCCGGTAAGACAGGATTATGAAAAAGGAGAGTCATACCAGCTTTATTCTTTTAGCCCAAAACTGAAAATAGCCTGTCCAGGATAGTTAAATTCACACAAGACAGATTAACAGAAGGAAAAAAAAAACAAATTGAATTTCCTACATGCAGAGGTCTCATAGATATGGGCCCCAAAGAAATGACCAAAGCAGGCAGCTTTTATGCTTTTTAGACAAAGAAACAACAAATTTGTGAAGAACTGACAAGACAAAGAAACTTAGGTTTGGGTACTCATTAGCGAAGAAATGAGTTTGTTACACAGAGTTTGTTACACAGCCTCCTTGCCTGGAATTCCCCATCTCTGGTGATAAGGATGTCTCTCTACCTCCTGGTGCAGGAAGGGTATATTCCACATGGGAGACTTATTTCCTGCTTTCAGGGGGACAGAGAGGAGGGTCAGAGTGCCCTTCTTGCCTCCACTGTCTCTCAAGTAACTTTAATTCAGCATAATCAATCTGCCACTTTGGCATATTTGGGGGTGGCTCACCCCGAGCTTCATGAAACCTAACCACCCATCAAAGGATGGAACTTAACACACACAGTGACAAAAAGAGAACAAGCCACTAGAAAACACAGCACGGATGAAACTCATAGATGTACTGAGTAAAAGCAGCCAGGAAAAAGCACTTACTATATGGTTCTCTTTCTATGAAACTCTAGGAAAGATTAATGTACAGTCACAGCAAGATGACTAGTGGTTTCTTAGGGACGCGCGAGGAGTCTTGACCGGGAAGGGGCACCAATACACTTCTTGGAGGATGGAAATGTTCTATGCCTTGATTGGGGGGCCACTGGGTGATACAGTTGTCAACACTCATCCATCTACACACTTAAAATGGGTTCGTTTTACGGTGTGTAGATTGTCCCTCAATAAAGCTGACTTTAAAGGGAAAAAAAAAAAAAGCCAGAAACAAGAGCAGGATTCCATTCAAGAGGTTCAAGGGTGGGAAAATCTAATCCACAATGACAGAAATCAGAGTGACGGGACCTCAGGAGGGTGGGCATGACTGGGAAGGAATACTTGGGATTTTCTGGGGGTGATCTGAAGCTTCTTTCTTGATCTGAGCCGTGACTCCTGGGTGCGCACAGAATTTTATTCATTGAGCTGCACCTTTAAGATGTTACGGAGCTCAGGGCTGGCTGCTCGAAGCTTGAAAGCCAATACTCAAGAAACAGGTGTTGGTAGGAAACGAAAGATTGCTTCATACAGGAGGCCAGCAACCTGGGGGAGAAGGCGGACTTGTGTCCAAAAGCCAACTCCCCCTGCCAATCAGAGCCTTTAAAGGGGAGTTTCAGGGGTGTACAGGCAAAGGGAAGGGTCTACATGCAGAAACAGCACAGTCGGCTCTGACAATCATCTTGAAATTGGTCTTGCGGTGGTCTCGTCAGTGTCATCTTGTTTTAAGCACAGTTTAATCTTCAGTTCCAGGGCTGGCTTGTGCCCATTTCTTTGAGGCCAGTTCTTGGAACGGAGATGGAGCAGCTTATGTCATGGCTACAGTGTGGTCATCATGGAGTTAACTCTTTCCACCTAGTGGGGGTTTCAGTATTGGCAAAACAGCTCAAAGGGTATGACTCAGAATATTATCCATAGCCTTTGAGGAGGAACTAAAGGTCCTTGACTTTGTTTAATGACTAAACTTTATTATTTTGTCCTGTTTGCTTTTCTTTGCTTCTGCATTTTTTCACTTCTCTGATTAAAATTTATTCTATGGATAAAGTTTTCCTACAGACAAAAGGCAGGCGGAGGACATGGAGGGGGCAGTCTGTCCTGGGAAGGCCCCACGGGCTCCTGCTCGGTTTTGATGTGTTACATCTCAATTTTCAAAATATGGTCATGAGGACGATGCAACATTACAGCCAGAGTCACCACTTACTGGGTGTGCCTGAGTCCAAAGACTATACCCTCGACAGCAAGAAAATGCTTAAAACACAGTGTGACGTGGTCACACGATCAGATCCACACTCAGTGGGCAAACACACAAAACAGACACACGGGGAAACGAGAGGAAGGAAAGACACTAAGATCCCAGCAGGGTGAGGCTGTTGGCAATGGATGCGGCTTTCCCACATCTCTGTTTTCTCTATTCTAATATATGTGGTTACATTTTGATGATTATAAAAGAGAACTGTCACAACTTTTTTAAACACTTTGCTATTTTGAGAGCTAAAATTTGGAAATAACCCAAATGTTCAACGACAAAGAATCGGTTGTAAAATATATGTGGCACATCCATTCAGCAGAATAGGGTCTGATTCAGCCTCCTCCATCTGAAAAAGTCCAGAGGGAGAGCTGCAACTAGTAATTCCGTTTTGTCGTTTTTGTTGTGTGGTGTGTGCGTGTGTGGTTTGCGTTTTTGTTTGGTTGGCTGGGTTTTTTGTTGGTGGCGGTGGTGGTTTTTTTGTTTCGTTTTAAGAATGGGCTTCCAGGGCTTCTTCCCTGGTGGCGCAGTGGTTAAGAATCTGCCTGCCGATGCAGGGGACACGGGTTCGAGCCCTGGTCTGGGAGGATCCCACATGCTGTGGAGCAACTAGGCCCGTGAGCCACAACTACTGAGCCTGCGCGTCTGGAGCCTGTGCTCCACAACCGGAAAGGCCTTGACAGTGAGTGGCCCGCGCACCGCGATGAAGAGTGGCCCCCCGCTCTCCACAACTGGAGAAAGCCCTCGCACAGAAACGAAGACCCAACACAGCCAAAAATAAATAAATAAATTTTTTAAAAAAGAATGGGCTTCCAGGGAATTTTCAGGTTCTGCTTTTCTTATTTTTAAGTGCTATCTTATTACCTGGATGATTGGCTACAAGCCCAAGTCACTCCTGCAATCAGAAATGGGGAAAATCCAAGTCTCGCCCACTGGAATCGCCACCCCCTCCTCCCTCTGCCTTCACTCCACACACCCTCGGCTGCGGCTGTCCCAGATACTCGCGAACCTGATTTCACCGCGTCAAGGGGACAGCGGTGACTCAGAGACGCGATGTGGCAGGGAGAGAGGTCGTCGAGCGCAAGACGGAGCACACAGCCTTCGTCTCCACAAGCGTTCGCTGTGTGAACTTTGCGCGTCACGGCCCCTCTCTGGGCTTCAGCTTCCTCCTGCCTATAGCAACTGGGCCCCGGGGTGGGATGCAGTCTGCGCGCCAGGGCTGGTACCCAGCTTGGATCCAGACGCGGACACAGACGAATGGGGAAGGGCTCTGCCTCCAGGCCCTGCACGACTTTCAAGCGGCTCCCTCCGTGCGGGTTCCCATCCGCTAAGCGAGCCCCGGGGCCTCCGGGGGCGCACAAGGGGCCTGCCGCGTCCAGGGAAAACCCTGCTGCCCCGTCCGGGCTCCTCCGCCCTACACCCGAGTCGGCTCCAGGGTGAAGCCCGGCCGCCCCACCCCAGCGCCCCACCCCGCATCCTCAGCATCCACACCACTCGCGGCCGCCTCATTGGCCGGCGCCCGCTCTGCAGGGCCGCCCCGCAGCCAATCGCGGTCACGGGGGCGGAGCTGCGGGCTCAGCCGGATGCTCCCAGCTGCTGCGGCCGGACGCGCCTCAGGCCGGAGCTGCCCCTGCCCCTCGGCGGCGCACCCTGACAGGAGAAGCCGGCGATGCAGGAGCCGCTGCTAGGAGCCGAGGGCCCGGACTATGACACCTTCCCCGAGAAGCCGCCCCCGTCACCAAGGGAGACGACGCGGGTCGGGTGAGAGCCTCTAGGCATAGGGTCTGCGGGTGGAGGCTAGGGATGGCCCTGGTATCCTCCAGTGGGCAGCTGGCTCCCATCTTGGGCCTCCACTGACTGTCGGTGAGTGGCCACCAAGGGGCCATCTGGTTCCCTCCTGCCCCAGACACACTAGTCCTATTTAAGGAGCCGGTCCTCCTGAGTACAGGGCCCAGCCCCCAATTGGCAGAGACAGGGCGACTGAGACCCAGAGGGGGCGAGGGGCTTGCCTAAAGTCACACAGTAAGCCTTGAATGGCAAAGCTGGGGGCAGACGCCGAGCCTCCTCTGTGGGAACAGTGCTCTGCACCTGCGTCTCAGCCACAGCAGTGGGCTGCAAGGGCTGTCCTCATGCCCTGGGGGTTTCCCAAGGGAGCTGGTGCTCAGGCCTGGGAGGTGCCAGTCTGACCAGCTCTTGACCCAGCCGTCCCCAGCACGGCCCTCGGAGCGGGTAGCCACCGTGCTCAGGACAGGAAGCAGTTAGGCGAGGAGGGACTCAGAGATTCTGACTGCTCTGCACCCCCCATGCACCAGGGCCCTGCAGAACAAGAGGGTGTTCCTAGCTACCTTCGCTGCTGTGCTGGGCAATTTCAGCTTCGGGTATGCCCTGGTCTACACGTCCCCTGTCATCCCAGCCCTGGAGCACTCCTTGGATCCGAACCTGAGTCTGACCAAAACCCAGGCATCCTGGTTCGGGGTAAGAGCCATGCTCTGAGCTGGAGGGGGGCAGGGCAGGGGGGGCCAGGGACGCACTGAGCTCCGTCCCAAGGTAGGAACCCCCCAAAGGTCAGCCTTGGGACCCCCTCCAGGGCCCTGGTCTGCCCCCTCCCCCACCCTCTCCAAGCTGGGGTGGGGGGGGGGGGGGGGGGGGGGGGGGGGGGTGGAGTGAGGCCAGATAATGGCTGTGAAATAAAAGGAGGAAGTGAAAGCCGATGGAGAAGGAAAGGAGCAGGTGGGGAGGTGTCCCTTAAGGTCTCCACCCAGTGGGGCTGAGGGCTCCCCAGATCCCCCCACCCAGAGCTGGGCTGTCATAGCAGAGAGGACACCTCCCTGGATGAGGGGCGGCAGGAGAATCAGCTACTAATGGAAAAAGCACTGCTGGGGCACAGAGGGTCCCAGGATAGATGGTGGGCATGTAAGTAGGAAGAGCACAGGCCCCAAGAGTCCCAAGATTCTACAATAGCAATCTTAGCGGCCTCAGATTTATAA
Source organism: Monodon monoceros (assembly GCF_005190385.1). Taxonomy (NCBI): domain Eukaryota; kingdom Metazoa; phylum Chordata; class Mammalia; order Artiodactyla; family Monodontidae; genus Monodon; species Monodon monoceros. Next base: position 111,342,298 of record NW_021703782.1, read on the forward strand.
CCACAACACGTTAGCTAAGGTAGTAACACCCAATGCAGACTGCGCACCTAGTATGTGCCGGGCCTGTGCTAGGCACCTGCCATGAGAGCCGGTTTACTCCAGGGCCAACCCTATGAGGTGGGTGCTACCGCTGCCCCCATAATGCAGCTGAAGAAACTGAGGCTCAGACAGGCTGAGCACCGTGCCCAGGTCACTGACCGGATCCAACCTGGTACACTTGACAGGGAATCCGAGAACCCCCAAATCTTAAAATCCCAAGGGCTTCAAGTCACAGAGTTCTCCTGCCTGCTCTATCACAGTGCTAGACATTTAAACATCAGGCTGGACAGAGCCACTGCAGACCGCTGTTGTGGCATCCCTAACAAACAGTTGTCCACATGCTGCTTGTACCCCTCTGGAGACAGGAGGCTCACTACCATCCAGGGCCCTAGTCCGGCAGCCCAGGCTCCTGGGACAGCCTGGAAAAGCAGCTGTCTCTAGGCTCTGACGGGGCCCTGCACCCTTTCCCCGCAGTCCGTGTTCACCTTGGGTGCAGCGGCCGGGGGCCTCAGTGCCATGGTGCTCAACGACCTCCTGGGCCGGAAGCTGAGCATCATGTTCTCGGCTATACCCTCGGCGGCCGGCTATGCGCTCATGGCAGGTGCCCACGGCCTCTGGATGTTGCTTCTGGGGAGGACGCTGACGGGCTTCGCTGGGGGACTCACAGCTGCCTGCATCCCGGTAAGGCCGGGACTGCCCACCCCGGTCCTCTCGCTGCCTCACCATCAGCTGAGGCCTCCTGGCCTCGGAGCCCCCTGGTCAACAGGCATATGTTTGCCAGGGAGCCTCAGCTCAGCCCCACCAGGGCAGCTAATTTGGGGGGAATCTGAAACCAGTCCCAAGCCGCCCCCAACTCTGGACTCCCCAAACTTCCTGAGTCCTGACACATTGCTCAATCAGAGAAAATCCACATTGAGCAACGCAACAAGAAAGGGAAGGGAAGTCCCTGCCCTGCGCCCTTCCTGGGACCCCCCTCATCATACCCATCATTCCACACACCCACTCGGGGGCTGGGCAAGCCCGGCATGAGACGAAGGCCCCTGAAGGAGCAGAGGCCAGAGTCCGGGTGCCCTTGGGCCTCCCAATTCCCAGCCTCACGCCCCCACGTCAGAGCTGAGTGCTTCTGCCCACTTGGCAGGGCAACTGAGGCCCAAGGGAGGCCACACTGTGAGTCACGATGTGGAAGAGAACCCCGCTGGAAGCCCCCGCTCCCTGCTCCCCACGGAGCCACCTGTGCTACCTCAGCCGGCCCGGGCACCTGTGTTCTCAGCGGGGGCCGGGGTGGGGGGGGGATGTGTCTTGCAGGTGTACGTGTCTGAGATTGCTCCCGCAGGCGTCCGTGGGGCCCTAGGCGCCACACCCCAGCTCATGGCAGTGTTTGGATCACTGTCTCTCTACGCCCTTGGCAAGTATCATCCACATGCGCTCTAGGCGCCTCCCGCGTGTGCAGGCCGGGGGGTGATGGGGTGCCGCTGAGCAGCCGGGGGTGGGAAGGGATGAACGTGCCCCCAAACGGATTCCATGCTGGGAGGCCGGAGGCATAGCTGCCTTCATGCTGTGTGCCTCCAGGCAATTCCCTGCGCCTCTCTGGTCACGAGGTCCCACCCCTAACTGGGCAGGGAGAGCTTCTCTTGGGCTGGCAGTCTTTAAACTGTCTTTTAACAGCAGAATGTTTTCTGTCAACTAGTCTTAGGTGGGAAGACCATAGAGAAAAGTGATCAGAGTGCAGCCAGCTGAGGTGGGGTGGGGGTTTGGCGGTAGAGGCCCCAGGACCTTGCTGCTCAGGCTACTCCTCCATCACCTTGCCGTGGCCCTTGAGACCCTCCAAGGACCTGGGCCCTGTGCCAGGGGCCAGGCAGTCCCTGTGGCCCCTCTTGATTGAGACCACAGAGGCCTGGAGCAACCAGGGTAGGCTTCCTGTAGGAGGTGGCCCTGGGACTCACACCTGAGGGCAAATGAGGCTGCTCAGAGGCCCCGGTGGGAGGGGTTCTGGGCCCAGCGCAGCCCCAGCTCCTCACCCGCTCCTTGTGCCCAGGCCTGCTGCTGCCGTGGCGCTGGCTGGCCGTGGCCGGGGAGGGGCCTGTGCTTGTCATGATTCTGCTGCTCGGCTTCATGCCCAACTCACCTCGCTTCCTGCTCTCGAGGGGCAGGGACTCGGAGGCGCTGCAGGCACTGGCCTGGCTGCGAGGGGCTGACGCTGACATCCGCTGGGAGTTTGAGCAGATCCAGGACAACGTCCGGAGACAGGTGTGGGAGGGGTGGGCGCCTACAGCACTGTGGGGCTGTGGCCATTCACTAGGCCGTCACAAGCCTCAGTTGCTTTTCCTGGAGAACAGGGATAAGAGCAGTTCCCACCTCTAGGAACAAGGGGTGGGGGGGTGGGATGTCGTGGCCCCTGGCCCAGGGCGCATGCGCCGTGCGGTGGATGCCTGGGGGCCCGGCGATACTGACAAGCAGGAGTCTGCCTTGGCCCACCCACTGATCCAAGAGCCTGGGTCCACGCAGGGGTCCCCGGGCCTGTCCCCAGAGCCAGCGTTGCCTCAGTGCTGGGGATCTTTCCTGGAGGAGGGAAGAGGGGAGCCTCCTACCCAGCTCCATGCAGCCCAGGGCAGGTTGGTGCCAGCCGGAGGGGTGGGCACAGCCCCCTCAGCGGCAGCCTCGTGTCTCCAGAGCAGCCACCTGTCGTGGGCCGAGGCCCGGGACCCGCACATGTACCGGCCCATCGTCATCGCCTTGCTGATGCGCTTCCTGCAGCAACTGACAGGCATCACGCCCATCCTCGTCTACCTGCAGTCCATCTTCGACAGCACTGCTGTCCTGCTGGTGAGAGCCCGGCCCCACACCACCCGCTCTGCCCCCAGACCCGGGGAGGGCACCCCTGCGGAGCACCTGCTCTGTGCCGGGGTCTGGGGTGCACGCACACGCGCAGACACCAGCGTCTCTTAACTGCTTCTTGGCCAACCACCTGTTCTCAGAGGAATGTTTGTAAACAAAGCTTGCATGTTTTAAAATAAGATAGGCAGAGTTACAAGGAAAACCAGTTCTATAGAAGCATAGACCCCCTGGGAGCCACAGATCCCAGGTTCAGAGCATCTGCCACCCACTGAGGAAGTGCCTCCCCTCCAAACCTCAGCTTCCTCCTCTGCGAAGCCAGCATGGCTTCATCCACCCTCCCTGGGGCTCAGAGGGAGATGAGGCCTGAAGATGAGCGACAGCACGGTTCCACAGGTTGTTGTTATGCCTGGATCCGGTGCCAGCCCTGGGCTCGGTGGTGGGCACAGCAGTTGTGCCCCTGCCTGCGAAGGCCCCACGGGCCGGGCTGGGTGACCAGCGAAATGCCTGGCACAAAGCAGCCGAGCCTGGGGCCTGTCCCTGCAGAGCCTTGGCGGGGGCGGTGGGGCGGGGAGGAACAGCAGGCTGGGGTCCCTCAACCCCGGGGGCTTCCTCCTTGCAGCCCCCTGAGGATGACGCAGCCATCGTGGGAGCTGTGCGGCTCCTGTCCGTGCTGATTGCCGCCCTCACCATGGACCTGGCCGGCCGCAAGGCTCTGCTCTTTGTCTCAGGTGAGCACAGGCCGCTCACCTGCACTCATTCACTCCTCCAGCAGCTGCCACGTGTCTTGCCAGCCCTCGCGGTGGGAGCGCCAGGGGGCCTGGGTCAGACCTGCCCTGGTGGCCTCCGTCTCCCCAGCGTCTCCCCAGCAACAGGCGAGGGCCCAGGCATCCAGAAAGGTCTGCTGGGGCTCATGGGAGCAAATGAGCTGACGATGACACACATGCTGGGTGTGGTGGGAGCCCAAGCGCGGGCTGGGTGGGAGCTGGCTGCCCTGCAGGAAGAAGCCTCCAGTCACAGGCGGCCTGAAGGGGACTGGGCCACACGGGGTACAGGGCGCTGAGGGGTGCTGGCTCAGAGGGTCCCGGCCCCCCGAGGGCCACCTGTCTGTCCACAGCGGCCAGCATGTTTGCTGCCAACCTGACACTGGGGCTGTACGTCCATTTCGGTCCAAAGCCTCTGACCCCCAACAGCACCATGGGCCTGGAGAGTGTGCCCCTGGGAGGCACAGAGCAGCCCCTGGCCACGCCCACCAGCTACCTCACCCTAGTGCCCCTGCTGGCCACCATGCTCTTCATCATGGGTAGGTGTGGCCGTGCTCTACGGGGTCTGGGGACGGGGCTGTCTTGGGTGTGAGGTGCCGGGACGCGCCGGTGTTGTGGGTGATGTCACTGCCGTCCTGGAGGCTGGGGAGCCGTCCCTCAGCAGCTCCAGGGAGACACGAGAGGCCTTCCCCCCACCCCCCCGCCCGCCACGACAAATGGGCTCTGAGCCCGCCCCTCCCCACTTCCGGCAGGCTACGCCATGGGCTGGGGGCCCATCACCTGGCTCCTCATGTCCGAGATCCTGCCCCTGCGGGCCCGCGGCGTGGCCTCGGGGCTCTGCGTGCTCGTCAGCTGGCTCACCGCCTTTGCCCTCACCAAGTCCTTCCTTCTGGTGGTGGTGAGTGCTCTGCCCCGGGGACCTGGGGCCTCTCTGGCCAGTGCCGAGGGCCGTGCTGAGGCTTCTCCGTGTGTCCCCTCAGCCTTAGCACACACCCCCTTCACGCCGAGGCCAAGGGCCGTCAAGTGACAACATCCATTTCAGCAAACAGACTCGGCTCAGGGAACTGTTGGGAGAAGTCAGGTGATTGACCTCCCAGGCCAGGGTGGGACCCAAGTCCAGAGAGCCACACCCGCCTGCCCTGCCTGTCACCCTCCGGGGTATCTGGGCCTTCTGTCTGGGTGGGCAGTTTGGGTCTCTCCATCGAATGCTTCCCCATCCCCTTCCCCTTCCCCCAGCCTCTTGGTTCAAATCCCCAGCAGGCCCTGAAGCCAACCACAACCTCCAGGTTCCAGCTCCCAACTCCCAAGTGGGAGAATCTGATGGGGACAGCTTAGATGGGGCCTAGCCTGGTGCAGTCAGTGGGTCAGGGCAGGGCTGGGGGCGCCCTGAGCAGGTCAGCCATGCTGTGGTGGCAGGCCTGCTGCAAGCGGGCATGTGGGACAGCTGAAAATGAGAGGTGGGCACTGGGACCAAGGAGACAGGCCGGTGTCTGGGGCAGGGTGGGCTCCGGCTGGGAGCAGTCAGTCCTGGGCCCAGCACAGAGGAAGGCTGCCTGCACCCCTCAAGGACTCGAATGCCCTGCCGAGGCACCTGGATTTCACGCTGGAGACGGTGGGGAACCCGGGGGTGGTCCAAGCAGGGGAACGAGATGAAGGCCTGCCCCCCAGGCTGGCTGATGCCTGCAGGGCCACAAAGCTGGTGCTGGGGCGAAGGACCTTTAGTGTTCCCCTGTGACCCGGAGCCCCTCTTCTCCCCCAGAACGCCTTCGGCCTGCAGGCGCCTTTCTTCTTCTTTGCCGCCGTGTGCTCCGTGAACCTGGCCTTCACAGGCTGCTGTGTGCCCGAGACCAAGGGCCGGTCGCTGGAGCAGATCGAGTCCTTCTTCCGCAGCGGGAGGAGGTCCTTCCTACGCTAGGACGGGGCCCCCGCCGTTGAGGGCCAAACCACTGGGTGGTGGAGCGTGTCGGGGCCCCAAACCTGCACCCCGCGTCCAGGAGGCGGTGTCAACCCGCCGCCAGCCAGGGCACAGGAGGACCGGCCAGAGGCCTCACGGCACGGCACACGCACCAGCTCTGGGCAGGCAGCACCCCGTCCAGCCTCGGCCCTGGCTCAGGTGGCCCCAGTGTCACCCACTCGTCGGCCAGACCCACCGACGGAGGGGGCAGCCACGTGGCCCCGGGGCCAAGGCCTTGTTGGGTGACCTCGGGCCTAGTGCTCACTCACGCGTGGAGGGCCACGCCGAGGACACACAGGGCTGCTGGTGGTGGAGCGGCTCCGCACAGGGACGTCAGCCCTCCTCCTGCTCTGATCACCTGGCGGCCATTGAGCCTCTTGGCTTTGGGGACCAAGACAGAAACCTGGGCCTGTGAGGCCTATGGACACCGCAGGGACCGTCCTGGACCCCCAAAGGCCAGGACCCAGCGTGGACACTCCCTCCTACACCCACCCGCCTTCTGGGAACAGGAAGCGCTCGAGTTCAAGCCGTGTTCACCCTATTTATACAAATAAATCGGGCCACGGCCCAGGAGAGGAAGGAGTGGGGTTTACTCCAGGTCAGGGAGCTCCCCCAGCAGCCAGGCTGGACCCAAATTCTCAGCCGAGGTCGCCAGGGCCTGCTGCCCCAGGCCACCTCTCTACGGCCCCAAGCTGCCCACAGCCAGGCAGAAGGAAGAGGCGAGGGCCGTGGGCCCCCAGCCTTGGGGTTCCAGCCCCTCCTAGCTGTGCGAGCTCGGCCAAGCCACCGTCCTTGTCTGAGATGCTGGGAGCAGGCCGGCACAGGGCCAGCAGCATAGGGGACCTCGATACCGTGGCAGTTACTCCCGGGGCTGGCCCCTGCTCAGCCGGTGTAGGGTCGGGGCATCCCTACCGCTTACTTAGTGTCCCGGAGGGAGACGGTAACAGGCGGACCACGTGAGAGACCATACAAACCGCTACCAGGCTTTATTGCTCAAAATGCAAGCCAAACACAGAGTAAACAAGGACCACGAGAGAACAGAGCCCAGGGCCGCAGAGGAGGGAGAGGGCCCTGGTGGCCTCGCCCTTCCACCACCCGGCAAGGTGGGACCCGCCCCCCGACTGGGAGACAGGATCGCAGCTCCAGGGCTGCTCGGCTACACTTATTCGGAACCTCGTCAAGTGACCTGCCCACTCTGGCCTGTGACCGAGGGGTTGGAGGGCCCACCCAACTTCCTCACAGGGCAGAAGCGCAAGCTTCCTCAACACACAGCTAGCCCTTCTCCTCCTGCAGCAAGAAGACCCCCACCAGCAAGGCCCCGGAGGCAGGGGTAGGAGTGGCCCCAGAGTCCCACTTCCTGGGTAAGAATGAGCCAGGAGGGGCAGGCAGGGCCCTTGCTCCTCCTGGGAGGTAGACAGGCCTCATTCACGGCACACGCAGGAGAGAGACACACACAAACACAAACACACGCACACACCCTGCTGGCCTGGAGAGACCTACAGCCCACAGCCCTTTGAACCCAGTGCTGGCCTGAGGAAATTGGTCCTGGAGGACCCCGAAGGCACGTGCCGGGCTCCCTGGACAGCTGCTGGGGGACGCTGCTGTGCCCAGGACAGTGCCTGCCCTCCCAGCCTCAAACACTGACAAACCCCCGAGATGAAAAGTCCCTCTGGGAAGCAAAGACCGGGGCGCAGCCCTGGGGCTGGATCCACAGAGCAGGAGCTGGCCCCTGGGCTCTGGGCGACCAGAGCAGGCCCAGCCTGGGGTCCCGGGAGGGGCAGGAGCTGAGCCCCAAGCCACCCGGGCGGGCCAGGCCTGTCACACACGCCAATGGCTGAAACCAGTCCAGCAACCAGAGCGGCCGGTGGGCAGGGCGGAAGGAAGGGACGGCGCACGGAGGGAGGCTGGGGAGACGACGCGCACGTCCACACAGGCCCCGCTCCCTGGTGGCCTGGCACCCAGCGCAGTGGGGCAGCTCACGGTGGGAGCAGGGGCGGCTCTAGCCTCTGCCCAGCTCTCAAAAGGCAGGAAGCTCCCTGAGGACAGGGCAGGGGGTGGGGTCAGCAGGTCCACACCAGAGAGGTGGACGGGCAGCCCCGCGGGGCAAGGGAGAGGCTGCCCTCCGCACGTCCTTAGCACCGGGGCCTGGGGGATGGGGAGAACCTAGGGCTGGCCAGGCCCATGGGAAGTGTCCTGGTTCTGTGCTAGTCCAAGCTTCCCGGGAACCGGGGGAGGGAGCACACCCCGACCAGCGGCTGGGTCACTACCTGGGCTGCCATCGCGGGTCGGGAGCGCTGTGGGCTCCCATGGAGAACAGAGTGGCAGGGGGTGTGGGCAGCAGGACACCGCTCCGCCCTGATGACAGGAGGACAGAGGCAGCCCAGGTGGCTCAGCTTACGGGATGCTCTCCTGCCTGGAGGGCTGAGAGGAGGCCACTGTGGCCAATGCCCAGGCCTGGGTTGATGGACCTCCCACCTCGAGACGGGACCAAAGTCTCCAAAAGCAGCTCCTCGTGGGCCTTCAGCAGGTCTCGGGGGTCCCGCCAGCTGTGTAAGCCTGGAAACCCACCCAGGGGCCTCTTGCCGGCAGGCCACGCGAGCTGGGAAGAGTGGGGTCAGGCGGGCCGTCTGCAGAGCTCTGCAGGCTCCGCGCGGCCTCACGCCCCGAGGCCTGGATCACCCCGAGGCCCCCGCTGCCTGCCTCCACCTCCCATCCCCTCGATGCTGGCCAAGGCCCTCAGAGCCCTCACCCCAGCCCCTCGGCGCCTGGCTTGGGGTGATGCCAATCTGGGGGAGGGGCAGACAGAGGAGGACTCCAGGTGCAGGGACAGGTGAGAGGGACTGAGGGAGCTGGACACAGGCTCCTCTTCCAGGCTGCCCCTCAGGGTCAGTGTGCCTCGGGGACGTGCTCACACACACCAGAGGGCCGACGGGGGGGCGGGAAGGCCCCCCGACCACATCACAGCTCCCCCTCCAGGGTGTCCGTGAGCTTCTCCTCGTCCGCCTGCTGCTTCTGCTGCTGGATCCTGGCGTAGGAGATCGCGTCGCCCCTGGGGAGAGAGCCAGTCAGCGCCGCACGGGGGACGGACCCCAGACACACAGCCCTCCCAGCATCCGCCCCATTCCTGACCTGTGACCCAGGTGTGGCCCGCAGACAGAGCCTAGCGGGCCCTCCAGTTTCCGCAGGCAGAGACCCTATTGCTAGGATGGCGGAGACACATCTTGTCACCTCTAAGAGTGACAAAGGCTGCCTGGGATGCTGGCCTGAGGGTTCGGGTTCTCAGTCTGGGCTCCGCGAGAGAGGGTGAATGCTGACCGTGGAGCCAGGTGTGGGCCCCGACGGGAAAAGGCTCTCAGTAGCCATGCCTCTGTCACCACTGCTACAGGCTGTGACGAGGCACGACGGGGCCACCAGGGAGTCCCGTGAATTCTCCTGCTCTCACTCCCTAGAGCTCGGACACCCTAGAGACATGGATGGGGGTCACTGACAGCCTCTGTGCTTCCGTTTCCACAACAGAATAACGGGGGCCACTCCCAGCCCTCTCCTCCCTGCGAGACTTCAGGAGGCGGGAAGTAAAGATCCCCCACCCCCGGGGGCTGGGACCAGCAGACGCACTTCTTGCCCAGAGCAGACAGTCCGTACAGCACTCCGGTGGCGAAGGCGATGGCGTTGCCCAGCAGTGTGGTCAGGGTCAGGCTGATGACGATGGGAACGACGGCCATCCTAGAGGAGAAGCAGAGGTCAAAGGGCACTACCACCCCGCAGCCACAACACCACTTCCAGCTTCCCAGGTTCACCCAGCCCCCTTCCCAGACAGCCAGGAACAGGAAGGATCCCCAGAAATCAGGTGGGGCACAGGTGCACAGCCGGGCTTCGTAAAGTCCTCAAACACCCGTGAACTTGTCTGTAAAATTCTGTGCATTTTCTGGGGAGAGAACCCAAAGCTTTCATCAGATTTTTGAAAGGATCTGTGATCCAAATAGGGTTAAACAGCACCAAAATGGCCCAAAGCCCTGTGCATAAAAATAGGCAGACCAGAAAATCCAGTGTCAGTTCAGTCCCTTAGCGGCTTTGTGACTCGGGGCAAGTTACTCAACTGAGGCTCAGCCTCTCTATGGTAAGGTGGGGATCAAACCTCAGAGGTTTTGAGACTGAATGAGATAAGGCATGTTAAGTACTTAACACGATGCCTGGAACAGCATAAGCACTAAATAAATGTTGGCTCTTATCAGCGCAGTAAAACCAGCCATATCTCAACAAGGAAGATCCCAAAGGTTAAAGTGCACAAGACACGGGGCTTCCTTATTGCAAGGTGCACGCCAAGAACGGCTAACTGGCTGGTGAGGCAGCTCTGTCTGGTCCAGGCTGGCACCACCTGGAGACAGGTGTCCACTCTGGCTTAAGTATCCATGGGGCCGATGCCTGGTCCTGGTTGGGATTTCCAGACTGGTGGCAGTGATTTGGGTTAACACACACACCCTGTACACAAGGAAGACAAGACTCTTCTTAGACTCTTCTCGGACTCAACCAAATGAATTCTACCTGAATTTCCATTTGGGCGGGACATGTGATCATGAGGTTTTACTGAAGTTATAAACTTTCTAAGTAATAGAAATTGCAAAGGAAAAGAAAAGACCATGGGGAAAAATCTGTAAAAACAAAACTAAAGGCAAACGACAGGCCAGAAATACATTTGCAGGAAATATAGCAAAAAACTAAGAAATCTTTAATATAGAAACACATGTAACTTACTAAGTAAAATGTTACAATGTCAAAAGGCGAAAAGGAAACCTAACTACCAAAAACGAAAAGGCAATTAGTAAAAAACATACAGAAAAAGATTTTACCTTAGATAACAGATACAAATGTGAAAAGGGCACACGGCCCTGGGCCGGGGGAAAGACAGAAGAAACTCAGGTACTCTCTTTGGAAAGCACTTTAGCCACATACTGAAATCTTTTAAATGACTGTAATCTTTGACCTAATAACCCCACACCTGGAAATAGATCCTAAGGAAGTCATCATCAGCACAGAAATTTTTAGCACCAAGATGTTCATCACAGCCTGATTTGTACTACAGGTTACAAATGAAGAAAAGCATGATACGTTCAGCGGAATAAATATTCCTATCATTAAAATTCATCTTATGGGGACTTCCCTGGTGGCACAGTGGTTAAGAATCCACCTACCAATGCAGGGGACATGGGTTCGATCCCTGGTTCAACCCCTGGAAGATCCCACATGCTGCAGAGCAACTAAGCCCGTGTGCCACAACGACTGAGCCTGTGAGCCACAACTACTGAGCCCGCGTGCCTAGAGCCTGTGCTCCGCAACGAGGGAAGCCACCGCCACAATGAGAAGCCCATGCACCACAATGAAGAGTATCCCCTGCTCACCACAACTAGAGAAAGCCCGCGTGCAGCAACGAAGACCCAACACAGCCAAAAATTAATTAATTTTTTTAGAAAGTCATCTTATGAAGCCTTTGTGGTAATACTGAAAATATTTCTACCATGATTTTAAGGGGAAAAAAAAACAGGATACAAATGTACTTGTAATGGTTAAAACTGTGCGAAAACAGGTTTTAGAAAATGCCTGAAGACAGAGTGAAAGGACACATATCAAAATGTTAACGAGTAGTGGGGCTTTGGGTAACAACTTTTTATTTCCACATTATTTTTAATGAATATATATTACTGTTAGCATTTTTAACTAATTAAAAAAAATAGGAATGCTGGCAAAGGAGGCGCCAGTGCGTGGTATTTCATATTCCTCTGTGCTTTAGACACAGTGGGAAACGGCTCTAGAGCTGAGCATGTATCCTGTGCTCTGACACAACTACTGGCCTCCAGAAAGGGAAGAAAACCTTGAAATAAAAACCTCCATATTTATTTCTAAAGATAATCTAGACACAACCACTACGGCTGCTGCTGCCAGACGCTGCTGAGGGCCTCCTGGACACCAGGCACCGCTCCAGAAGCTGCATTAAACACACCCACAGATTAGTTCAATCTCACGGCTCAGATGGGAGGTACTATGTACTGAACTTGTTGTCAGATGTGGGAAAATAAGAGAAAAGCATATTTGGAAGGCACTATTTTTTGTTCTACAACTTGCTTCTTTCCCCTTTCACGTCAGGACATCTAGATCGGCCACACTCCTGAAAGGCTGCACAGAGGCACATACGGATCTACCAGAATCTGCTCTACAACTCCCAACTGATGGGCCCACAGTCCAGGCATTTCTCGCGTTCTCTATTACACGTACTGCCGCGAGGTGTACGCATCTCGCGTCTGAATACTGTGCAGCTGGACCTGTAGGCCAGACGCAGAGCCCTGGACGCTGGGTCCCATCGTATAGCGGGTCCCCCACGTGACTCTGCACAAACGCCATCCCTGTTTAACCCTCTACCGAGAGTAAACTAAGCAGCCGTCCGCCCAGCCCGGCCAACACTGTCACCTGCAGAAGCAGGGTCTGGGGGAGCCGAGTCAGGCTCGGCCCGCGGCCCCTCACCCGCAGTAGAAGACGGCCTTCTGCCAGGAGCGCAGCTGGTCCACCTTTGCCGCCACCATGTTCGCAAACTCGATGAACTGGCAGCAGAAGGGCGCCTCGCACAGCAGCAGGACGAACGCATTCAAGCTGCAGAGAGAGGAGCAGGCTGGCGCCCAGGCCGGCGGGTCCCCCGCCCCCCTCAGGGCCCCTCCGCCTGCTCCCGGCTGCTCCCCACACTCTGGGCTCCAGGAGGAGCCGGAGCAGGGCAGCCAGTCCACCGCCACGGCCCGCCCTCGGGATGCCCTCGCTGGAGGAGGGAACTCGGCGAGCCCTGAGCGCAGCGCGTGTCTGCGCTGGGGACAGCTGAGCCCCAGGTGGCACGCCAAGGGTGCCTGCTCCCGCCTTTGGGTTCTCCGTGTCCGGGTCACAGTCACCGTGACCAGACACTGGGCCCTCACAGCGGGCCGGGCCCTTCCATCCACCCCCACCGTGGAGGGAAAGCACCCTCGCTATCCCCGTTGGCCCCCAAGAACCCCCTGAGCCCCAGAGCAGGAACTCACACAACTAATGCCACCCTAGGTCTCCCACACACCACTGGTGCCCAGTAACCCTCACAGACCAGTCCACCCAATTCAACTCACTCGTGTTCCACCTGGGAGGTGCCCAGAAATCCACACGCCCCAACCCCCCCGGCAGGACGGTCACACGGCTACTCACATCATCCACACGCCGGCCGCAATGTTCAGAGGGTGGACGGTGATGCAGGTGAAGAGGCCGGAGATGGCGCAAGCTTGAAAGCAAGAGACGGGCAGGGATCAGCAGGGAGGAAGGGACAGAGCCTGCGGGCAGGCCACCTGGGCAGACGGCGGCTCGTGGAAGCACGAGACCCCTTCCGACCCCAGCACCTGGCTCTTACAGCACCCAGACGTCTCCCCACTGCCACCAGAGACAAGCAAGGCCAACACAACGACTCCATGAACAGGTGAGGACGCAGCCTCAGACAGGCGAAGCGGCTTGCCCAGACCTCACGGCCAGGGTGCGGCCGGACCCCAGAGCTGGCTCGCTCTCGGGGCTCAGCGAGGCAGCATGGACATCCCGCCCTCTCTCTGTTCTGGGGTTGGAGAAGCCCGCCCTCTGAACCCCAGCTGTCCCAAAACCCATCCCACAAGGTGCGTAGCATGAAAAAGAGAATGTCTCTCAAGGGCTCAGGCCAGGGCAGGCGGCACCGTGCCCAGGGCAGGCCACGAGAGAAGTCCTCTGGGTCTGGGTTGGGACAGGGCTGCCCCTCTTGGAAAAGAAATCAGGACCAGGTCGACCTGGATCACAATTCCAGCTCTGACCCGCCAGCCCAGTGACTTTGCGTATGTTCTTTTCACCTTTCCAGGCCTGTTTTCTCTCCTGCACACAGGACAGCCCTACAGCCCAGCCCACCCACCCGGAAATACCAAGGGTCTGCGGCGGGGAGGGTGCATCCTCTCCTACCCCGGAAAGCGGTTTCTCTGATGCCCCAAATGCGGAGCCTCGCTCACCCCTCCCGACAGCATCCCACCGAGGGGTCCGCACAGTCTCCTCCCTCCTCTCTCACAGCCCCCAGCCCGGCTCCACCGAGAACTCCGGGAGTCTGCCCGGCAGCGCCTGGCCGCTGGGCAGGAAGCTGGGCAGGAAGCTGGGCCTTCCGAGGCAGCGATGAGCAACCAGTTCATTAAACTTGCAGCAGCTCCCTCTGCACCTGACCTGGAATTCTCCGGTTTTCCCATGTAACCCTATGCAGACAGCAGACGACGGAAGAGGAAACCAGATGCAGTGAACCCAAACTGCAACGGGACCGCCCTCGTACGTCCCCCGCCAAGGCCTCCTCCAGCGACAGATGTACTTCCTTCCCGCCTACTAAAGGCGGCACCTGTCCTGGGACAGGTCACACACACATTCAGGCAGCAAGGCTCCCCAGGGCCACAGACGTGAGCGCCCACGATACAGTACTGCCCCTGCATGACGTCAGCCGTGCCTGGTCTCACCTGACAGCGCCCCATACTTCCTGCCGCAGTCGGCACGTCACCTCTACCCCACTATCTACCAACAGCCAACCCTGGGGGAGGACCAGGCTTCAAGCCAGACAAACAGGCTCCAGGTAGGAGTCCTTTAACCATCAAGGGCTGGAAGATGTCCCCTCGGGGTGTCCAGCACTCTTGCCAGGTGAGGGAGGCGCCCTGTGCCAGCCTATCTCCTCCCAAGCTGATGATTAGGACCCTGAGGAAACGCCTCTCCCGAGACCCCCCACTGCGTTGGAAGGTGACGCTACAGCCACCAGCCGCAAACACGAGGCTTAGCTGAACTCCAGTTTCATCTCTAAAGCTCCTCCGTGCTTTGCATTCTACTCTGTATTATATACTATTTGGGATTCACACAAGCACTTTCCCCAAATCTGCAGGTGAAACTGACATTTCAGAGCGACGTCACAGGTTTCTCCTGAAGCGTCATCTGTAGCCCCAACACCATGAACTCCTGGGGTGGCCCAAGAATCCCACTTCGAAAAGCGCAGAACTAGATGCGACGCCAGGGCTAACGAGGGAGTTGGCGGGGCAGCTGACCCCAAGATGGAGGGAGGAGGATGACAGCCCACAGGCCACGCTCAGGCCCCTTCCCTTCTCCCCCCCACCCCGCCCCATCACTGTCACTCCCACAGCAGCCTCGCTCTCATCTGCCAGGGAAACAGCTACCCAGGCTCCAGAGGATCATGTCTAAGCTCTGACCAGTCTCTCCTACAAAGTCAAAAACATGCTCCCTCTGAAGAGCAACGACAGGGACTCAGAGGCCTTTTTGTGACTGGAGGGAGGGCCTGTCCCGTTATCACCCCTGAACTTTCATCCAGCCTCCATCCACCTGGGAGGACCACGAGCCTGGAAGGGGAGCCTAAGGAGGTGCTCCTTCGACATATCGGGTCCGGGTCTGCTTGCCTCTGGAAGACCTGCCATATTATCCTTAGTTTACTTCTGTAGCGGATCTGCCTTCCTACGTATGTTCTTTGGGGGACTGCGCTCAAAGCGCCTAGCTTTCCAGGAAACCTGAGGTCGGGGTGTGCGTGTCCGCGATGCGGGGTGGGGAGTAGAAGTAGGGGACATGAGGGACGGTGGAGGCAGAGTTGACAGCAGAAGGGAGAGTTGACATCAGGGGAAGCGCACCGCCTCCAGCGCGGACCCAGAGGAGAGGCCGTCTCCCTCAGCTCACTGCGTGGCCCTCCCGTGGGGACCGCCTGGCCCTCAGGAAACCTGGCCAGCACCTGCCCCATTTATAAACAACCTTCGCCCAAAGGTTAAGGCGCCTGCCGCCCGCACCCACACCCGAGTCAACAGGTGAGGCGGCCTCCAGACCAGACTGAGCCTGAGTTTCAGCACTGGCATCTGGGCAATCTCGGAAGGCCCCCGGAGTAGGTGCCGCACTGCCCTCACGCTCAGAGGAGCCGTGGAGGAGCAAGTCTCGGCCGCGTCGTTCCCTCCTGGAACGTCCCTTGAGCTGCTCGACAGCCCCGGACCCAGGAGCCCAGGCCGCGGGCCGGTAACCACAGCAACCGCATAAGCGCCGGCTTCCCTCCGCCCCCGCCGCGGCCCAGAGCCGCGCGTGGCCCGGACACCCCGGCCCCAAGGCGGCCTCTTCCCGGGGGTAGGGGGGGCCGCGAGGGGAGGCCACGGGGAGGGGGGCGGGGGGCGGGGCCGGGCGCGCATGCGCAGCGTGCGGCAGCGCCGGCCCCTCCCCCAGGCTGGGTACTCACAGACGGCCCCTAACACCCCCGACAGGCGACACAGCCAGCGGTACCACCATGTCACGCCCTCCTCCTGCTCGGGCGGCGCCGAGCTCACGGACGCCACAGCCGTTCCGCCCGCACCACTCATGATGCCGCCGTCCGGCGCTCCCGCAGCCCTCACAAAGGGCTCCCCGGCCGGCCGCGTCGTCCCGGCGCGCTGCCTTGTGGGAGAGGCGGCCGCTTATTAGCATAGGGGGCGGGGCTCTCGGGGTCGGGAGAGGGGCGCCCGAGAGGCTCGTGCTCATTAGCATAGAGGTGGGGCCGCGGGTAGGTGCGCCCGAGCGGGCCCGTGTTCATTAGCATAGGGGGCGGGGCCCGCAGGGACCTGGATGAGGAGGGCCCTAAAGGCTCGCGCTTATTAGCATAGGGGGCGGGTCCTGGCGCCGCAGGACTCCCCGGCAGTCAAACATTCCCACCCAGACTAGTATAGGGGCGGGGCTTCGATGAGAATTATCAGGTGCGCCAGCCTCAGGGCCCCATCGGGACTCCCAACTCCCTCGCCTCTCCTCCCTGGGTAGGAAGACGACCGCTAGGGGTGGCCAGGGGGTTGCTCAGATCTGGTGTGGATCTGGAGTCCGACCGCGGCCAGGGAATCCCTGCCGTGTGGGGAGGTGGGTTTTCAAGCCATATTTGGACAGGTTATGTAAAGAAAACGCCACTCAGACCTCACGTTCCGTTTATTGGTACCCGAGGGGCTGGGAGCTGCTTTTCCGGAGAGTCTCCCCTCCCACCCTCTAACGTTTTGCACGTTGGAGGAAGCCCTAAAGGGGATACTTAAGATTGGAGGGAATTCGAATTGGAAAGCCAGGCACCTAACGGGTGCTCATAAATGTCAGGTTCCTTCTTTTCCCTTCCCGGACCGGGAGGAGGCATCCCACTGTGACCGCTGGTCAACTGAGGGATGTGCTTGGAGATGCGGGGCATCGTCAGGCTAATAAGTTCTAGCCTGGAGGGTCCAGTACTGGCCCCGAAGGCTGGTGTGCGCCTCCAGGAAGCCCTGGCTAAACTCCATCTCTGCCTGGCTGCCCTCTGACTCCCAGTAGAGCGTCTGTTGCCCACGGAATGTCATTGTCCTCAGGCTGTGGATATCCCGGATCTGGGAGGAAAGGGGCAGCCCCAAGGGACCGACCACAAATGATAATTAGCTAGCATTCACGAGCCCTTAATATACAAGGTATCATACACCCAGGGTCACATTTAATCCTAACACAACAGCCCTATCAGGAAGACATCATTATTCTACCTAGGAAACTGAGGCTCAGAGAAGTTGTGCTCCTTCCCCAGGGATGCACAGCCAGGATGCCAGAGCTGGGATTTGAGTCCAGATTAGTTTGATTACAGAGGCCAGGCTGCCTCCTCCAGGGAGCTGATACCTTACAGATGCCAGTTCTCCCAGAACACATGAAAACCTCATCGGGGAGGGCTCGGCCCACTCTTCTGGTAAAATTATATCAGGGTCTAAAATCATGCTTCGGTCCTGGGTGAACTGGCAGTCTACATTGGAAAAGGTCTCTTCTATTTCATTCTTGTAGGGAACTCAATAAGCATTTGTTGGTGAATAAGTGGAGGAAACTTTTCTCCCATTCTCTCACTAATGATTTTGAGGGTTTTGATCAGAAGTAAACTCAGTGGGTCCTATAGCCCAGCAACCCCCAGTCCCTGTCCCCAGAGATGGATGTCCAGAATTAGAGCAGAAGTCATCCTGGTGGCCTCACCAAGATGTAGCTGGAATCCGTTTCCTCGGTTCTGGTGCCCATGTCCATGGCCAGGGCACGGATGGCGATCCGGGCCTGTGGGGCCACGTCGATGAAGATTCGGCAGCCCCCCATGTTCCTCCCATCCGGACTCAATGATGGACTCACGATTTCACCCCGGGGTCCAAAGAGCTGCATGTCACATCCTGCAGGGGGAGAGCAGGCATACAGACTGGGTGTGGACCACCTCCGGAACATAGGAGTCCCCCAGAGTGACCACTCTTGCCAGAGGCCAGGACAGCAGGGCAGCCGGGGAGCAGTGGGGGATCAGTGTGGCACTGCGGTCAAGATCGGGGCTCCCAGGCAGAAGTCTCCACCGATCCCCATCTCTACCACTTCCCAGTTGTGTGACCCTAGGTGAAGGCTTTAAACGCTCCGCGCTTCGGTTCCTTCCTCTGTAAAGCGAACGGAATGACAGCACACACTGGGCAGGGCAGTCTTTAAGAGGAATCAGCAAAGTCACACGTGCAAAAGTTCTTCATGCTGCACCCGCCCCAACCGGGGCAGCCCCTCCTGGCTGCGCCTCCTGGGCCTCCCTCAAAGCAGGTGCCTGCATGTGGGGAGGCTGGGAAGTGAGGAGTGATGACCAGGTAGGAGCTGGTGCCTATGCACTGCACACTGAGGGGCAGAGGAAGAAGCCCCCCCAGGGTCCCACTTCTCACCTGCGGCCTGGGGGGACCCCTGGGGAAGCCACCTTCAGCAAGCTTGGGCTGTGGAAGAGGGCAAGCCCCCTGAAGCAACCTAGACGGCTCTCCGTGGATACGGATGGGGCCACGGGCTAGCAGGGCTCTCGGGGACGCCATCCTCCGCACGAGGTGTGCACGTGCACCCACGCCCTGCTGGGCGGAGGATGAGCCAGGAGGACAGCGCACCCAACAGGACTGGGGGAAGAGGCTCGCAGAAGGACCTTAAAGGATCCTGAAGGACCTGAGTGCCGAGGCCAGGGTGTGGGGCCCGCGATGGCCTGAGGGAGGGGGTGAGGATGCCCGCCCATCTCGCGCAGGGCCCCAGAGAGGAAGGAACACCGTGCACCTCCGGGACCTCGTCCTGACCGCCCATACAGGGATGGGGGTGTCGGGGGGTGTCCGGGAAGGCGCTGCTTTTCATTCTCAGTCAGCTCAGCTCCCTGTCTGCCTTGCCCGCTGGCCCGTCGGGACTGGCCCCGTTGGCAGCAGCACCCAGCCAGCCAGCCTCTGGGGAAGGCGGGGAGGCTCCACGGCCTCGCCATACCTCGGTGGAAGGCTCCCGGGGCAGGCTGGCTCGAATACCGAAGCAGCACTCCGCCTCGCAGCTGCACGAGATGCTGCCTCACCACCAGCGTGTTGGCTTTGGAGCTGAAAGTCAGGCCGGGCAGCTTCCTGCACATCTTCCTCCACGTGAGCCTGCCCCAAAGCAGCAGCATCTCCCCTGGGAAGTGGCAGTGAGGTGAGGACCCAGCGCCCCGAGCCCAGGTCCTGACTCTCCCACTTGCTGGCTATGCGACTGTAAGGAACTGGACGTGTGATAATCTCTCCTAGCCTCAGTTTCCTCATCTGTGAAGTGGGGACAACCACACCCCAGTTATGAGCTGGCTGCGATGGTTACACACGGGGATGCACCTGGAGAATCCCCCCAGGAATGGGGCACCCTGGAGTCACACTCACTGCACCTAGCAGATCCTGTCACTGGCAACAGCTGCTCACGTGGCCCTAGACATACCTGCACTGCAGTTGAGGGAACTGTCGAGGACTCGGAGGGTCACCACCTCACCCAGGGGCCGCCCGATGGCCACTGCACAGTCCGCCCGCGCTGGGCCTCGCATGTCAATGGTTCCTGTCGGCTCAAGGTGCTGCCGGCCACAGGCGCCTGGAAAGGGGGCGGGAGCTTCCAGGTGGGGTATCCCCAGCAGGGCAGGGCCGGGGGCTTTCCGTGCTGGGGAAGGAGACTGGGAGCTGGGGCGTCTGGCGTCCTCCTAGGCCCCGCCGGAAGCTTTCTCAGGCAAGGAGGGGGCTGCGTGGGCCAGAGCATCGCCACCCAAGGCAGACAGCCACCACTGACGTGCCAGCAAGAGGGAGGCAGCGTGTACAGTGGGTCACACAGGCGGGGATTCTGACTCTGTGACACCCTCAGGTTGCTTTCCCTTGATGATAATAAGTGAGCTTGCACTTTACCATTGAGGAAGAGGCCCCCTGAACCCGGCCTCCAAGCCCATCCCTTCAGCCCAACCACACTCATCCCAGCGTCCCGGGCGCTGCAGCCACAGGACCACCCCCAGGAGGTCCCCACAAGGAGCACGGCCTGGCTCTCCCAGGTGAACATGCCTTTGCCCACCCCTCTTGCAGCCAGTCAGCCGCCCAGACAGAAAGGAGGAAGGAACGTAACTGGACTCTGCTGGGCTTTCCTGGGGCCCGGGCGGGAGTCCTTGCGGCCGGGGAGCTGGGGAGAGGAGGTGGGCCTGGGGCCGGGGCCACTGCGGGGAAGCAGTGGCAGCTGTGGTCTGGCCAGGAGCAGTGGATTCCTCGTGGGGCACCGGGCTGGGTGTCCCCTGCCCTGCACAGGGCCCAGCCCAGCAGCCCCGCACCGTCACCGGCTTGGGCAAATGCTGGCAGAAGTCGGCTGGCACGGGCACCTGGGCCTGGGGTCCGAGGCAGGCGTCGTGCCGGCGCTGGATGCCATCCCCACACGAGACAGAGCACTGCCAGGAAAGACAGGAAGGAGTTGGGACTGACCCCGCTGGAGGGTGACAAGGACAGCGGCGACCACAGGCCGGGCAGGATCTGATATAATCTTTGCACAACACGGGAGGCGGGCATGGGTGTCCACGCTCCTCAGAGAAGTCACCTTGCAAGGATCACACGGGGAGGAGGGGCAGGGGTTCAAGCCCAGGTCTCTCCCTGTCGCCCTCGAGGTCTCTCTGCCCTGCAGCCCCTGGAGCGGGGAGCAGGCAGTGTGGCTTCGTCCTTCCGCCCTCCATCACTCGTCACAGCCTGGTGTCCACCCTCCCCTCCCACCCCGCACTGCCCCATCCAAGGGATCAACTCCCCCGACCCAGATGCCCAGGGTCCTCCTGACTCAGGCAGCGGTGGCCGTCTGCTTTGCCTCTTCTCCCTCCGCACCGTGAGCGAGCCCCTCTGCGGGGGACCTGGCCCTGTCTGCCTTTGTCTCTCCAGCGCCTTGCGAGGTGCTGGGCACGGGGTGGCATTTGCTCATCTGTGGGGAGTTATCAGCCCTTCATCTTCTGGAGTCTCCAGACCTCAGGGCCTCTTAAGGCTTACCTGTCCCCCACGTCTCTAGGCCTTGCTATGTCTTCCACCTCTAGGTGCCCCGGCTGCCCTCTCCCCAAGAGACCCAGCTCTCCCCCTGCTTTAAGGGGATCACAATGAATCAAAGCCCCAAAGGTCCCCATGCGTGAGGACCCTCGGCCCGTGCACTCGCCAGCCCCAGCTGCAGCACTTACCTGCATCCAGGCGCTGACGTGCCACCGGTAGGTGCAGTCGGCGATGATGCAGGGGATGCTGGCCTGCGGCCGCACCAGACCTACACAGGCCGCCCCGTCCACCTCTGTGTCCTGGCCTTGGTCCAGCTGCACACAGGCCACCAAGCGCATGGCAGTGCCAAGACCACAGCTGGCTGAACATGGGCCAAGGGACATGACCTTCCACCTGCAGGAAGAGAAGACCGCAGAGAGAGGCTAGGCTTCCCTGAAGGTGGCACTGCCCCGGTGGGCTCCATGGATGGCCAGCCAGGACAGGTTCCAAGGCCACTGGGATCCAGCAGTACAGCCCCTGCACCCCTCCTGGCTAGTCACAGGGCTGAGTGGCAAGGGAAAGGCTCTGCGGGAAAGAGAGCTCTTTTCCCTTAACAAGGTGCCCCCTTTCTTCCCCTTTATCACAGGACACCCGTGGACACCCAGCTGCTTGCTAGTCCGAGTAGCAGGGACGGGGGAGCAGTGGCCCAGGATGAAGGAGAACAGATCTCCACATCAGTCAGTCCTGCCCATGTTAACTTATCATGTTTCAACAAACGATAATGACTGACAGTTCTCAGAGCCGGGACAGAAGGCAGGCAGGCTGCACCGGAGACTGGAGCCCTAGAGTCCCCGTGCTATGCTGCCCTCCCGGCCCCTGATGCCCCCTCTCAAAAACGTGCCTCTGTGGGCCTGGCGCTCTTCTAGACTCCGGGATACGGCCGTGAACCAGAACAAGTCGGTCCCCCCGCCCCGGCCCACCGTGGAGCATATATGGTTCTCTGCCTCGTGACATCTGGGGCCCATGTATGGGTCTTTCTCGTGGGGGCCATCTGCACAGTGTAGGACGTTTAGCAGTACCCCTGGCCTCCACCCACTAGATGCCAGTGGCAGCGCTCCCCACCCCCAGTTGTGACAATTAGAATGTCACAGGGGGGACTTCCCTGGCGGTCCAGTGGTTAAGGCCGCACACTTCCAATACAGGGGATACGGGTTCGAGCCCTGGTTGGGGAACTAAGATCTCACATGCCGTGGGGCGCAGCCAAAAAAAAACCCCAAGAAAACCAAGTCACAGGAAGGACTCCCCGCCTCTCTGTTATGGCACTCTGAGCAGAGCCTGGGAAGGGATATCCAGAGCAGACACATTCAGGCAGTGGGAAAGGAGGTGCAAATGCCCCGAATCAGAAGCACTGCCTGGAATGTTCCAGAATATCAAGGAGGCCAGGGTGGCCACAGTGACATTCCAGGGGTAACCAGAGCTCCTGTGCGTGTGAAATTCCCATTAAAAAAAATCCCAGACCATTTCAACTATGATGTGGGAAAATAAACGGGGTGCACATTTAAGCATAGGCAGGGAAATCAAGCGACACGGGTATGGATGGTAAATGGATCACAAAGCTACAGCAATGAAAACAATTTGACTTGGGGGTGGGAATAGGTGGGAGAAATAAAACAACAGAGCCTGGTAGGAGCCTCGACACAGATCCAACCCACACGAGAATTTAAGATGTGATAAAGGGGGCACCTGGGGGGATACAGCAAATGCTGTTGCTAGTCAGTGATTTGGAAAAACAGAGTTTGCTCCCCGACTTTGTGACTGACCCCAGGTAAATCACAGATGAGTTAAAGGTTTTAAGGTAAATAAAGTCTTATCTGTAGTGGTGTATTTCTTTAAAACCAAGGAGACATATGAAGGAAACATGGAGATATGCTAGCATCTTTAAATCTGGTGGTGGGACAGGGGTGACTGTTACATTCTTTTCTGGATGTTTCTGTATGATACAGAAGAGCACGGCATTATTTAAAATGCAAAATTACAAAGAAGAAACCACGGGAGAACTGTGAACAAGGCAGGTGAATATTTGCCCTTCCCTCTCGGGCTCCAGCCTGTCCCCGGACCCCACTGGTGTGAGCTGTCTGTCCCCGCAGCTTTGGCGGTGCTGTGCCCCAGCTGGACCACCCTCAGGCTCTACCCAGATGCTGCCTCTTCCACTGGGAAGCGCCCCTGCCCTCCCCACCCCGTCACCCCCATTAGAACCGACAGCACTGCCTGAGTTTGCTAGAGTGTCTCCTCTGACACCGAGTGCAGCCTGCCTGGTGGTCCTGTTTCCTGTGCCACCGAGCTGCCCTTTAACCCCCACGGGCCTGGCCCAGCGTCGGCACAGGCCAGGAGTTCAGGCTGCCTACTGCACACCCTGGGGCTGCTGACCTGGGCGGGCAGGGCTCCGGGCTGCAGGCCTCCTGCTGCTCTGGGCGAGGCAGCCCCTGGCACTGGGTGTCCGGCAGGATCTCCTCGGCCTTGTCCTCCCCGTGGGCCCGGGCGCAGTACAGGATCCTCTGCGCAACTCCTCCGCCACAGGTCACGCTGCAGGCCGCCAGCTGGTACCGCCACCTGGGGCAAACCGGAGTCAGGGGGGACCCCGAGGAGTGGGGGGCTTCCCCTCACTTCCCCAGACTGGAAAGGGCCTGGAAAGGTTCTCTCTCCGGGGGTCACGTTGACATCTCCACTGAGAGGCTCAGCGCAGTGGACAGAGAATATTGAGAGGACCCCATCTTACAGAAGGGGAAGCTGAGGTTGCAGCTGGAGAAAGCCCGCACGCAGCCACGAAGACCCAGCGCAGCCAAAAATAAATAAATGAATAATTTTATTTTAAAAAAAAAAGAAGGGGAAGCTGAGGGTGGCCGTGTCCAAAAAGCAGTGGGGGGAGGGGCAGGGTACCCAAGGGGCCCTGCCGAGACGTCTGTCTCCAGTGGGAGTCCTAGCCCCACCGTCACCTGGACCCCGCCCCTGCCGGCACCCCCAGCCTTCCTTCCCACTGTTTGCCACGTCGCACCAACACCATCCAGCATGAACTGTATGTCTCCCCCATCAATCTTATCACCTGTCTCTCCCTTGCCCCCAGCGTCTACTCCAGGAGGGCAGGGATGCCTGTCTGTCTTGTTCACTGCTGTGTCCCCTTGTGCCAGGACAGCACTTGGACATACTTAGTAGGTGCTCAGTAAAGAGCAAGTGATGAAAAAATGACCCATCAACCACAGGTGCCCTCAGCGTCCCAGATCCTGTGCGATGCACGTCACACACTTTAAAAGCCCCACAGTCTTCCGGGCACCAACACAATCCACTCCTGCAGGCGAGGACACCAAGGGCCACGAGCTCAACGGGAGGTGATGATGCCATCTCCAAGAATGCCCGCCTAGGACCACCTGTCTCCTTGGGAAGGGGCCCACCTGGCAGGGCAGGGCTCCGGGCTGCAGTCCTCGAGGGGCCTGGGCCGAGGCATCGGCCAGCACTTGGAATGAGGCAGGGAGACAACGCGGCCTTGGTCCATCCTCACACAGCGAACAGCCAGTGGCACCTGCCCCCCTCCACAGGTCACGGGGCACGGTGCCAAGGCTCGGGTCTCCCACCTGTAGGAAGGAAAGGCCAGTGCTCCGTAGGAAGCCACAGCCAGGGTAAGACTCCTTCCTCCCTGGGGGACCCAGACTGCTGCCCCTCCGCATGGTCTCCCTCCCCCGGACTCACCAAGCCGGGCACGGGGCAGCCTGGCAGACCTCCTGCCGGCTCCCAGGCTTGCCTGCCAGGTCACACAGCTCTTCCCGGACGGGTGTCCTGAGGGCAGAGTCCATGCACACGAAACGCAGCTCCATCAGGCCTGCTGGGAGGAAGGAGGGACCCCGCGCCCCAAGAGGGGGGCTCAGCAAGGACCATGGGTGCCCCACTCTCTGAAGAGCTCTAGCAGACGAGGCCCACGTGGATCTGAGTCTCCGCTCTGCCACTTAGCAGCTGTGTGACCTTGGACAAGTGACTTAGCCTCTCTGGGCCTCAGGTTTTTCACCTAATGGTGCCTGACTTGGAGGACTATTTGTAAAGATTTTTCAAGGGGAGCTATACAGTGCCTGGTGCATAGTAGGTGCTCAAAAGTGGTAACTGCTCTTATAACTTGAGGGGCATTATAACAGTTGCTATATGAAAATCTCTTACTGTGTTTATCACCAAGATGTTATTAGGACCGTGTCCTTGCATCTCTCTGCAAAAGTATCCTCAAAAGAAATCTCTGGCCTCAATTCTAAACATGCTGGAGTTTACCTGAGCAAGTGATTAGGGGTTTAGTTTGCTTATTTATTTATTTACTTATTTACTTATGCCACACAGCTTGTGGGATTTTAGTTCCCTGACCAGGGATTGAATCCGGGCCATGGCAGTGAAAGCGCTGAGTCCTAACCCCTGGACCGCCAGAGAGTTCCCAAGGTTTTAGTTTAAAACACTGTGTATCTTAAAATTAATTTTGTTTCTCTGGGTTGGCCTCCAGGAAGCTCAGAGCTAAGTTTGGGGCCCATCTTAGACCTTAAGAATATGCTCTTGGGTGCCAATATGGCCAGGTTTTATCATCATTTCCTACCTTCCAGCCAGTCAGTGAGCACATTCGCGTGGCTGTCCGTACTTGGCCCCAATCTCCTTGCTTATAATGTCATGTTCTCGTGTAGCTGGATTTTGTGTAAGCCACCTCAAATGCTTTTTTTAGAATTAGCTGACCCTCAGGGGCATTGGGGTCCTCACCTTGACCACAGGAGACGGAGCACGGCCCCGCCAAGGGAGTCCACACGTGTGTGGCATAAGCCTCTGGCCTGGCACTGCCCGCCGGGGATGCAGCCTTCTCCCCTGGAGACTGGGCATCTGACTGCAGAGGGCAAGCAGCAAGCTGGTGGGTCTGGGCTTCCCATCTCCACACCTCTGGGCGCCTGGCCCTCCACTCCCACCTACCCCAATCTCTTCAGGAGAGAACAGAAGTGGTTACCAGCACCCCAAAGGCCTCCCCTCCCCGCTGCTCCTTTCCCGGGAAGCCTGCTTCCTGGCCTCCAGGGGATGCCCTCACCACACGCCCCACCTTGGCCTCTGCGTCAGCATCAGTAGTCAGTGTGGGGCACAACCGCGCTGGGGCTCTGGAGCCAGAGTTGCAGGCACGCTTGGCCCTGCAGTCCCCACCAGCCAGGGGCGGGGCACGGGGATAGGATTGGCCGGCACCCTTGTCCGAAAGTAACATCACCCAGCCTGAGCCCGTGGATGCAGGCAGGAGCGTGGCAGCGTCTCTCTGCGCAGCAGACAACTGACAGCATTCCATCAGGGTCTGCATTGCTCAGCCTGCTTGCCAGCAGGAAGGGGGCTGCCCAGCAGCTCTGAGATCTGTCTCTAGGGTTGTCCTCTGCCCAGGGCCTCCCGAGGACAGCAGCCCTACACAGGGCAGTCTTCTAGCACTGGCAGGAGGCCAGTGGTAACCAGTGCTCTCCATTCTCCAGTGTCCAGGATACTCACATGGCCCCAGCCCGGAGGACATGCCACCTCGATACAGGGCTCAAGGGCAGGCGGCTTCTCGTCTGCGGAGCAGGGCCCAGCAGTTGCTGGCGCCCCCATGCCATCTGCCCCCTGCACACACGTCGTGTTCTGCACGGCCGGATCTGTTCCACAGGCCGACGAGCACGCATCTGGCATCTCCCTGAGGACGGCACAAGACAGCCATTAGGCCCTGCCTCTGCTCCTGGGGCAGAGAGGCAGTGAACCTGCTCCCCCATATCCAAGAGTCCAAAGGGGGATCCCCGCCGAAAGGCAGAAGCCAGGGGCCTTTCCCTGAAGCCTGGATGAACGGCTGCTGGCCCTCCACTCGGCACCCAGGGTGCAATGACACCGGCCCTGACCCTCCCGCCTTCCAGAGGCAAAGGTGGGCCTCCAACCAGACAACCTAGCAGGTGCTGGGAAACAGGTGCCAGATGCCGTCGATCACCAGCTCAGGGACAGCAAATGCATCTCCCGTGGCAGCCCTGAGAGGTGGCGGCTGCTGGAGTGCTGTGTTGAGAAGGATTCTGAGGCACGATTGGCCCCCAGGAGGAAGAAGTGGTGACTGCTACGTCTGCCACGGATGCGGGGCGTGTGGGGGAAGACGCCCAGAGCCACATGTGGACCACCAGTGACCTAGGCCACCTCCTCCCCACTGGACAAAACTGGGGCCCAGAGAGGGAGGGGACTTGCCCGGGCCACCCAGGCAGTTAGCGGCAAATCAGAATGATAAGCCTCTATCAGCTGGGACACTGTGGAAATGACAATAGCAGTGACAAAGTGACATTTATTGCTTTACATCCGTGGTTTTGCTTGATCCTCGCAGCCCTCCACAAGCAGAGACTTGGAAGTTCAGAGGCGGAAATGGCCAGTCCAGGGCCTCCGGGATAGGAGGTGATTCCAAGGTCGGCACTCACCCAGGGTGGTGGGGCCTGGCCAGAGGTCTCAGGAAAAGGGGACACTCAGAAGGGGCAGGGCTCAGCTCAGGGATAAACCCTGCCAGGGAGACTCTGCCTGGACCTGCCTGGATCCGTGCTCACCTCCGGGGGCAGGGCTGGGGATTGCAGGTCTCCACGGC
Source organism: Monodon monoceros (assembly GCF_005190385.1). Taxonomy (NCBI): domain Eukaryota; kingdom Metazoa; phylum Chordata; class Mammalia; order Artiodactyla; family Monodontidae; genus Monodon; species Monodon monoceros. The sequence continues at coordinate 111,369,784 of NW_021703782.1, forward strand.
CGCTGGCTGCTGAGCCAGCGCTCTGCACCGGAAGTGGGGCACCGTCCTCAGGAGGCCTCCCTGGGCCTCCACGCAGCGCACCACCCGCTCCTGCAGGCCCCCTCCGCAGGAGGCACTGCATGGGCCGAAGTCTCCGGCCGCCCAGCTGAGGAGAGGAACAGAGCATCGGGCCCCTGGCCAGGTCCCTAGGCTGGCTCAGGGGCGGGGGTGGGAGGCTGGCAGGTCTGTCTAGGCGAGTCACTTCCCGGGCCTGTCCTGGGCCCACCGTCCCTTCAGGTACCCGGACACCGCGCAGGTACAGGCAGCCCAGCCCTCCACCTCTCCAGGTGTCCCCAAGCTGCACCTGAGCCTGGGAACCACTGTCTAAAAGTGCCTGTGGGCGGCTGCCCCAGCCCTGCCCCCAACAGGGACGGCTCTATCCCTAGCCCTGTGCTCCTGCCAGGGGGTGGGCCCCTCCCTGAGCCTCCCAGGGGGGGCGGTCACCCCCCTGGAGCAGTGAGCGCCTGAGCCCCAGGCACACTCACGACGGGGGACAGGGTATGGAGGCACACGACTCGGACCACGCCGCCGGCTGCCGGCTCCCTGCACACCAGGCAGCCTCTACCCACTCGTTCGCTGCCTGGTCCCGACAGCTGTGGGTCACCCAGCGCAGCCCTGCGGGGAGAGAGGGGGGCTAGACCACCTCCGTGCGGGGAGCAAACCAGGCTTTCAGGCGAGCCCTGCCCCGGGCCTCACCTGCCCCACAGCTCACCGAGCAGGCCCCCCGCACGGGAGCCCACACCCAGGCCGGCCGACGCTTGGGCTGGAAGTAGGTGAAGGTGATGTCTGGGCGGGCGAGGCTGCTGTACTCCTCACCGTAGCGCCTGTAAACCTGCACGAGACACACGGAGAGCCGGGGCCTGTCCAGTGGGCGGTCTGAGGGCCACTGTCACGGCCACCTCCTCCGGGAAGCCTTCGATTTTTCATTCCTCCATCCCTATACTCTTTCCCTCGGCAAGCCATCACCGACACTGACCCCACGCCACGCTTCGAGGACGGCCCGGTGACCAGGACGCTGCCCCAGGCTCACAGTGGGGTGGGGGAGGGTGGGCTGGTGGTAGGTGTGGGCATAGAGGTTCGCACGGGGGATTATGGGAGCAAGGAGAAGGCGCCGAGGTTGACCAGGGTGGGCACCTGGGGGGAGGCGTGGAGGCGGGTGAAGGGGTGTTCCAGCAGAGGGGAGCCCAGCCCCGGCCTGCGGTGAGACCAGCACAGCTCGGGCTTCTGCAGCAGGAGATGAGACCCAGAGGTGGGCAGGAAGGGGCTGGATCAGGGGCCCTGTAGCTGTCTGGCAGCTTGGGCTCGAGCCTGAGGACACAGAGAGTTAAGGAAGAGTGTCCAGCAGGGAGCCTGGGTCTGTTCGTACTTCAGGAGGGTCACTGGGTCCTGTGAGGGGCCAGTCTGGTGGGCAGAGGCCAGGAGGACGCCCCCAAGGTTCCAGCATCTACTCCCACAACACCTCATCTGGCCACCCGTCACAGTCCTCTGCTAAAATGCGGGTTCTTGGCACACACACACCCCCCAGCAGGTCCTGGTTGAGTGTCTCTGAGAGGGGCCCCAGAATCTGTATTTTTTATCCTCACCGCAAAGGATGACAACAGAGCTGCTTGACACCCAGCCCTTGGAACAACGTTCCCAGGGGCGGGCAGGTGGGTGAACTGGGCCACGTGGGGAGGTGGGGAAGTGGTTAACTGTTCACTGGTGGGGCTCGCTCTGGCCTGGCCTGGACTTCTGGGGGAGCCCCTGCTGCCTCCCCAGCCGTGGGAGCAGAGGGTGGGGCTGCTAGACCAAAGTGAGGGGCCGTCGAGACTTGGACTCCCCCACAAAGGCCGTCAAGGGCTATTTCAACGACCTCGGCAGCACAGCCCCTGTCCCGGGAAGCCCCCGACCCCTGCACAGGGCTCTCCCTCTGACCCAGTCTCAGCGCCCCAGAACTCCCGTGGGCTCTGAGCACGGGGACCCCAGGCCCCCCAGCGGCCGCCAAGAGAATGAAGAGGTGTGCGTCTGAGCTGACGGACCAGCGGACGCCAGGGGGAGGCCCCCGGTCACCTGGATCTCCATGTCGTCCTGGGTGGGGCCCTGGATGCGGATCTCCTCCAGGCGGGGCAGCCGGTCCTCAGTCAGGGTCACTTTGTACTGGATGTGGCTGTCCTCCAGGAGGGAGGGGTAGGTGGTGCTGGGAGAGATGCTTGCATTTCCGGCCACGACGTAGCGCCCACGGATCTTCACTGCTGTTGGGGGAGGGGCCGTCAGCACCACAGAGACCCCACCCCCACCCCCCCACCGTGGGAGCTGGCACTGCCCCCCTCACAGACAGGTCCTGTTTAAGGAAAGGTGACAACTGGGCCAACGGGGCATGACTTCCACGGCCGCACCTGCCACTCCCGCCCCAGGATCCCCAGCCTTCCCGGGGAGCAGGTCCTCCTGGTATCCCACGCTCTGAACAGGGTGTCTGACCGCAGGAGGCTCCCCACACGGTGACTCTGTGCCTCTTCCTGGAACCTGGTGAGTGCCGTGGACCTGCTCCCTCACCGAGTGCACTCACACCCCACTCTACGGGGGCTCAAGGACCCCAGGGCGAGCACCCCACCCCAGATTCAAAGGTCAGGCCAGGGCGCCCCCTGGAAATAAAGACCCACAGTGGCGTTAAGTAAAGAGGTCAGCCTTGCCCAGAGACAGGTCTGACCTGCGCCCTGTGTCTGACCTGATCTGGAGCGTCTTTGTTTAGGGCAGGAGCTGGCCACACCAGAAAGACCAAACACGTGACTTAGGGTGGTGGCCTTGAGTCCCCAAGCCTCAGCCAACCTGAAGACTGAGATCGTCCAGGGGGCGATCAATCCATCCCCCAATCGTGTCTACATAAAGAAGCCCCATAGCACCTGGACCCTGAGCTCAGGAGAGCTCCCAGAGTAGGCAGTACACCGTGTGTGTGGTCACTTTTGAGCTGGACACGGAGCCCTCCCTGACGCTGCCCTAGGCATCTCTTCCTTTGGCTGGTTTTATTTTGTATCCTTCCCCTGTAATAAGCCGTAACAGTGAGCGTAACAGCTCTCAGAGTTCTGGGAGCCCTCCCAGTGAATCATCCAACGGACGGCAGCCTGGGGAGCACCCGAACTTGCGGGTGGCATCAGAAGTGGCGGCACCTTGGGGCTGTGCCCTCGGCCTTCACGGTCTGGTTAACTCCTGTGGGCGTCCTCCGGCCAACTCACCCAGGTGCGTGAAGAGAGGCCTGTGGTTGATGATGTATATGTGGGTCAGGTTGGGGGCAACGGCCAGGAATGTGACATACTCTAGGAGGAAGCAGGGCGGCGGTCAGGGGTGTTCTCAGGTCACTCAGGTCACAGTCAAAGGGAGCAGGTTTCAGCCCCAGAGGGAGGTGGGACTCAACTCCTCGACTGACTTTGCAAAAGACCTGACCTGTTCTATAAATGGATCAAAGTCAAGGATTTTCCAAGCATAAGGTCCCTCCTGCTAAGAGTCCTTGAGCAGGAGAGGAGAGGACAGCCCACCACAGATTTCCCAATGTCTGTATTTTTTCTGCACCACAGGTGCACTGAGCAACTGTTACCGATGTTCCGCAACCCCAGCAGTGGCCTCATCACCAAAATCTGAGCCTCATGGGGGGGGGCTGGCAGAGAGGAACGCGGAGGCTGAGGCCGCTAAGAGGGCCCAGGGCGGAGCCAGAGTGCAGGCCCCGCCACCTAGGCAGCCGGCACCCAGGCTCCGGGCTGTGGGGTTTCTTGGAGGCTGGCGGGAAACCGGCCCTTCACCCCCAGGGAGGCCCCTACCTCTGGCTCTTCCGGCCGTGAAAGAGCCGTTCTGAGGACGGCACGTGCTGTTGTCCCCGCCACACACCTGGCACACATCTCGCACCTGCCCAGAGGCCATCCTGCCGTCACAGCCAAACGTCTGAGCAAAGGAGAGTGGCAGGTGAGACCCAGGTGACGTCATGGGACGGTGCTGGCCCACTGACACCCACAGCTCTGAGGTTCACACAACCAAATGGGGCATTTCTGCAGCTTCTGACATCTGTGCAGGAGGCAAGCTGAAATGACTTGTCCAAGGTCACAGCAAGGCTCTTGACCCCAAGCTCGGCCCTGTATCCCAGCATCACCCAGTGCAGACTCTACTGCAGCTTCACGGGGGCAGCACCCCCCAGACCTGACCCCTCGAAGACCCCTTAGCATCTTGGTTTCTGACGGGAGAGGCCTCGGGGCCACAGTGGATGGAAGGGCACCTCCACTGCCCGAGCACGCCTACCTTGCAGCTGCCCGACACGCACAGGCTCAGGGTCCCATCCTCCTGAGGGCTGCTTGGCACACACCGTGTTCCATCCAGGAAACTGTCCCCACGCCTCACAATGAAGCTCTCGCCAATGGCCCGGCACAGATATCTACACAGAGCGTCCCCTGGGAATGCAGAAGGACAAGAAACCCGGATGGGAGGGTGGCAGGGAGCAGGGAGGGCAGTGACCCTGTGAAACACGATCCAAGTGGGCCCTCACCGACCCCCAAGCGCCATCCCTCTTCACTCTTTGCATTTGGGGCAAGGTTTCTATTTCCCACCTGTCCTGCCTCCTGAGGCAGTAATCACATGGCGATGTAATAAATGTTACTGAATTACGAGCCAGGGAGCACGCTCGGTGCTTCCCCTGTGTCATCGCCCTGACTCCTGCCAGCAATCCTGGCAGCAAGCTACGCCTCTTATCTCCATTTTGCAGATGGGGAAACCGAGACTCAGAGATGAGAAGTCGTGGCCCGACCTGCTAGCCAGGGTGGGATGCGTGATATGTCTGATGCAGGGCCGAAGCCTGCTCTCAACAGCATCAGGGTGATGGTGGGTCTCCCCCAACGACTCTCCCTGCCCCGGGGTCTCAGGCCTGGCTCGCCCCGGCACCCCCCGGGACCCACCTCGGCTGTGCTGCTCAGCCGTGCCCCAGCGGTAGAAGGAGGTGCTGCCCGGGGAGAGGCGCAGGGGCTCCCCGTTGGTCTGCGCGCACTGCTCCGACATGAACTCCAGCTGGGTCTTCTCGCAGGCCTGGTGGAAGGAGGCAGAGGACGGGCACGGGAGGGGCCGGGGCAGGGGGCCTGGGGCAGGGGGCTCAGGCAGGGAACCCTCGCCCCGGGAGACAGCAAGGCCCCCGGCAGTGCGAGGGCCAAGACGTGGGTTGGAGCCCAGCTCCTGGCTGCACCTCAGTTCCCTGCTCTGTAAAGTGGCGATGTCGAGCCTTCCTCCGCTGATGGGGGCCTACCACCCAGCAACGCAGAGGAAAGCCGGGCAAACAGCACTGCGGGGGGGGAGGCCCCAACTTCAGAAAACGGGGCTGAGTATGTGTATTCGCTATGTCTACACCTGCAGAGGCAGGTAATTGGAAAAGTCACAAGAGTCAAGGGCAAAGGGCTTCCGCACAAGAACTTCTGCGGGCGGGCGTCCTGGCCTTTTTTGCACTGGAGTCAGAGGAAAAGAATCCGAGTGGCCAGGCCGAGCAGGTGCGGGGACCACGGCTGCCCTCCTTGCAGGGCTGGCCCTTCCCCACCACCAGGCAAGGACTCCTTTCTCCTGGTCTGGGGAGGCCTCGGAGTCTGCCTGGAGAAGGCAGGGGCGGGGGGGAGGGAGGGAGGGTCTCAACACGTGCAGATCTTGAGTCAAGGCCAGAGGAATCACTCCACGCCTTCACAACCGCTCTGATGGCCGTGTGGGAAACACAGGTAAGTGCTGGAGAGGGTGTGGAGAAATTGGACCCCTTGCACTTTGCTGATGGGGAGGCCAAATGGTTCAGCTGCTGTGGGGAATGGCTCAGAGGTTCCGCAAGGACTTAAACGTAGAATTCCCATGGGATCTGGCAATTCCAGATTGTACACCCGAAAGAGTGAAAAGCTGGCGCTCAAAAAATCCACGGGGCTTCCCTGGGGGCGCAGTGGTTGAGGGTCTGCCTGCCGATGCAGGGGACGCGGGTTCGTGCCCCGGTCCGGGAAGATCCCACATGCCGCGGAGCGGCTGGGCCCGTGAGCCATGGCCGCTGAGCCTGCGCGTCCGGAGCCTGTGCTCCGCAACGGGAGAGGCCACAACAGTGAGAGGCCCACGTACCGCAAAAAAAAAAAAAAAAAAAGTCCATGTACGCACATATTCATTAGCGGCACTATTCCCAACAACCAAAGACGGAAACAGCCCCAGTGTAAGGACAAATGGACAATGGATGAACAGATGAGCGAAATGTGGTCCATCCATCCAGTGGAATACTATTCAGCCATAAAAAGGAGTGAAGTTCTGGATGGGAGGGAGGTCCTAGAGGGAGGGGATATATGTATACGTATAGTTGATTCACTGTGTTGTACAGCAGAAACTAACACAACATTGTAAAGCAACCATACCCCAACAAAAAATAAGAAAATATAAGAAGAAAAGAATAGGGACTTCCCTGGTGGCACAGTGGTTGAGAGTCTGCCTGCCAATGCAGGGGACACGGGTTCGAGCCCTGGTCCGGGAAGATCCCATATGCCGCGGAGCAACTAAGCCCGTGAGCCACGAGTACTGAGTCTGTGCTCTAGAGCCCACGAGCCACAACTACTGAGCCTGCGAGCCACAAACACTGAAGCCCGTGTGCCTAGAGCCCGTGCTCTGCAACGAGAGAAGCCACCGCGATGAGAAGCCCATGTACCGCGGCGAAGAGTAGCCCCCGCTCGCCGCAACTAGAGAAAGCCCGCACGCAGCAACGTAGACCCAACGCAGCCAAAAATAAATAAATTTATAAAAAATAAATAAATAAGAATAAACCGCAAAAAAACAAAAAGGAGTGAAGCTCTGATACATGGTACATGGCTGAACCTCGAAAACAACACGGTGAGTGAGAGAAGTCAGATGCAAAAAGTCACATATCGTATGATTCCACTTATATGAAATGTCCAGCGTAGGTAAATCCACAGAGGTAGAAAGTAGACTGCTGGTTGGCGGGGGCTGGGAGAGGCGGCATGGGAGTGGCTGCTTTATGGGCGTGGGGCTTTACTCTGGGGCGATGGAAATGGTTTGGAACTAGATGGAGGTGGTGGTTGCATGATACTGTGAACGTACTACGTGCTACTGAACTACACAACCTCAGATGGTTGATTCTATGCTAGGTGAAATTCACCTGAACTTATAACTAAAAGAATCGCCCACGCTCTCGCGGTAGTGGACCTGGCTGCCGGGGAGGAGGGTTGTTCTCAGCGCAGAAACGGGCAGCCCTGCAGGGCAGTGCCATCCAGGGAGGAAGGGGGACTCTTCAGGGCGGCTGCTTTCAGTGGTGGGACCCTCCTGGTGAATGCACAGTGGTCCCAGGGCAGGTATTAATAGCATCACCTTCACTCTCAAAACACCCTATGTGAACAAATGACAGCCGCCCTGGCCCTTGGGCTCCTCCGGACCCAGTGCTGCCAACAGCACCCCCTCACCCTGCCCAGGAAGCAGGCCTACCTGGCTGTTGCACATCTTGGCCTGGAGGTCAGCACCTACGCACGCATGCCCCCCAAAGGCAGGTCTGAAAATGCCCACGAGACATGGGTGAGAGGAGAGGTGACCCCCAGCCCCCCGCCAGGGAATGCGGAGCAGCCACCTCCCTGACCCACAGAACAGAGCCCTCCATGAGGCACCTGGGGTTGTTGCACTGCCGTCTCCTGGTGACCACACCTCCTCCGCAGGAGCGGGAGCAAGGACTGGCCGGACCCCAGCTAGACCAGTGCCCATGCACCGCCCCCACGGGGGCCAGCTCCGCCAGGGAGCGGCAGTGCCCCTTGGAGCACCACTGCAAGAGAAGGACGGAACCACGTTCTACACCCAGAGCATCCCACACCCACAAGTGCCCACACCCAGGGCATCCCACACCCACAGGACCCCACACCCAGGGCATCCCACACCCACAGGACCCCACACCCAGGGCATC
>NW_021703782.1:111377747-111414523 GCF_005190385.1 Monodon monoceros
CACACCCAGGGCATCCCACACCCACAGGACCCCACACCCAGGGCATCTCACACCCACAGATGCCCACACCCAGGGCATTCCACACCCACAGGACCCCACACCCAGGGCATCCCACACCCACAGGACCCCACACCCACAGGACCCCACACCCAGGGCATCCCACACCCACAGGTACACCCCCCACAAACACACGCACACACACTCACTGGACCCCCATCCGGCTTTGGAGCCAGTGCTAAATAGAAGAGGGCAGAGCCCCTCCCACAGGACAGGGACTGGAGGAAGGGCTGGCCATGCAAGGCAGAGAGGAGGGCAGGGGCACTGGGCCGGGAGCAGGACGTCAGGTGGCCGCTGCAGGCCGGCAGGGGGTGGGGGGGTGGTCACGCAGTCACGGGAAAACTTTGCCTACTCTGGGTGGCGGGCGACAACCCAGTCCCTGTCTCCAGGCCGCCACACTGGGCCCAGGGTGGCCGTCCCTCAAGCGCTCGCTCCCTCTGGAACAGCGAGGAGGTTGACGGGGCAGGCCAGATGCCCCGCTCGCCCCGGCAGAGTCAGGCGCAAGCCTTCCCAGTTAGCTGTTATGAACCGCCTGCAGAGGGCAAGGCGAGCACTGCGTGCACGCGGGCATCCTGCTGCCCACCTGTTCTGACCGGGACCCAGAACAGCTCCAGGGCCCTACGCCCCTGCTTACTGAGGTCCTCCTGTCTCCCACGCCAGGATGAGGGCTGCAGGCCGCAGGTCTGCATGAGCGTGCGTGAGCGTGCGCGCGCACACACACACACACACACACACACACACACACACACACACGCTCACATGCTCCTTCAGTCCCCGCTCTGACCTTCCCCACGCCACACTCTGTCCCATCCAGGACAGGAATAAGGAGGCGGCTACAGCTGCTTTGGTCCAGGGGGTCTGTGTGGCAGGAGAGAGCCTGGCACATGTCCTAAGAGGGGAGACAGATGGCCAGCTGAGGGGCCACCAGGGCCTGGGGGTCAGTGTCCAGCCATCACTGCCCCTCCCAGACCACAGCACACGGTGACACAGCCAGCTCCCCGGGCAGTGGTGGGTGGAGAGGACAGCAGTGGAGGACTCCTCCACCAGGAACAGGGACAGTGCCCAGGGCCCACAAAAATGCTTTCACCTCTTTTAAAACCAGAAGGAAAAAGATGATCTTTTAGATCAGAAAGAATATGCTAATGTATAACATTAACACTGTACTTATAACAACACACGTAAAATTCTATATTTCATGAAAACGCTAAGATATAATTCCTAATGTTTTACGAGGGGGAAGGGGCTCACCAAGGCGAAAGTGCCTGCAAGTCCTGTGCGGTCCTGGGAAGGGGGTCTGCCTTTGGGGTGCCTGCCCCCCTTCAGCTCCCCTCCCACTGCCAGCTCCCACCCCGGCTGTAGGGTTCAGCTCGGAGGTCACTTCCTCTGGGAAGCCCTCCAGCTCCCATTGGGTGGGAAGCCCTCGGTAACTGCCTAGGTAGGATCAAGGTCCACAGGCTCGGGGGCCCTATCAGGACCAGCTCTACCTAATTTATGGGGCCTCGTCAAGAGGAAAATGTGGGCACCCTTGTTCAAAAATTGAGAATTTCGAGCGGCACCTGACAGTCTGGGCCAGTGGGGTCTCACAGCGTGCAGGGCTCAGGAGCGGCAGAGGGGGCCCAGGTGCGGAGGGGCGGGGGGGGGGGAGCGGTGCGCATCGCCCACTGCTGGACTCACTACGTGCTCCCGGCGGAAGGTGCAGGCGACCGCCGTCGGGCCGAAGGCGACGCGGCACTGCTCGTCGGCGCCATAGTACAGGCCGGGGTGCGCCTCGGGGTGGAGCCCCGCGGGCTGGGACTGCGGCCCCGGCGGGTCCCACAGGCAGCGCGCCCGTCCTGCGCTGCGACAAGGCCGCGGCTCAGGCCAGGGGCGGACACCAGGTGGGCGCGGGATGGAGTAGGCGCGGGAAGCGGGGGCGTTCAAAGCGGCGGGTTCGGGTGGGCGACGATGGGCGTTCTCAGCCCGTGTGCCCCACCAAGAGCTGACCCTGGGCTAGGACAAGGCTCGAGCCGAGGGGAGGGGAGGGGAGGGAGGGGCAGATGCAGGGGGCGGGGGAGGTTGGAGAAGTGGGTCTGCGAAGGGATGGAAGTGGACAGGGGAGAACCGAGCGGTGGCCACAGGGGCGGGAGGCGATGGAAAGGAGGGAGGTGGCGCGCGGGCGGGATGGGCGTGGCCCGAGGGATGGGCTGGCGGGGGCGGGGCGGGGGCAGAGATGGAGAGGTGGACGCCGGGAGGAGGTGAGGGCGGGAGGGGTGGGCAGAGGCGGGCTGTAGGAGTGCCTCCTGAGACGTGCTGGGAGCCCGTGGAGAGGTGGGCGCGGGGACGCCACGTAAGTGGGCACAGGGTTGAGGGCAGATGGAGGGGTGGGTCCGGGCACGGGAAGGAGGGGCGCTCGGGGAGGGGCGGTGCCGGGGGTTGCAGCTACCTGAGCAGGCTCAGCAGCTGCCGGCGGCTGCAGGGGGACCACGCCGGGCCCCCGCGGGCGGGCGCGGCGCCGTCGGAAGCCATCACGTGGCCGCTGGGCCCGCAGCCGCTGCCCGGCGCGCCGTCGTGCTCCAGGCCGAAGCTGCGGAGGCGGCGGCGCTGAGGCCGGCGGTGGCCAGGGTCCCCCCACCCCCGCAGGGGTCGCCCCGGCCCCGCCACCAGCTAACCCGGCGGTGGGCCGCGTCGCGCAGGCGCCCAGCCTCAGTTTCCCGCCCGAGGGAGCGCTGGGCCGGCCCGGTGGCCCCCGCCTCTTTTGGCGAATACGTATCAAAAGGCTTGAAAAATGTGCAGGCCAGACTCATCCACGGTGTTCTGAGCGTGGGAGGCCACGGCTCGAGGGCCTTTCGGGCCCTGCTGCTGACAGCTTTCTTGACCTGGGGGTGGCTCGGTGTGTAAAAAGCACCGACTGAATGTGTACTGGTGAAGTGAAAAGGTCGGACCTCTGGCCAAAGTTTCTGCTCCCAGTGGAAGGCAATGGTTTTCAATTCCTTTTTTTCCTCCAAACAAGATAGATGGAGGAATTGTGATGGGTGGTGGGCCAGATGGGTGAGAGGTCAGACGGAGGTGCAGAGCTGAGAGCGAAGGTGCGCAGCCGTGGGCCGCTGTGGGGATAGGAGCCCCAGCCTTGCCCGTGGAGGTGGGTGTGGGAACCCCTCAGCACTCTCGGGGGGTGGGGCGAAAGGCCTGTGGGTGGGAGCGGGGCTGGTGGGCAAGGAAGTTAGACACCCACTTTTCACTTCAGGAGTCCCTGTACTCTGAATTTTTACAGCAAGCAGGTATATGCTTTCATAATTAAAAGGCTAAAAATCAAAAAGGAAAGAAACCCTCCACTCCGGGTGAATAATACATAGGAGCACAGATTTGCCCGAAGAATGTATAGCAGTCGTATCAGGAAGAGTCTGGAAACAACCTAAATATCTAACAAGAGGGGATGAATTAAGTAAATTATGGTGCGTATGAAAAAACCAATATATATTGTAAGAGAATGTTTGGGAGAAATGTTTGGGATACATTGTTACATAAAAAAGCAGTTAACCAATATACAGCATAATCCCAAATTTACAAATAAAATTGTGTGTGTGTGTGTGTGTGTGTGTGTGTGTGTAAAGAAAAGATGGACGTTTTCTCTAAGTGGTGGGATTTGGGATGATTTTTGCTGCAGGCTTTTTCTTTACCTGAATTTCCTACAAAAATTACTTTTTAGCTCCTAAGTTTGTTTTCCTTGTATTTTGAAAAAAAAATTTTTTTTCTTTTAATCCTTCGGTAATGAAGAAATATCAGATTTCCCAGCCCTTGCCCCCGCCCACCCTCCCTAGTCCGTTGGGGTCAAGAGTACAGGCTTCTCCAGCTGGCTCTTCTAGGGACCACTGCCAGCCATGACCTCCCCTCCTGGGGGCCCAGGTCACGTCCTTGTCCGGAGCTTGGGGACAGGGGTTGGGGCCTCTTACCTGTGCCCGATCTCATGGGCGATGGTGACCCCCAGATCGAAGCCAGTATCCTCAATGATAAGGCAGCTCCAGGAGGGGGAGCAGACGCCACCCAGCTGGGTGACCCCCCGAACCTGCCGGTTCCCATCAGGCAATTCCAGGTCAAACCTCAGGAGGAGAGAACAGCTAGCTGGGCAGTGCCGAGGTGCCTGCCCACCGCCGGGCTACCTTTGCAGAGAGTGGGGGCAGCCCCCCGGCAGGCTGGCGCGCCGGTGGGGAGCTCGGCTACCTGGTGATGTAGAGGACCAGGTCAGCATGGCCGGGATCCGTGTCATCCTCAGGGTTGACCGTCCTGCTCCACTCACAGACGCTCAGCAGTGATGCGGTGATGTTGGCTGTGATACTCGGAGCAGCCTGAGGGTCCGGGAACAGAGCGCACATTCAGGGCGCCCACCCCAGGCAGGGCGCGGGCCGCTGCTGCCACCTCAGTCCTCATAGCGACCCCGTTACTGCCCCATGTCACAGATGACGAGACTGACGCTCAGCAGTGCCGCGTGCCAGGGCAGAGCCGGGATTCAGGTCCAGGCCCGGCTGGCGGGAAGCCCTGCCGCCACCCCCATGGCTCTGTGCGCATCTGCAGGCAGAAACCGGTTTCCCAGTGACCGGGCGTCCAGCTCAGCGCCTACCTCAGGCTGCGTCAGGATGACCGTCTTCACCAGGTGCACTCGGAACTGAGCTCCCAGGGATGGGTCCCTAAGCAGCTCCGACCCCTGTGGAAGGGCAGGCGGGAGAGGTGATACGTGTGTGTGGGCTCTGCTGACTTCCAGGGGCCCGGGCCGGGGGTGGGGGTGGGGTTGCCTGGAGAGGATGCTTCATGAGCAGGGAGGGCACCCGAAATGCTAGTCCTTGGGCCTGGGAGCCAGCCATAGAGACGGTCAGAAGGAAGGTTAGCCGACACAGAGACCCCGAAACAACGGGTCCTTGGGCCTGGGAGCCGGCCGTAGAGACAGTCAGAAGGAAGGTTAGCCGACACAGAGACCCCAAAACAACGGGATGCGAGTAACTGCCATTAGTCTAGAACGTTCCTTCCAAACACTGCTTCTCTCGGACTGGATTTACCTTGTCCTTTCTCATCTGTCCACCTGCCTGAAACACCTCTCTCACCTCTGCTCGCTTAAACTGCTCATTTCCACGGGGCAGCCCGAGGGCCTCCTCCCCCACCGTGAGCCCTTTCCTGGGCACCCGAATGAGAAGGCTCCCCCCACCAGGCTCCCAGCTCTCCCAGTACATCTGCCGAGATGCTGATTGTGGTCGACTTGCACTGCGGCTGCTCGCACCAGCTTGTCCTCTAAATGAGACGTGGCACCCAGGAGAGGGGACGTGGCGCCACCGGCCTCAGCTGACCTGAGTCTGAACCCAGGCTCTGCCCCTTCCTACCTGTACGCCCAGGATCCCGTTTACTAACCTCAGGACCCCAGTTTCCTCGCCTGTAAAATGGAGAGAAAGCCTCCCATGGTTGTTGGCAGACTTAGGAACAGTGCGGCTGGCATGAGGTGGGTGCCCAGTCATGCCACTGGCCATTACCACGACTGGCACCATCTGGGCAGGAGCCAGGCTGCAATCTACCACCTGACCATCCTTGGCCCTCATAAAACATGTTGAATGACCACAGGGAGTGTGGTTCGATTACCAAATTTCAGCATATTCGAGGTGGGGGGACCCCCAAAACTTGAAAACAGTAGCCTTCAAGTGACCTAGAGGGAATATTTTCCACCTCTGGAGTCGGCAGGTGGAAACCCAAGCAGGCTTGTCCTGGACTTGAGCCAGCTTTTCCAGGGGTCAGGCTGCATGGGTGTGGCCTCTGGGACCCAGACTCCCTCCAGGGAGCGAGGCCCAGAGAACACATGGGAAAGGAGAGGTGTCGGAGGGCCTGGGGCTCTGAGACTGGGGGACCTTTTCCTTCTGTCCGGAATAGCTGGGCATACCTGAGGCCGGGGACAAGATGGTACTAAGGACCCCACGTTCTAGGATGGCTGCTTGCCCTCCAGGGCCAACTCACCAGGGGGGGCAATGCCGGCCCTGCCGCTGCCGGCGGTGATATTAATCTCCTGACGTTGTGGAAACTTACCTGGCCGCCTTAGAACACGTTTGTGTGTGTTTCACATGTGAATGCGCTCGTGGCCGGGCACAGCCCGTCAGACTGAGTGTGTCACCAGGTGCTGCAGTCACCTGTTTCTGTGCCGCCTCTTTTTCTCTGAGGTAATGGTTAGTGGGAGCTGCGCTTCCTGCCCCACCATTACCCCTAGAAGCCAAGTGAAGGGGAGGCCTGCGGACATGGGGGTACCCACAAGAAGGGCGCTGGGAGAGCCTGGTGTGGGGCAGCCAGGCTGGCTGCCGGGGCAGTGCTGGCCGACATGCCCACGGATCAAAGGGACGTTGGGGGAGAGGCCAGGCTTGAGGGTCCCCGGGCGAAGGGACCCAAGTAGCAAGAGGCTGGGGGTTGCACTCCCCAGTGGGGTAAGGGAGAAAGATCATGCCTCTCCCCACCCCAGGGCCCCGAGCCCCAAGTGTGACCCCAGCCTCAGGTTCATACTGAGCTCAGCCCCCCAGACGAGACAGCTCACTGACGCTCTGCACAAGCCCCGGGCGCAGGGCGCTGTGTCCAGAGGCTCCCGAGGACGGGCTGGTTGTGGTCTCTGAGGACAGCCACCGCCCCCCCGGAACCCTGAGCCTCGCCGGGTCAGCGCCACCCACAGAGCCCGCTGCCCACACGAGCACTCACCATGTTGAGGTTGGTGAGCACGTAGCGCTCCGTGTCCTCCCGGTGAGCCCGGTGCACGTCGGGGCCCACGGCCACCAGCAGCTCCAGGTGCAGGAGGCTCCTGGCAGCCTGTCTCCGCAGGCGAGGGGCGGGAGGACGGCCTGGTGGGGCGGGGGGCAGGGCCGAGAGCCAGGGTCCTAGAGAGCAGGTGAGATGTGGCTTTGACCTCGCGGCCTCCATGGCCAGGCCCCTCCATCACCCCGCACTCCTGGGCTTGGGGATGCGCCGCTTACTGTGGGGATTAGGGCGTGGACGGGCCCGACCCTCGCTTTCTCACAGGGCATGTGGGGAGCCAGAGAGGGCCCGTCTCCCGGCACAGGGAGACTGAGGGAGCGGTTCCTCTTTTTTTGTTTTTTAATGACTAATTGGCTAAGCATTTGGTTTATTTATTTGTTTATATATTTATTGAGGCAGAGTTGATTTACAGTGTTGTGTTAGTTTCAGGTGTACAGCAAAGTGATTCGGTTATACGTATACGTATACGTCTATTCTTTTTCAGATTCTTTTCCCTTATAGGTTATTACAAAATCTTTTTTTTTTTTTTTCCCTCCATGCTGCACAGCTTGCGGGATTCTAGTTCCCCGCCCGGGGATCGACCCCGCACTGCGTGCACTGGGAGCGCACAGTCTTAACCACTGGACTGCCAGGGAAGTCCAAGGTTATTACAAAATCTTGAGTATAGTTCCCCGTGCTATACAGTAGGACCTTGCTATACAGTAGGACCTTGTTGGTTTTCTATTTTATATACAGTAGGGTGTATCTGTATATAGAACTCCTAATTTATCCTTCCCCCCTCCCCCTTTGGTAACCATAGCTAGTTTTCTATGTTGACTGAGCAGTTCTGTCCTGGCCCTCCTGGAGCCGGCCCCTCAGCACCCCGGTTTCACGCCCTTGGACACCCACCAACTCATCTGGGGTAGCCTGGCCCTCCCAGCTCTTCGGGAGGAAACACTCTCAGAGGGTGAGAGGTCCCGAGCTCTCGCATGTCATTCACGTTGTGACCATTAGAACTGACAGCTCGGCCAGCTTACAGGGGAGGCGCGGCCGGGTCTTGGGAGGATGGCCGTCTCAGGTGGAGACGTTTCATTCCACCCCTCGGGCCCAGAGCCCATTGCTGCCTGGGTATTCGGGGCAGCGCAAGGCCAGAAGACACCAGCTGCTGTGTGGCTTTTATGTCCTTCTGGCCACCCCAAAGCTCCACGCTGGGCGCACACTGGAGTAGGGGGTCACCCCGAGATGGCAAGAGAAGCCCAGGACCACACCCCGCTTGCAGCCGGGCGCAGCCTGGGGAAGGCATGAGCGGGCGTGCTGGCAGCAGAGCCGGCCCGATCCTGCCCATGCCCTGGAGCCATCCTGGAGGCCCGCGGCAGCCGCTTCCCATCTTTGGGCCTCTGGATTCCCATCCGCAGCATCGGATCTATCAGGAGCCACTGACCTCGGCCCGCCCAAGGCTCCATGGCGCACGTCTGTGAACACGCTTTGTAAGCTGTGAATGGCTGTTCAGAGGCGGGAGGTCTACCTGCCCACCAAGCAGACGGCCTGGGGCCACGGCTGGTGGCCACGTGTTCTCCTGGCCTGCCCCGTGAGCTGGGCACTCCCCTGCGTGCTAACGAAGGTGGCTGGTGGAGCTGGGCCCAGGCATCAGGAGAGCTGGTCCCTCCTGCAGAGCTGTCCTCGACGCAGCTCTGCCCTCCCTCTCCCAGGAGCTGTACCTGGAACCGTGGGTGCCCTGGGGGTGGGCCTGTGGAGCAGGTGGGGCTGGGCACCACCCCAGGGAGGCACCAGCTCCCGGTGCCACCTCCTCAATGGCTGGATATAGATCCTGTCTGCACCCACCAGGATGTCACCCTCCTGGAGGAGAGAGAGCTGCCTGGTGCATACAGCCCCATCCCCCATGCAGGGCCATCACAGCACCAGGCATGGACTTGCCCCCTCCAAGGGCTCCTGCCCAAGTCCAAGGTCCGAGAGCCCATCTGTGTGGAACAGCGGGGGAGCCACGCCCTCTGGGGGCTGCGCTCGCTGCCCACCACCTGCTGCCAGGCCCCCAGCCACGCTTCCAGTCCCCGTCACGCACAAGGCCTCCCGGCCCCAGTCTACAGGGCCTGGTAAGGATCCCGGTGGGGCCCCACGTGTGCAAGAATGGAGGGGGTCTTGAGGGACCAGCTAGGCCTGCGCTAATGAACAGTACTGCCTGTCACTAGATGGGCCCTGAGCGCATCTGTTCCAACCCAGACTGGGCCTCCTGATGGGGTGGGGAGGCGGGTGGTTATGATATAAACAGCTCTGGCTCGTTCAGTGACGCATCGTGACAACGCGTGACAATCCCCAAAGATACCCAAGAGGCCACTGCTGCTGCCTTCACCATTTCTTTCTTAATCTTTCTTTTCTTTTCTTTTTTTTGGCCTCGCAGCTTGTGGGATCTTAGTTCCCCGACTGGGGATCGAACCCGGGCCCCCATAGTGAAAGCACCGGGTCCTAACCACTGGACCACCTGGGAAGTCCCATCAGTGACGACGCTGACGTCCAGGGAGTGCCTGGCCCAAGGTCGCCTATACTAAGGCGCAGAGCTGGAGTCTGAGCTCAGAGGTCTGACTGCAAAGCCCACCCTCTCTCCGTTCCCTGTTCCCCGGGCTTGCCGCCTGCCAGCTGGGTGGCCTTGGGAAACTCAGCTGGCTTTTCTGAGCCTCGAGGAACAGGCCCCAATGGCGTCAGAGTCTGGCTAAGTGGTGTTGCGCTCACGTTTGGCTGTGCAGTGGGGGCTCGGAGGCATCTCTGCCCCACTGGGGTCCCCACGGCACAACCTCCCCCTGCTGCCGGCCTGGGCGCCCACTCACCACACAGCCCAAGCAGAAGGTGAGCCTGGACGCTGCGCCTGGGGGCAGCAGGGCGAGGCCTCCCGTGAGGCAGGGGTAGGGGGCCCCCAGCAGCCGGAGGGAGGCATTGACCACACGCTCGCTGGTGAAGGAGGTGGTGAGGAGGCCCAGAAAAGCCGTCCCAGGGCTGCCAGGGAGCAGCGTGGGGCCCTGCAGGGCAGCCCCCCGCGCCCGTCCTTGGCCTCATGCTCGGGCTCACAGACACAGGTGAGCGGGGCCACGTCGAATCAGGGCGCTGCAGGAGATAGGAGGCCCCTCACTCCCCCCTGCTCGGCCCTCCAGCACAGCTCCCCCTGCCCGCAGCGCGACCCCAGCCATCACTCAGCGTGCATCTGGCCCCGACCACAGAGAAGGCAGGCACGAGTGGGACACCCCTAATTCCCTCCACTCTGACCACTAGCCTACCCTGCCTCTGGTCCCCACCTGCCTTTGGATCACCAATGGCCCTACTTGGAAAGGGGGCTGGCACCATGGAGAAGTCCACAGACACGGTCCACGAGCAACAGGAAAAGGCTTTGGCTGGAGCTTGACCCAGCGCCCTTCTTGTGTCTCACAGAAAAGATAAATATGTTTACATCCTGGCCGGAAACTGCAAGAGTTCCTGACAGTCAGTCAGCCCAAAGGGAGGCCCAGGGGTGGAAGAGACCAGCTAATTGGTGCCCGTTCCCTTGAGATACTGAGCAGAATCCCAGGGTCACAACCCCAGCCCGGCCCAGGACACCCAGACCAGTTTTTATCGACTTGGCAGGAAGTAACAGAACTAATTAACGGGGTGACAGCAGGAGCTCTGACTTCCTCTCAGCTGAGCCACTGAAAAGCCAAGGTCCCTGACCCAAGGGTGAGATGCCCCCTGCAGGCTCTGAGAAACTCCCCTTGCAAGGAAGACGCCAGGACAAGTACCTTCGGAGGCAACGTCAGGGCCAAAGTAAGCGGTCACTTCCTCTGGCTCCAAAGCCTGAAGAAACTGCTGTGGGAGAAAGGATGAGTGAGGGAAGACGAGGGAGAAGGAGGTGTGGGAGAGGAGCAGGCGGGGGGGGGGGGGAAGGGGGGAGAAGGGGCCCAGGATGGAGAGGGGGCCCAGGATGGAGAGGGGGCAAGCCACTCACACCGCCTAGCCGGGTCTGCCCCTCAACAGGTGGGTGGACAGTACCGAGGCCAACTCCCTCTCCAGTGAGCCCACTTCAGCCCCTGAACCCCAAGTTCGGATTTCCTCCCACTTGGCCCAAGGGCTGTCGGGCAGCCGCTTCTCCCCCAGGGACCCGCCCTCAGCACCCAGCGGAGCCCAGATTCCCAGCTCTCGGGGCTTCCCCAGCACCGCAGCCCTCGGATCCACCCACCTGCCGGAAATCAGGGAGTCCCCAGCAGCCCAGGAGGACGAGGGGCACGGAGATGAGAATTGCCCGCACACATCTCCCCTGGAGGCGAAGCTCACTCATCCTCCCAGGAAGGGAGAGCGACTGCAATCTGGCCGGAGTGGAATGCGACAGACCCGCTGGGCTGGATGATGAGGCTGTGTTTACTCGTGAGCGCTTCCTCCCAGGGCAGGGGCCGAGGGGCTGGGCGGCCTGCAGGCTCCTCCCGCCGCCGCCCGGCCTTGGGCTGGGCTGGGCCTTGGCTCAGAGCACAGCCACCGGTCCTGCGCCTGGGAGCACAGAGCGGGGGTGGGATTCATCTCCCATCTGTGTGACTGTGGCTCCCGGCCGGCTGAGGCACCATCACACCTGCTTCCTATGGACACCCTGCTTTCCATGACCTGTTCCCGCTCTCCTGTCCTCATTCCCTCCCTCTCAGCTATTGCCTGCTCTGTGCCTGCAGCCAACGGCTGCCCACAGAACCGGGACGGTGGCACCAGCCCTCTGCCTGCCTCCCCAGCCATCCCCACACTGCTCACAGACCTTCAGCCACCGCCCCCCCGCCAGCCTGCTTTCCGTTCCTCAAATACACCCAGTGCTTTGCTGCTCTAGTTTCAGCTCAAATGTCACCTCCCTCGTGGCACCATCTAAGTGGCCCCCCAGGGAAAGGTGTCACATTCAGAAAATAAAAATTAGGACAGCAGCGAAACTTGAATTTCAGGTAAACAATGCATTTTTTTTTTTTTGGTGTTAAGTATGCCCCGCAAATTGCAGCTAATATATGGGACATTTTTATACTCAAAATTATTCTTTATCCGAAATTCCTATTTCTCTGGGCGTCCTGCATTTTGTTGGGTAGCCTTACTCCTCCTCAAGTCCGTACCACGGTATCTCACTTCATCATTTTCGTTGCAATTACTACTATCCACAATTGTTGATTTAGCATTTGTGTTTCCCTGAAGGCCCCCACGCACGTACAGAGCCTGGGATGGAAGCTTTGGGGAAGTGGAGGCCTCACCTGTGTCGCTGATCCAGGTATTGCCAGAGCCAAGGCATGGTGCGCAAGTGACTCGTTATCGTTGTTGTCACACAAAATAATACAATTCAACACTCGTTACAGAGCTTATTATTGTTATCGGATGCTGCTGAACTACGGCCCTGGGAAAGCAGGCTGTGCGACCTGGGCTGCTCCCTCCCGTCCCTGGGCCTCAATTTCCCCGCCGCGTAGGGAAGATGGGCCGGGCTCGGACCCCGGGGCGGGAGACAGCTGCCCGGGGTCCCTGTGAGTCCGCTCCGCACCCGCCGCTCCCAGGCCCGGCCGTCCAGCGCCCCCTGGCGGCCGCCTGCCCCGCCCTCCACCGGCCGGGCCTCGGTGTTACACCGACGGCGGCCCCCCCCAGTTCCCTTCCGGCGCTCACGTTTCTCGGCCCCAGGCCGGCCCTCGGGGAGATCCCGGGCTTACCCCAACCGGATCCTGTGTCGCTGACCGCGGACGCCGCTCGCCGGGGTGGCAGCCCTTTTCCTTGGGGGCCAAAGAGCCCCGCCCTGCTCCCGGCCGCGCGGTACCAGAGGCGAAGGCCCGGTTTCCAGCCGGTCGGCGAGAGAAGGGCACTTCCTGGGATCGGCGCTCACGTGTGGAGACTCGCGCGGGGGGGCTTCCGGGGTCCCGCGCGCTGCTGTCCCCGCGGCCGGCGAATTGGGGTGCGGCGGGACCTGTGCTCGGCGGGCAGAGCTCGGCTCCGGGGCCGCGGCGCCACCGTGGATGGGCGCGGGGGCCGGGACGGTGCCGGGATGGCGAAGGCGAGGGTGCTGGCCCCCGAGCGCGCCCCGGGCGACCCCGCGCCTGAGCCCGAGCTCGTCAAGAAGCCGAATCGGAAGAAAAACAGGAAGAAAAGATTTTGGAAGAACAAAGCGCGAGAAGCAGGCAGAAAGCCGGGAAACGGCCCCGGCGTGGTCGTGGTGCGACCTCCAAAGGCACCGGAGGACTTTTCCCAAAACTGGAAGGCGCTGCAGGAGGAGGTAAGGCCGCGGGGGCCCCGCGGATGGAAAAACGGAGAAGGGCTTGTGGGATCCAAGGGAGCGCAGATTGGCGTGAACGCTGTGGACAGAGCGGTTCACAGAGAGGTGGCCTGTTGAGGGCGGCAGCGAGCTCGCAGGCCAGTGAATGGCAGGGACTTGATGTAAAGGATTTTGGCAACATCCTGGACCTTTAATAGGTGAGAGTTGACAACAACTGCCGCCGGCTGCTGAGCTCTTAAAATGTGCAGTCGCTGCCGGCTGAGTTACTTGTGTTCTTACTTAACCAACCCTGAGGTAGAGTCCTTAATCATCTCCACTTTACAGACGAGGAAATGGGCCGGAAAGGTTACGTAAGGTGTCCAGGTTTGCAGCCGGTTCAGCAGATCCAGGAGTCAGACGCCCAAGTCCCTGCTCGTAATGCCGTGTTGTACCTACTGCCTTTATCGGAATCAGTGGCCCAAACTTACCTACAGGTTACAGGTTACTGTCTCCTAAATGCTGTTTGCTGTGCTTCACTCATAAATTCTCTCCAGTTCCGTTGAGTTGGCTGCTGTTGTCATCGCTGTTTTCTAGACGAGGCAGAGAGTTTAAGGAACTTGACTCAAGGTCGCATAGCTAGCTAGCAGATGGCAGACGGGGGTGCACATTCACACCGTGGGGCGTGACCTTCAAAGTCTCTTCTAGTTCCCGAAATCGGTTACGGAGGGAGCCTCAGAGCGAGAGCGGGAGCGTAAGAGCGTCTGAGCTTCCTAACACAGCCGGGCACCTTAGGGCAGCGTCCAAAGCATTCTCCTGTCTTGACACACGGGCCAATGAAATTTTCCCTCCGGCAACCCCCGGGTGCTCTGACTTCTTGAGCTGTAACTTTCTCTCTTTCTCGCAAGAAAGTAAAGCAGAACTAAGCAAGCAGAGGGTTATTTATTATGGAAAAAACTTTGTGTTTTCTCCAGTTCATACAAGAAAGTATTTTCATCTCTAAACGTTATGGGAACAGGTAAGTAGAAACCCGCCTGATCACTCAGCTGGTTGCCACATAGCAGGGTCTTAACCGTGTTGAGAATGGTCACACCGGGGACTTGCACGCAAGAGGAGGTTGGGCTGGGAGACCTCAGCCCTCCGTGTAGGAGAGCAGGGGTGCGGCTGCCAACCCTTTTTCAGCCTCTTTTTTTTTTTTTTTTTTTTCCAGCCTCTTTTTGTTGGACACACTCCTCTCTTCCTGAGACCCTCACAGCAGTAGCAAACCAAGAAAGTGGCTGCCATGCACCAGCTTGTTGGCCTGAGCTGTGAAGGAATTAACTCTAAATGTGGAAATAGGTTGCTTTTACACACACACACACACACACACACGTGTAAGCCTTCTTAATCCTTTGTGCATGTTTTCCAAATTAAAATGTGTTTCGTGTTTTATCTTGGGTTCCGTTAGTTGCTGAAACAAAAATCACAGGCCCCGGAAGAGGCTCTTGTTCTCTCTCAGACGGATTCCAAAAAGCAGCCCCAAGGTGTCCAACAAAACAGTAAAGTGATCTCAGATAAAGCAAAGAGAGATGAGATGGGGACAGAAAACACAGACCCCAAGGCCACACGGGGCTCTTTGCCCTCAGGATGTCTGACGAACAGGAAGATCCGGGCACAGCGCAATGAGAAAGGAGCGAAGAAAAGGACCAATGATGACATTTCCCCGAAACGAGAAGTCAGACATAAGAAGTGGAAAGCTGAGGAGGTGACCGCCACCTTGCCTCCGGCCCCGCCCACCGAGTAAGTACCCCCCGGGCCGGCGCAGCTCTGATGACCGTCTTGGCCTAATCGGCCTCCTGGCCGAGAGCCGGGTCCCAGCGACTAAGGCCTGTCTCCTTAAGGAGGCCGAGGCTGCTGGCCCCTCCGTCACCTTACCCTGGTGCTGTCGGTTTCTTTGTTGACTATTTGTCTCCCCTGGAACGTGGGCACGAGGGAGACAGCCTGTTTCATAGCTGCTTTGTCTCTGGGGCCTAGAACAGGGCTTGGCACATGGGAGGCCCCAAGGAAGGGTCTGTGGAATGAATGAACGCCAAAGCCACAGGGACCCGAGTGTGAAGCCGATTGCCACGTCTTGCTAGCTGGGTGGTGTGGGGCAGGTTCCCGACGTGCCCGGAGCCTCACCGTGCTCACCCGCGGCGGGTCCGCGAGGTGCAGCGTGCCGACCCAGTGCCTGGTCAGCAGACCCTGTGGTGTCACCCACCCGGGGAGGAGCAGAAGTCAGTGGCTGCCTCTGAATGGCTCAGCCAGGAGTGGCGTGATGGTAAGTCAGCCTGGATGTGTGTTGCCTGGGGTTGAGGACACCATCGCTGAAGGTTTCAGGAAAGAACAGTTTGAGTGCCTGCTGCGAGTCACTGCCCCAGGCACACTTTCTGGAAACAGAGCAGTCACAACAGGTCCCTCTGTCTCGAGGGCGACAGACGATGCACTGAAATTATTTCAGTAATTCCTTCAATGTAGTTGGGATACATCCAACGAGGGAGAAGCCTGTGGGGGCAGATGGCCAGAGGGGCGCGTCCAGTCAGTGAACTCAGGAGGCCGTCTCTAAAGAAATGACATGGACGCTGAGCCCGAAAGACGCAGTCACGAGCCACCACTACCCATCCCTGCCCAGCTGCAGTCCATGTCTGCAGGGCTCGGCCCAGGGACCTGGTGGTGGGGCTCTTTGTCTATGTTCTGCACTCATCGTGTTTCTCTGAGGTTGTTAAATGTTTCATAACTGAACCGTTAGTTTTGTAATTGAGAAGAAAATGTTAGCAGCCGGTACACCTGACTGGGGGTGGGGGCGTGTTTTTGTTTTATGTTCTTCTGTTGCTCTGTAGTTCCTAAGTTTCAGCTAATGAGTGTTTTTTGTTTTTTATTTTTTGGCTGCGCCCGGGCTTGCTTGCAGCATGCGAGATCTTTCGTTGCGGCATGCATGTGGGATCTAGCTCCCCGACCAGGGATCGAACCCAGGGCCCCTGCATTGGGAGTGCGGAGTCTTACCCACTGTGCCACCAGGGAAGTCCCTAATGAGTAATTAAAAAGGAAAGCGCCAGGATGATCACAGTAGCCAGAGCGGTGGGCTGGCGGCCCTAAGAGCAGACCCCGCTCGCCTGCCCGCGCTCAGCCTGTTCTCCCCTCTGCCTTTTAGAGAAGACATCTGGTTTGACGACGTCGACCCAGCGGACATCGAAGCAGCCATCGGCCCGGAGGCAGCCAGGATAGCACGGAAGCGGCTGGGTCAGAGCGAGAGCACCATCACGCTGGTGAAGGAGCGGGCCTTCAGCGGGTACGCAGGGCACGGGGGGCAGGGCCCCGGGGGGCGGGGCCGGGGGTCTTCAGGAAGGGCCCATTTCCCTCTCCTCCCGTTGAGTTGGGCAGGCGCTTCTCGGCGTCCGGTTGACACCTGTCCTTGTCCCATAACTGAGCAGTGGTGCCAGTTCCTGGGTCCCGCGAGTGGATTAAACTGGAGCCTTGGTTCCCCTCCAGCCTGACTAAGGCCTTAGCCATGGACTGTGAGATGGTGGGCGTGGGCCCCAAGGGGGAAGAGAGCATCGTGGCCCGCGTGTCCCTGGTGAACCAGTACGGGAAGTGTGTTTATGACAAGTACGTGAAGCCAGCCCAGCCGGTGACTGACTACAGGACGGCGGTCAGCGGGATCCGGCCCGACGACCTGGCGCAGGGTGGGTCACCTCAGCGCGGGCACGCGGGCAGGGGCGGCTGGAGTGCTTCCGTGTCTCCCTGCGGCCCTTTCTGCTGCAGGCGCGGGCGCAGCGAGAGCCCGGCGGTTTTCCTCCCTCCTGGGCAGGTGGGCTCAGAGGCTCCCATGGCCGCTTGCGTCGGCCTTGCTGCCTGTTGGCCACCCGACCTGAAGACCGGGACAGCGTTCCTGGACGGAGAGAGGCTGCTGTGGGGTGGGGAAGGGGTGGGGAGGCGGGACAGGCTGGAGGGGCTCCCAGGCCTACGCGAGGATTCGGAAGCCGTGGCGAGGCCGTGAGCAGCGCGGGGCCCGGTCTGGCGCAGGTCCCCTCGGGGGGCCTCCGCGCTGGGCATAGGCTGGGGCGGGGCGCGGGGGTGGAGGAGTGAGCCTGTCCTCTGTGCCCTTGGTCAGGGAGGTGGCTGTACAAGGCAACGAGCCGTGGCCCAGCTCGGGACACAGCCTGGACGCTGAGCCCGTAGGGTTTGCCGATGGGCAGGCTGTCGGGGGAGGGCAGAGAGGCACCCCGGGGGCCCCAGATTTGGGGCCTGGGGAGATCCTGGGAGCAGGGGCTTGAGGCGGCGGCTCTGTCGTCCTCTGGCTGCGTGCTCTCTGCTCTCCACACCTCTCAGGTTCCCTGGAGCAAGCCCCCGAGGTGGCCCGGCCGCTCGTCAGCCCCAGGGCCTGACCACATCTCCATCCGGGCTCTGCCGGTCCTGCTAGGGTCGCGGGCGGGCAGAGGCGCGAGGCCCAAGCGCGGTTGCTGCAGCCCTTTGGGCGTTAGGGGAGGGCGTAGCCCCGAGGGGTCCGCTCCGAAAAAGCAAGCAGAACTGCCTCCGGAGCCCAGGGTCTAGAGCCGGGCTTCTCACCATCTGTGGCGAGGGCCACCCCCGCCTCGTTTTCGTCTCCGGTTGGAAAGACATCAAACACATGCCCTGGCTTCTTACTGTTAGATTCACCTGTCAGAATTACCCTGGCAGGGGGCTGTGAGTGTGCTCCCCCCACTTCTCCCCGGTTGGGGTGCTGGGACGGCCCCTCGGCCTTGGCATCGCCCTCCTGAGCAGAGAGACCCGTCTGCCAGTCCTTGGAGGTCTAACCTGGGGGAGCCTGTCGCTCAGCACGGTAGTGATGGACGTGTCACTAAAAACCGCTGCTTTGTTTTGTTTCCAGGAGAAGAATTTGAAGTCATTCAGAAGGAGGTGGCAGACCTGCTGAAGGGCCGGATTCTAGTCGGACACGCGCTGCACAACGACCTGAAGGTACCGGCTCCAGGCGCCTCTTACGTGACGCGGTGTCCAGGATGGTTGCGCTCTCTCCGTGACTTGGGTGATGCGCCCACCGTGTCAGCTTGGGGGAGCGGGTCCCTGCACACCCTCGTAGGCAGAGCCGGGCGCTGTCTCTGCCACCCGCACCCACCCGATGGGCCACCACCCCTCTCAGGGCAGAGCCCCTCCTGTCGGGGAGCATCCCCGGCGCCCATTCCTCGGAGCCACTGGGCACTCCCCGTGTCACAGGCCGGCCCATGGCGGCCAGCACAGCGGGCGGCAGGCAGGCTCGGAGGGTCCCCTTCCCGTGCCCCAGAGAGTGGGGCTCAGCCTCAGCCCCTTAGGGTCTCTACTGTGGGCAGAGCTGACCCACCTGTTGGGACGAGAAGCTCGGGGCGTGCAGTTGTGGGAGACTGTCCTTCCTGGGCCTGCAGCTTTTCAAACGGTGTTTCCTGGAAGCTTGGCAGCCTCCGATGTTTCAGGGACCCATAGAAATTGGTCTTAAATGTCTTTTAATAGTAAATTTTGAGGGAATTCCCTGGCAGTCTAGTGTTTAGCACTTGGCGCTTTCACTGCCAGGGCCTGGGCTCAATCCCCGGTCGGGAGCTAAGATCCCACAAGGCGCGCAGTGCGGCCGAAAAAGAAAGAAAGTAGAACTTGAACTGTTAAAAACCAACAAGTCCTCTGCCCACGGAGACGCGTTTTGTCATAAACGTTCTCACTTCAAGAGGCCCCGGTATCTCGTGCTCCCTCCCCGCGCCCTCCCCACGCAGACTCGCGTTTCAGCCGCTTGCTGACTCCTTGGTGACTGAGTCTCCAGCTTCCCCGGTTTCAAGGCTGTTTTCATGCCCACGGTCCTTCCATCACTTTTCCCATGGTGATCTTCCCTCAGAAGTTCAGGCTCGTGTCAGTGCTTGTCTTATTTGTGTGTGCACGTGTGTCACGTGTTGGAGTTTGGTGGAAGGGGTCTACTGCTGCAGATGGACAACGAAACGCCCGTCCTATTTTCTCCTCCAGGCGTTGTTTCTTTGTCACCCGAAGAAGAAGATCCGGGACACTCAGAAGTACAAGCCTTTCCGGAGCCAAGTGAAGGTACTTGGAACCGCGCGGCCCCACACAGCGTAGTTCAGTTTCTCGGTTCACATGATTGTCGGTTCTGGTCCCTGAAGGCTGTCTTACTGATGAAAGGTGTTGGGTTTCATTTGGTTTTTCCTTTTAACCTTTAAAACTAAAAGGAATCTTAGAAGAGAAAGAGTTCTGCCAAATGCCAACTTTAAAGTTAGTGTCGCTGAGGGCAGGTGAGTTCCACTCTCTGATCTCTGTGATTAGACCCCCGACTGCAGGCAAGAAGCCGCCATCGTGTCTATTCCAGAGGCAGAGCTGCCCTTGAAATGAGCAGGGCAGCCTGAGGCCGGAAGGCAGAGATGGCAGAGTCCTTTCCTGGTCCTCCTCTGTGGGCTGACCGGGTGTCACCAGCCCGCAGGGCCGCGGGCACTTCCGGTGGGAGGGACACTGAAGGTCACTTGGGTCGGGGCTCAGCGGGCAACTCCCCTGCCCAGGCAGGGCCTACAGAGGCCCCACCCGAGCGTGGCTGTGCGCTGCCCTCTCCCCTGGCAGAGTGGACGGCCGTCTCTGAAGCTGCTTGCGGAGAGAGTCCTGGGGATCCGGGTGCAGCAGGCGGAGCACTGCTCGGTGAGTGTGTCCCGGGTGACAGGCCTCGGGATTGGGGGCTGTGCCGGGCCTCGTGTGCAAGGCGCAGTGTCACCTGAAGACAAACACAGTGGACCCTAGGCGGCTTCTGTCTTAGGAGGCTCCCGGTCCGTGATAAATGACGTGGTACAGTAGGCCTGCGAAGTGTCGGTTAAATTCTAAACGGTTACATTTAACTAATACTTCACACCAAAAAGCTACTAGTGTACTGTAGTCGGAGACAAAGGCCCCAGTCTGGATTGCAGGCCCTCTAGGACCGCGCGCGAGCCCGCTGGCCCGCAGAGCCCAGCCGTTGGGCTCTTGTGCCCCAGCATCAAGTTCAGGGCCTGCCGTCCCCCACCCCGTCTCCTTCCTAATTCTGTGGTGTCTGGAGCACCCACGAGGCAGCACGTTCATCCCTTCGCTTTGGGTCCCTCCCTCCCATGAACTGGGGCGCGGAAGCACGGTGAGGGCCGTGGTGCTGGACCACTGCTCTCGTC
This sequence comes from Monodon monoceros, assembly GCF_005190385.1. Taxonomy (NCBI): domain Eukaryota; kingdom Metazoa; phylum Chordata; class Mammalia; order Artiodactyla; family Monodontidae; genus Monodon; species Monodon monoceros. The sequence continues at coordinate 111,397,923 of NW_021703782.1, forward strand.
AGTTTTCTCCTTCACTTGTCCGTGTCTGATGCCAGGACTCGGGAACTGTGGGATGGACAGGCATGTATGTGGCCATGCTTGTCGCCCAGCGGGACAGTCATGGTGATGCTGCGTGTCCCCCAGATTCAAGATGCGCAGACAGCGATGAGGCTGTACGTCCTGGTGAAGAAGGAGTGGGAGAGCATCGCCCGAGACAGGCGGCCCCCGGCCTCCAATGCCCACGGTAACGACGCTTAGCAGGAGCCCCGTCCTGTACCACGCTCGCGGGCAGCTGTGACCAAGCCGCCGGACAGATGGAGTCCCCCCCGGAGCAGTGACCCTGTGGGAAGGTTTCAGAATCATGGCAGCAGGGGCACGCGGCGTGCTTGCTGCTGGGCAGAACGTCTCCTGTCTGGTTGTGGCGTCTGAGACTCATCCCCGCCGAGGGACGGGAGGAGGGGCTGTCCCTGGGGATCCCCGGGTCCCAGGACCGGAAGCGCCTAGTTGTCCCCAGGTGTGTGGCACCTTCCTCCGAGGAGGCCCCTTTCCCTCGTTGCCTCGGCCAACGGAAAGGAAAGAACTCCGCGGACTCGAGCCTGGACCGCGCGGCTGTGGGTAGCCCGGCGGCAGCCTCGTCGAGGGGTTTTCAGCGGTTCCTTTCTCACCCGCCGCACACAAGTTTAAACTGCAGGTCGGGGCCCATGGCCGGCGTGGGGAGCTCAGGCTGCCCAGCGCGGTGGCAACGGTTCTCCCCAGAGGTGGGCGACTCCCCGACTAGGATGGATGTTCTGACCACGGGCGGCCCGCAGCCCTCTCCCCCCGGCCCGGGCGCGGGGGGCTTTCTGAGCACAGGAGCAGCCGGTTGCCGTGAGTGGAGCGTTTAGCACCAGGCTATACTGAGCCCCTGCTAGCCGTACAAAAAGTCTGAACCCACAGAGGATGTTGTGTGACGTAAACGCAGGTTTTTACTTGAGCTGGAGCTTGTGAAGGTTCAGTGTCTGAGGGGACTGCCGTGTCCCCCTGCTGGTCCTGGGTGACACCTCTCCCTGACCCCCACCCCTAAGGAGACGCCCTGTGGCAGTGGGCGCCCCGTCAGGTACAGCCTGAGGAGGGAGAGGCAGACCTCCCCGGGCGGCTGCCTGCGACAGGTCTACTGCCCACCGTGGGAGCTGGGCTGCGAGGCCTCTTCCAGTTTCTGAAGCACACTTCGTGCGTAAGAAACCAGCTCCTGCAAGGAGAACAGCAGGTCAGCCGTTTCCATGGACGGTCTCTGGGTCCACGAGTAAATTCTGTTAATCTGCTTTTCTTTGAAGCGGTCTCACTGCTGCTTCTCTCCAGGGTTTACTTTGGTCAGGTCGTGGACACGGTGATACAGGGAGAGCCTCTTAAAACCACACACGCGGCAGCCCCAGTCGCCTCCACACACCAGTGCTCCGGCCCCTGGACTCTGTGCCATCCAGGTCTGGCTGAGGCAGCCCCCCAACACTCACCAGGCTGGAGGTGAAGCGCCCGTGGATCTCCTCGACCAGGGGCTGGATGCCGCTGGACACCAGCTCTGACAGGATGTCCTCTGCGGGCAGAGCAGAGGGTCCCGAGACCAGGCCCCCCCTCCCCCGCCGAGGCTTAGCATGTGCCCGGCACGGAGGGTTCCTGCCCCTCCCCCAGTGGTCATAGCCGCTAGCAGGGCGCCTCTTGAATGCTGGCTTCCAGAGAGGGCGTGACGAGGGCAGGGGGGTCCTCACTGTGGGAGGCGAGGTGGGCCAGCAGCATGCAGATGCTCTCCACCACCTCCGGGTCGTCCTGGTGGAGCTGGTACGTCTCCTGGATGAGGGTGAGGCCACTGCTGCCCTCCTCGGGCATCACCACCTGCAGGGCCGCCAGCTCTGGGCGTGGGCGAGGGGGTGGGTGGGTGACAGTACTGAACACGTGGGGCAGCAAGAGCCTCAGCTGGCAGGGGACGCCATGCTGTCCTGCAGCGTGGGGACCACCAAGGTCAGGCTTTTCCTGGCTCTGCATCTGCGGGTGTCCTCTGGTGGGGTGTGCACCCGCCTCTCTCTCCATCCCAGCAGCCCCCAAGGCCAGTGTGCTTGTAGAGAGGGTGCTGGGGACGTTCCAGGGCACCTCCTTGCCCCGTGAGGAGGCCCGTCAGTGCGAGGTTGGGCCTGGCTCCTGGGGGACTGGGGGCCCGTGAGAGCAGTGACCCGTGATGTCACATAGTTGTCAGATCCTCCTGGAGCCCAGGGGGAAGCTGACCCTCCAGGGAGTGGACTTAGCCATCAACAGCCAGCAGGAGGCAAAGCCGAGATTCTCGGCTCTGGGGTCCCGCACGCTCGCTGGGTTCTGACGACCCCGCTCTTTGTTCACTGAGCCACGTGCCTTTTGCTCTTGGGGCTTCAGCACCCCACCCCGTTTGACGGTGGGATCCCGGCGGGAGTGGGGGGTAGGCCCGGAGACCCTGCCCGCTCGGGAGGTTCTCTCCAGGAGTGAAGGTCACCCCACTCCCTGCTTCAGGCCGAGTAGCAGGCAGAGACCCACCAGCCTGCACACCCAGCAGGGGCCGGACCTCACAGGGGCCAAACCACCCCACACGGCGGGCAAGCTCTGCCAGGCTCCAGGCCCCGAGTGTCCGTCAAGGCTCGTGGTGCCAAGTTGGGTGCAGAACCTGGGCCGGGGGCTTAGGAACAGCTGGGGTTTGCTTGGAGGCGGAGTTCAGAGCCCTGACTCGGGCTGTTTTCAGAGCCACACCTGGAGGGGAGCCTGCGCACACGCCAGGCTTGTGGGTGGCAGGCAAGGTGGTCACCATGCGGAGTTGCAGAGAGCGGCGGGAAGTGAGGGTACAGAAGGTCTGCGCGGCGATGTCTGGGCGATGGGACTGTAGGTGTTTCCCCTCCCTGCTTTGAGCGTGTGCTTGCTTTTGGTTTGTGGGCTGCCGACAGGTGTTGCTGTGGGAGTCTCCCCCGCCTCCTAGTGGCAGCCCCGGCCGTCCCCAGGCTCACCAGACATCTTCGCGAGGCTGGCCAGCCCCCGGCAGGCATTGTTCACCAGCAGGGCTCGGTCCTGGCACGCCCGGATGCTTTGCAGGATTAGGACCACCACCTCTTCCAACTGCTGCTCCCCTATGCAGCCTGCGGGGGGCCACACGTGTCTCGACTCGAGGGCCCAGGGCCACCTCTCAGGCCCCGGGGCCCCGGGCTGCTCACCCAGCAAGGACAGCAGCCACAGGACTGCACAGCCGGCTTCAGCCATCTCCGCGTCCGTGGGGTAGGTGGCCAGCACCTCAGCAATGAGGGCCGGGGCTTTCTCCCAGGGGGCCTTGTTCACGATGACAGCTGGAACAGGATGGGGTGGAGGAGGGGACACCTCCTTGGTGGCGCAGAAGCTGGGGGGTAGGGGCAACCCCAGCCTGCCAGCCAGTCTGTAGGGTAGGAATCGGCAGGGCCCCCAAGGGGAGGTTTGGGAAGCCCTGTGTGCCGGGTGTGGGCAGGGCTCTCCACGGTCGGGAGCCCTCTTTTCCTTGGGGAAAATGACCTCCCAGGTGCTGGAGGACCAAGTGGGGCCTGGAGAGGGAGTGGCACGGCCTGGGAGCACCCCCCTTCTGAATCAGAAGTCAGGATGGTTTGCCCAGTGCTAAGGCCAGCTTGTGGAACCAGGGACTGCCCAGGAAATCCCACGATGTGCGTGAGCTGGAGGGTTCCATGGGCTGGGCACGAGGGGGTCCGAATATGAACCCACCCCTCCCCAGGATGCCGGTGCAGCTTCTCCCGTCCACCCTGGCCCTTTGTCTCCCTCTCCTCCCGGCTCTCGGGTGGTTAGGGCGCAGCCCCGGCCCGCTCACCGTCCACCAGCAGAGCCCAGAGCAGCCTCAGGCCGTTGACGCAGGTGTCCCTGTTCCTGGGGAAGGCATCCAGGCGTTCCAGGATGCGCTCGCACAGCCCGGCCCTCCGCAGCTCGTCTGTGGCCAGTCCTGCAGGTGGGCCCCGGCATTAGGACCACAGAGAACACCTCCTGGAGGAAGCCCTCCCTGGGGGCCACCCCTTCTCTGTGGTCCTAGGGCACTGCAATCCCATGCATCCCACGCCAGTGGTGCCTACTTGGCCAGTTTCATGCCCAGCATGAGACCCAGAAACAAGGGTATGAGCCATCCCCTGGGCCACCGTTCCAGCACCTCCCGTCCCATTACTGGGCTGGGACCGGCCTCTGAGCTTTCCTTCCAAGATGGGACCACGACTGTGTTCTCTCAGGGTGATCACCTGGCATTGTTTGCCAGGTGGTCCCGATTTACACCTGCTGTCCCAACATGGCTACTCACGGCAGCCCTTTGGACTTCTCGGCGCGGGGTCAATGAAATGTGGTAAATTGCCTGGTGAGTGTAGGGGGGGTGGGGGCTGCGGGGCTCCAGGTGAGGCCCCAGCTTCCCTTTGGAGAGAACGATGCCCACCCGGTTAGTGGCTGGAGATGGGGAACATGTGTAAAGCCCTCGGTGGTGACCCTCTCCCCACACCGTCCCCCGACTGCTCGCTGGTGGCCTCTGGAGCGGGGCCGGTGGGGCAGCAAGGGCTGGAACCCGAAACACGTCGGCGTGAAGCCCATGGGGGCGCCTGGCTGCGGCCCGTGCATGTTGCCAGAGGGACACGTGACTGTGAACATGGAAGCTGGGGACGGAGCAGCTGTCCCCTCGGGGCATCCAGGCGCTACCCGCCTGAGCCCTGCGCCCACGGGAGGGCGGCGCCCACCCTGGCTGGCGACGGTGAGCGGGCGGTGCACCGTGACCAGGGGCTGCTGCTCCTCGGGGTGGCTCTGCGCACGCTCAGCGGCATGGGGGCCGTGGTGCTGTTGCTCGGCGCCGTGGCCGCCGGGTCCTGCCCCAGTGCTGCGCAGGCCAGCAAAAGAGGCCGGGGAACCCTTAGCTGGGGCCACGGTGGGAAGACAGCGGGCGGGGGCGGGGGTGGGGTCTCCAGGGAGGAAGCCGAGGTCGGGGCTCCGGCGCCCCATAAGTGCTTATTGCATGACCGAGCCAAGGACCGGAGGGCTGGGGGCCCTGCCAGGGCTGTGAGCACGTGCGGTGTAAAGCATTACATGGAAATTCAGCCTAAATATTCAAGTGAGAAGGCAGTGAAGTATTCCAGTTTAAAAATCGGAGGCCAGGCCCTCGGGCTCTCAGCTCCAGCCTCTCCCATCCCTCCTCAGCTGCCCTCCTGGGAGCCCACGCCTGGGACCCCATCCCACCTGCCTGGGCTCACACCACAGGACCCCTATGACCAGCTCCTCGTTTCATGCCTAGAGATCAGCCAGAAGGGGGAGCAGCTGGTCCAGGGCCACAGAGGCAGGCCTCGGGTGGTGCCCCAGACTCCTGGCTGCGCCCTGCCTGTCATCCTGGGGTGGGGTTGGGTGCCCAGAGGGTCAGATGCCTGGGGGATGACTGGCGTGGGAGGACGGGGGTAGGAGAAGCCAGCTGTGCCTGGAGCCCACCTTGGCCCCGGGTGCGGAGCAGCAGGGAGCAGGCACACGGCTGTGCGTCAAGGACCCCGTCGTGCTGCTTCACGATGCCGACCAACACCTCCGCCAGCTCCGCCGGCCACGGCACACCTGGCAGCGTGGGGGGCAGAGTGAGACTCGGCGTACGAGCAGGTGGCGGGAGGGGGTGTGGACCAGACCCTGATGGGAGTCTGCAGGGCGTCACACGTGGGCCCCTGGGTGGACGAGCAGACGGGTGATCAGACGCGATCAGTCAGGGTGTGTTGAGTGCTTGCCACGCGTCTGCCGTAGGGATCTTCTTCCAGCAGCTCTACAAGATCGATCCTCATTTGACAGATGAGAAAACTGAGGGTCAGGGAGATGTGAGCCCTTGCTTTGAACCTAGCCTATCTGACTCCAGAGCCTTTGGCCGTTACTGCCCTGAGAGGGGACATCTGTGGGTCCCTTAGACCTTCCTCTGGGCCAGGGCGTGTGCTGGCAAGGGGGGAAGGCAGTGGTGGGCAGCCGGGGGTCCACAGAGCTGCGCCCCTTCCTAACCGCTGCTTCACCTCTCTCAGCCTGTGTCCTCCTGGTAAGAATGACAAGGACAAAAGTGCTGGCACCAGGGAAGCCAAGCCATGGCTATCCCGTCTCCAGGCGAGGCTGGCTGAGGCAGGTGTGGCTCTGGGGTGACAGCCGAGGCCAGTCTTGGGAAGGGGCCCAGCAGCCTCTCTCACTCTCTCTGGGAAGGCAGAATCTCTTCCCATGGACTCTCTCCTCTCCACAGCCTTGCTCTAGACAGGGTCACGGGGAAGGAGAGGGAGGGGAAGGGAAATGGCCAAGGTGAGGTCTCTGCTGCCTCATTAGAGGGCTGGCACTGGGCCCTTATGATCTCTGCTGTCCCGGCCACTGGGACGACCATCTATGGAAGGAAGATCGGTGGACGGATGGATGTATGGACGGACGGATGGAGAGACAGGTGGATGGATGGATGGAGAGACGGGTGGATGGATGGATGGACGGATGGAGAGACGGGTGGATGGATGGATGGACGGATGAGTGAATGAATGTAATATTCAGGCTGGTGAGACAGATTGAGGGCAGAGATTTTACAAACCAATGTTTTGGCAAAATTAAAAATATTAATACTCCTCGATGGAGAAAGTTGGGTGAAGAGGTGTTCTCATGCACTCTTGGGAGGTGAGAAAGTTGGTGCATCGACGGAGGGCAATTTGCAGTATCTATGAAATTGTGAAGTATTCACAGCCTGCACGTGTAGGAATTTATCCTGCAGAAGCACACAGAGCACACACGTGCCCCGGGGCGGACTGTGTAACATTGCTTATGATACCGGGAAATCGGCAACCACTCAAAGAGCCAGCCAGAGGGATGGTGGCAGGGACGGGGTGTCTGTTAAGCATCCATGAGCAGCACGTGAGGGGGGCCCCGGGAAGTGGTTCGGATGCCGAGCCCACCCCCCGCCCGCTTGTCTGCTCAGTGAAAGCGGCGGCACAGGAGGAAGTCCAGGCTCCTGTTCCAAGCAGGTGGTAAAGCCGTGCATGCTCATGGGAATGTAAACGGGCGTCAGAAAGTACCAGCTAGGGAAGCTGGAAGGGCCGGGGCACCTGGGGGAAGGCGAGAGGGTGGCGGCTCTACCTTGCTGGTCTTCAGACATCCTCAGGAGCCTCTCCAGGGCCCTCTGCTGGACTTCGGGGTGGCTGGAGAAGTTCTGCATGACCTCTGCGGGGGACAGGGCAGCACGGGGAGGCGCCTTGGCTCAGGGACCCGCCTGAGGGCCGGGGCACCAGGGGCGCATCCGTGAGCACCACTGCACGGGCCCACGTGACCCGGCGCGAGGTGGCGGCCTTATCATCCTCACCTTCCCGGCCGAGCCACCTGTCCAAAGTCGAACCTGGATCTGCCTGAGAACCCGCCCAGGGGGGTGCTTCCACTCCACACCTCCCTCAGGTAACTCCCTCCAGGGTACTCAGGGCGATGACCTTCAGCTGGAGCCAGCTGTCTGCCTCCAAAGCCCATGGCCACGAGACGGAGACAGCAGCTGGGCCCTCACGGGTCCCCTTCTCCAGAAAGGGAGGCAGAGGTGGCAGCCCCTTATCACAGGCAGCCGGCGCAGGGAGCCACTGATGGGGAGGAGGGATGGGAGGGCGGAGCCACCCCCGAACTGGAAGATGACCTCCAGATCCATTCTCTATCCAAGACCGTGGGGGTAGCCCCCAGCCTGGGGCACACGGAGGAGTCTATCGTGTGCACTTCTGCGGGGTGGGGGGTGACCAGCCAGCACTGTGCCTGGAGCCTCAGGCCTGCACATGTCACATTGCACACGGAGCCCCTGGGCCACCTCACCTTCCTGCAGGGCCATGCCTGCTGGTCCACGGTGGCTGCTGTGCCGGCCCCAGCGTGAGCACCATTCTGGGCACGTAGCAACCACACAGGAGGTGCTGCTCATTGGGCAAGACACTCTAGGCACCGGGCCGCTGTGTGCCGGGCGAGCGAGCAAAAAGCGGGGAGTCTGTGGTGGGGTGCGTGGCAGTGAGGGGCTGTTTGGTGACGTCGAGGACTGTGTAGCCGGAACAGAGGGGAAGCAGGTGGGGGCCTGGCCACAGAGATGAACTCTGCTCTAGGTAAGCTCAGGGGTATCTGAGCGGGGTGGTACCCTGAGCAAAGCAGTGCTTGGGATGGACGAGGGGCAAGCCCACCGGCCATGTGTGAGGAGCGGTCCAGGGGACTGGGGGGGTCACTGCCCCCCAGCTAAAGACAATGGGGTGCCGGGGCCACAGCAGCCTCTGGCGCCGCCCCCTCAGGGCCCCATCATCACCTAAGGTGCTGGTGACGCTGCTCTCTAGCAGCATGTCGATGAGGAAGTTGGGCACCACCTGCTGGTGCAGCATCAGGGCACTGCTGGAGGAGCTGAAGTCGCTGCTCACAAACAAGTGAATCACGTCCCTGGGGAGGGGCGGAGAGCTGCCAGCTGGCCCTGCGTCCCCTCTGCGTCCAGCAGCTGCTGGGCCTCCACCTGTTTTGGGCACCCGCTTGGGATCACCCCTCCCAGCATCACAGTGCGTCCAGCGGGCACTGCAGCACTTCCCCCTCCAGGAGGGGCCGAGGGAGGACAGTGCTGGGCCCTGGCGCTTGCACTCGCATGGGCCCCTTCCTCCATAACATAGACCCCAAAATCACAATTTCTGGCTGTGTTGGTATAAAGGTGAATATAACCCAGGGTGGATCATTTTGTTCTTCTGACTTTACATTAGAGTTAAAACGTTTTCCTGGGCCCTGGGCCATGCCTCGCGCACCTGATGGGGAAGCTGGCCCTGTTCGTCTTGCACTCAGAGATGCGGCCACGGTTTGGGGCAGCCCAAACTGGAGGAGCCACTGTCCATGGACGCAGCGCTTTGTGGTGTGAAAACCCCAAGTGCGTGCACAGGCTGACAGTGAACTGCCACCCCAGGGCCTGAGCTCACCTGATGGTTATTCGACCCGACGGGTCGGCCTGGAGCATCAGAGGCAAAAGGGAACTGAAGATTTCCGCATCGGGGACCCTCCTCTCCTCCATGGTCCTCAGGACACCCCTCAGGCCGTCGGGGGAACTCCGGATGGACTTCCGCAGAAGCATGGCTTCCGTGCTCTGGGAGGAGAGAGAGGACCACTTGTGCACCTCAGCTAAAGGAAGATGGCCTGACCTCGGGCAGAGGGGAGGCGACGTGGCCGCCGCCGTCAGGAACGCACAGAGGCCACCTGCGCCCCACAGTTCTTGTACGAGGAAGAAATGGAAGTTCAGAGAAAAGCAAGTGGCCATCTTACTGGCTGGAGGGAGTAAGGGAACAGCCCTCCGTCCACGGCCGGACTCCCACTGGGGGCCGGTTAGTGCACCCGAACTCAGCTGTTCTTGTCCATAAGGGGGCGCTGTTGGGGCAGATTGAATGTTACCATCACCATCACCACCACCACATGAGGGCCGAGCAGGCCCAAATGCGGGGTCCTCTGGCGGCTGGGGCAGCGGGGGTCCTCCACACAGCCCCACAGGCACTCAGGGTGGGCAGGAGGGTGCCAACGGGAAGAATGCGCCCTTTTCAGGGCCGGCGGTGGGCAGAGCCTGGCTCCCTGTGGCTGTGGGGAGTGGGGTTCAGGTGTGGCGGGGAGGGGTGGACGGAAGGCCCCTCACATCCAGGAAGGAGCAGCCGGCCATGTCGAGAATGATGCAGCCCAGGGACCAGATGTCAGATTTCTGGCTGAAGGAGAAGTTGAGGGCTTCGGGGGCCATCCAGGACTTGTGAGAGGGGTCTGTTGGTAGGAGTGAAGTGGGGGCTGCGTGAGTCCCATGCTCCCTGGGGAAGCAAGCAGCTTGAAAAATGAGCCCTCCATCACCCTCCTCCAGGGAGGGAGAGATGTGCTATCTGAGGGGGAAAAGGAAGAGGCCCCTGGTCAGTAAGATCCTGGCCCTTGATCTTCACCAGTGAGGCTGCCCATCTTGGCAGGGGCCCACCAGGCTGGCCGTGTGCGCACCTGTGTCCCACTGCAGCTGCAGAAATAATCGGAAGGGGCGTTTGCCACAAAGGCTAAAATCTGCACTCTCCATAAACGTCTTGCCCCTCCCAACACTTAGTCGGGACCTTGAGGCAATGTTCTGGTTGCCCTGCCCTAGTTTCTAAACCTGAACCCCTGGGACTTCCCTGGCTGTCCAGTGGTAAAGACTCTGCGCTTCCACTGCCAGGGGCACGGGTTCGATACCTGGTCAGGGAACTAAGATCCCGCATGCCGCGCCGCCAATAAATACATACATACATACATAAACAAACAAACCTGAACTCCAGACAGGGAGCCAAAAGAGCAGGGTCCCCGGCCCAGCTCTATCAGTGCCTGACAGGCTGCAGGCAGCCCCTCCCTCTCCAGACCTCCATTCCCCAAACAAAGAGCAAAGGGGTGGGCTCCAAGGACCCCTGCCATCTACACCTCCAGTAGATCCACCCGTCCACTCACTTGCCCACCCACACCCGCCTATCCATCCTTCCACCCATCTATCCGTCTGTTCATCTATCTGCATGTTCATCTATCCATTTGTCCATCCACCCACCCACTCATCTATCCATCCATCCATCTATCCACCCATCCACCCATCAAGGACAGCATGCCACTGGTCCCTGCCAGCCCGGGACTCTGGAGTCCTCCACTGGAGAGTTGCTCTCTCCACCCCTGATAGCCGTTATAGGGTTGAAGCCCAGCTCCCTTTGCCCTGTTGTCTTTTTTTTTTTTTTTTTGCGTTACGCAGGCCTCTCACTGCTGTGGCCTCTCCCGTTGCGGAGCCCAGGCTCCAGATGCGCAGGCTCAGCGGCCATGACTCATGGGCCTAGCCGCTCTGCGGCATGTGGGATCCTCCTGGACCGGGGCACGAACCCGTGTCCCCTGCATCGGCAGGCGGACTCTCAACCACTGCGCCACCAGGGAAGCCCGCCCTGTTGTTTTTTTAAAGGAAGGAAAACTTCTCTCCCCGGACTGCTCACCTTTACCACCTCCTGGGTTATTCTGAGACTCAGTAAAGTAATCCAGCCCGAGCCAATGCCTGCCGCCCACCAGCCCTCCCTCTGTGCATGTCAGTCTCCTCCCTTCTGAGGCCTTCCTTCCCCCTTCTTGAAGGTTAACATTTTCTGAGTGTCTTTTGGACCCTGCATGCCCCCCCACTCGGTTGAATGGGCCCTCCCGCAGTTCTCCCCCGCCACCACTGTCTGCTGGCCGGGAGGACGCCAGCCACCTTCCTCTGCACGGACGTTCCACTTGGCTACGTCGGTCATGAGTGCGTTGGAGCTCAGGTCCTGCAGTTTGCAGTGGTCACTGCTGACCAGGGCGATGTTGGAGGGCTTGAGGTTCCTGAAACCGAGAGGCGCGCCCTTCCACCCACTGCCTGGCAGGGCCACGTCCGTCTGTGAACCCTCAGCTCCCGCCACACCCAGGGCCGCCGCAGCAGCCCACACCCCTCCTCCTCTCTCCTCAGTAGATGCCCTGTTCAGCCACTTTTTGTTGTTGTTGTTGTTCAGCCACTTTTTGAATATCGTTTTCTGTAAGCATAAATATACTGTTATTTCAAATGGGAAAAACAAGCCAACTGCAAGTAAGGAAACACTGATCCTCCCGTGGTCCCTCTGCTAACGACCTTCCAGATCTCAGCTGACATTAACACGGAATCTCGAGCATTTCCTTCCTACGTTTGGTTCACACAGTTTTCTCTCCTCTAAATACAGCACTGATCCTTCAGATCACGATTCTGGAGAATGAAACTGGCAGGTCAAAAGCTCAGCCTGGGAGTGCCCAGAGGCCCTCGGGCAGCCTAATCTCTTCGTCAGTGCTGTTATCTGGTTCTTCCCTTGCACTTTAGAACCAACTGCCCCGTCTGTGCATGGGGAGGGTCGTGGAGGGGGTGACGTTCTCTTTAAGCCAGGGAGGTGCTCTGGGAGGGGGAGGGGCCCGTCCTTGTCCCAGCTGCACCTCTCTCCCTTGGGCCCGCGCCCGGGCGCTGCCACCTGGAGGTGCCACCCCCAGGAGGTGCCTTTTCTCCTCAAGCAGCCTGGCCACCACGGTCACCTGTGGATAATGTCCAGCTGGTGCAGGTACTCCAGCGCATTCAACACCTGGCCCAGCATGTTCTGCATCCACTGGGGAAAGAGCGAGAGATGCCAGGACTGGGGGGGGCCTGAAAGCTCCCAGGTGGGCCTCCCAGCTGCTCTTAGGCAGGTCAGTGACCACTCAGAGCAGCCAGCAGGGTCGTGGCCAGTTCCCACCCTGCGTCTTGAAATGGGCCTGAAGTGAGCGGCCAACAGCTCAGAGCCAGTGCGGGAGCTTCTGCTGCAGGCTGCTTCGAGGCCCTCTGGACAGAAATGCCCTGTTAGCCGGCGACACCCTGGTCTCCAGACCCCCCACTCCTGTCTCCAGCAGACCCCGGGGGCCCTGGGGCTCTAGCCCCGCCCGGGTCCCACCCCATGGGTACCAGAGATGCTGAAGTCTGCAGCTGCTACTTCGGGTTTGCCTCTCCAGGGCATTAGAATGGAAAGGTCCCTGAGAGAGAACATTCTGAAAGCAGTTTGTGTCAGAAACAAGATCCACCTGGTTTCCAGGGCAGTGATTTTCAAACCGTGTTCCTAGGAGCCCTGGATTCCACCTGGGGTGTCAAGAGAGGGGCTGAGCAGGCAGAACCCTGGGGTTCCTGCCACGCCACCTTCCACTGACCCCCAGACCCCTGACTAGAGTAGCTCTGCTTTCCTTACTGGGGGTTCTGAGAACATTTTTGTGCTCGACAGGGCTCTACTACAAACAGAAAGTTTGAAACCCACTCAGAGGCTGTCTCTGAGGCCCACTTTGGAGCTGCGTGCCCCTCAGAACACCCCAGTAGGGTCGCAGTGCCTGGTGGCCCAACAGAACAGAGGCGTGTTCAGAGCAAAAGCAGGCAAAATTTATTTGGGGTGGGTCATAGACCTAAATGTGAAAGCAAAATGGATCCAGCTCCAAGGGCAACAGAGGAAAATATCGTCATGACCTTGGGGCGGGGAAGCCTTCTCTAAAGGCTCAGAAGACACCAACCTCAGGCGAAACACTGATGAACCAGAGTTCATTACAATTAAGAAAGTGAACTGGCAAGCCACAGACTGGGAGAGGACATCTGGACACTGTGTCCATAATATATAAAGAGCCACTATGAATCAACAAGAAAAGACGGACAACCCTAATGTTTAAATGGGCAAGAGACCTGAACAGGCACAAAAGAAGATATCCAAATGGCCAAAAAGCACTCACCATGACTACTCAAAATAATTGAAACTAAAATATAATTTTTAATTAAAATTAAGAAGACTGACACAGTGAAATGTGGGCCAGGATGCAGAGCCGAAAGACTCACAACTTGGGATGAGAATCAACACCAAGTCAACCAACCATCCTGGAAAACTGGCACACTGGCTAAAGCAGCACACGCACCCATTCTGTGATCCAACAACTCCACGGTCACGCAGAAAATGAATGCTTAGGTCCATCAAAACATATGCCCAGCAGTGTTCATGGCAGCCCTTCTTCATAATAGCCCCAAACTGGAAGCAACACAGATGCTCACAGCACTGGACCAGATACACTGATGGTGATGTGGCCATCTGACAGAGTGGAGAGGGATGATCTCCTGACACACTCACAGGTGGGTAAATCTCAAAGCACTGGGATGAACGCGAGAAACCAGACACAAGCAAACAACATGCTGTATGAGCCCATTTATGAGAACTTCAGGGACAGGCAGAAGGATCTCTGAAGGCAGAAGTCGAACCCTGGGTACTGGCTGGGACTGTCTGAAGGTCCAGGAACGCTCTGACCTCATGTGAGGGAGGGGACGGGAGTGTCTGCCTATGCAAAACACACCAAGGTGTACACTTAAGATCTGTGCACGTTACGGTATGCAAATACCTTCATTCATAACTGTCGGAAGAAATGAGACCAGACTCCATCGGTGCCCACCCCTCTGCCCCCCGCTGTGGGGCCTGTGGCACCCAGGCCTGGTGCCCCAGAGAGTCTGTCTTACCTGGGAGTCAATGACTCTCTTTGCCGCCCTCTTCTTCTCAATGACATTCTGGAAGCTTCCCTCGTGGAACTCCATCACCAGGCAAAGGAACAGAGAGGAGATCTGCAGGGGACACAGCCCCTTAGCCAGGTGCCGAGTTCTGGCCTCCAGAGGCCCAGGCCTGGGGGCTTCCGGGCCGTCACCTGCTCCAGGTCTTTCCTCCCAGCCAGGCCACCACCGGCAGTGACTATGGGAGAATGCCCCCTTCTGTGGGGGGAACAGCCCCTCCTGAGCAGCTCCCGCCTCCGCCTCCTCTCTCCTCCCCCCACCCCCCCTACCCCCCATCTACACTAAAGCTGCTTTAGGAAAACCTAAAGGGGCGTGGGGTCTCCTGGCCACCGCACACGTAGACCACCGTGTCTGGGACACCAGGCTCTTTGTCCCTTAGGGCTCAGCTGAGATCCACTCCTCCCTCTGAGGGGCCTGCACCCGACAGGACCCCAGCAGCCCCCGTCAGGCCTCTCAGAGCACCCTGCCTTCCCTCCCGCAGTGACATGTCCTCTTGGCTTCTCTGTGTCCCCCTTGAGAGCGTGAGGAGGTGCTCAGAAAATACTTGGGACAGGTGGTGAGGGGCCCTCCCCACGGCTTTCCTCAGGGCCCAGCTGAAGGGGAGGGGGCTCCTCCCTCGGTTGTCAGCCCAGATGGGGGTCTGACTGTGGGGTCACACCTGGCCCCCTTCCCCTCCAGCCCCCGGCATCCCCCAGCTCAGCCCCATGTGGAGTAACCGGCAAGCTTCCGGCTCCTTGAAGATGAGAAATCAGCTCGCCAATGGGACCAAGCACGGGGCTCGGGGCGACCAGACCCAGACTGGAATCCTGCTCGGTTGTCGCCAGCTGGTTTCTCCCAGCCTCCACTTCTTCCGGAAAGTGGGACAGTGATCCTCCTATGCAGAGGCTGTGGGACGCACGTGAGACGATGCCCAGAGAGCTCCCGGCGTGGCCCCATGAGTGCTGCGGCCATTGGCGCTTGGGGGGGCACAGCGGGGGGGTGCTCTGACCCACCTCACTGTTCCACATGATGAAGAGCTCCTGGTAGATGGAGACGTGGGCATGCTGAAGCTTCAGCAGTGGCATCAACTGCGAGGCGAGGCCAGAGAAAGTGGGGATGTTAGGGAAACACTGCTTCTAGAGGTGCTTCTCTGTCACACGTCCCAACAAAAACCACATGCTTCCAGCTCTGAGCGCGGGCCCAGGGAGGTTGGGCAGCTGGAGGTTAGGGGCCAGACAGCCCAGGGTATGTCCTGTCTCTGGCATGAGCTGGCTGTGCTGTGTGACTGAGGAGAGGCTCCTCAACCTCTCTGAGCCTCCTAGCCTCATCTGGAAACGGCAGTAACGGTGGTATCTGCTTCACAGGGGTGTCGGGAGGACTAGGTAAGCCGATGTAGGCAGAGCGCCTGGTGCGTTGGAAACAAGCACAGTCCGGGTTGGCTGACGAAGGGGGTGTGGCCAGCGGGAGGCCGGCCGCTGCTGCTGTGCCCAGGCCACCTGGCCTCCTGGTTGTGTACACTAGAGGTCCCAGGGCCCCTGCCCTCAGCTCAAAGTGCTTTGCAAACGAACAGCTTTAGGCAGTAGAAACGGCTCCCTTAGCGACTTAGGCCGGACGGCAGCTGCTTATGACAGCAGCTTGGGTGTGAAAGGAGGTCGCCTAGTGGAGTGGAGAGGGGGCTGTGATGCTGGGGGGGGCGCGGGACGGCCCCCCCCACATTCTTTCTTTCATGAATGTGGCCTGGGTCCATCACCATGTGTCAGACACACTGTGGACAGAAGAGCTGTTTGCTAGCAAAGCCCAAAAGCTGGTGATTCCGGAAAAAAGACAAACAAGTGACCATTAGATAGGAAGGGAGACATTCAACCTCGTGTGAAATTCAAGAAAAGCAGAGAAAAATGACGCGGAGCCTTTGCCGGCAAATCGAAGTATATGCAGCTGTTTCTGCTATTATAAATCAGGATGTTACTGTCAGTTCTGATTGGCAGATTTAAGGAACGTAAGAGTTTATATTTTCTTTGTTAACCAATTCTCTATTTTCCAAATATTCTATTGTAACTGATACTTTTACAATTGAAGAAAAAAATCTTTTAAAAGATGGTTATTGGTAGATCAGCCTAGGGACCTAGCCAACATTAAAGGTTATCATCTTCTCTGAGAACATATATTCTAAGTTGTCAGCACCTGGATTTAGAAATGAGTGTTTGGTACACAGACTCCCTTCATGACCTGGGGGCCTCTACTTCATAGCACAGGGCAAGAGCTGGTTCTGACCCTCCATGCCTCCACCAGGCTTCCACCCATCGTACCACAGTGGGGTGCAGAACAGTCTCTGTGTGTCCTGCATCATGTCCTGTAGAGAGGGAACCACCCAGAGAGTTACCTCCTCCAGGGCCTCGTTGGCCTGATGCTCATCAATGCACTCCACCTGCAGGGGCACAAGAGCACTAGGTTGGTAAACGTGCAGTAAACGCCCCCGTCATCATCGTGACCACCATCACCACCATCACCACCATCACCACCACCACCACCACCATCACCACCATCATCACCACCACCATCACCATCACCACCA
>NW_021703782.1:111415066-111421102 GCF_005190385.1 Monodon monoceros
CACCACCACCACCACCACCACCACCATCACTGTCACCACCACCACCACCATCACCATCACCACCACCATCACCATCACCATCACCATTATCAGCACCACTATCACCATCCCCATCATTATTCACCAGGGCTCCAGGCGCCTATATCCATGCCCCATCACATGCCACCAGATAGGGCCTGGAGATGTTCCTAAGGAAGGGATCCAAAAATCCTCTGAGCCATGAGATCACCTTTGCCCCTATTGCAAGGATAAGTTTAGGATCACATAAAGTAAACTCCAAGGAATCGTTAGAGGATCCATTTTCAGACCATCTTGAAAGCAGGGGAGAAAACAATGTGTTGCCCCCAGAGCCAAAGAGCTCTGCTCTGGCTCGCGAAGTATCAGCCCCGTCGCTGTATTCCTCATCCGCATTGGGAGGCTTGTCCCTGTCACTGAATGTGGGCGGTGGGGAACGCGTGGAGAGGGGGAGAGGGTGGTGGTCAGGGCAGCACCGAACTTTGAGTCTGCAACACACTTGGTGGCAAAGACTGTGGGTTCATACTGTCACCGCATCTTACCAGATCCTTACCCAGAACTTTTGCGTATAAGATTTACAAATGAAAAACTCTTGTAACTAGGGTGATCGTAAATGAAAATGCAGTTACTGGATGATTCCCCAATCCACGTAAAGACCCCAGATGCAGCGGCACCATGCATCCCTTCCTTCTGTTCCAGGGGCTCGCGCTGAAGTCATTTTGGCCAAAAACATACTGAAAGCCTTCAAATTACCACCTCTTTTGACCTAGAAATCCCACCCCTAGGAATTTATCCCAAGGAAATCATGGATCTTCAAAAAAATTAGCTATAAGGTTGTTTATCAGAGTTGCTTATACAGAGTGAAAAATCGAGAACAAGCTAAGCCCTTATCGCCCTGAGTGGATGGGTTGGGTCAGTCATGGCACATCAAGCAGGGGGGTCCATACGGCCACCAGAGCCAGGGAAGGAGGAAGATGCGTCAGCAGTACCAACAACATTTGCCATACACTCAGTGGGGAAAAGCACATTATCAAGTTCAGCACCATTCTTTTGTCTTGTTTTGTTTTGCGATACGCGGGCCTCTCACTGTTGCGGCCTCCCCCGTTGCGGAGCACAGGCTCCGGACGCGCAGGCTCAGCGGCCATGGCTCACGGGCCCAGCCGCTCCACGGCATGTGGGATCCTCCCGGACCGGGGCACGAACCCGTGTCCCCTGCATCGGCAGGCGGACTCTCAACCACTGCGCCACCAGGGAAGCCCCATTCTTTTTTTAATATTTATTTATTTATTTATTGGGATCTTAGTTGCGGCACGCGGGATCTTCATTGCCGCGTGCGGAATCTTTAGTTGCAGCATGCGGGATCTAGTTCCCTGACCAGGGATCAAACCCGGGGCCCCTGCACTGGGAGTGCAGAGTCTTAGCCACTGGGCCACCGAGGCAGTCCCAGCACCATTCTTGTAAAAAACCAAGAATTTTACAAATGCTTACCAAACAACCCTGAAAGGATATACAACCCCCCTCCTCCATTTTGTTTAGAAAGATTGACTGACTTTTAAAAAAGCTCCTTGGGATTGACATATACATTAATATGTATAAAATGGATAACTAATAACCTGCTGTATAAAAAAATAAATAAAATAAAATTCAAAAAAAAGAATAAAGCTCCTTGATGGTGAAAGCAGTCATCCACCCTGCCCCATGGGCCCGTGAGACAACGGGGCAACCCCACAGCCAGCCAGCGATGGAGTAGGAGGCCGGTAAGGACTTCCAGCCCTGCTGCCTCGGGGCTGAGCTGCTGCACAGACAGGAGGCCTGGCCGGGTGGAAGGGCGCCCGCAGCGGCCACCAACAAAGCTCTTCCCTAGACCCTCCATTCATCTGGACTACCTGGTCTTGCACACGCTAAGGGCTGTCCTCCTACAGGTGTGCACTCCACCCGGCCGTGCCAGCCCTGGTGAGGAGGTGAAGGAAGGGCCCGGGGTCAGCGTTCTGTCCTTAAACCTGTGTGACCTTGGGCAAGTCCCTGGCCACCCCCTCCAGCCTCCCTATCCTTGGCTGTAAAGCGGGGTCATCAGTCCCGCTTTGCTGAGGTGGCGGGAGATGAAAGATGATGCTGATGCCGGGCACGATGTCCGCGTAAATGGTGGGTATGGTTGCTGGTGGAGTGAACGTGAGCATTCCTTCTCCATCAAGGTGAGAGAGGTGAGTCAGCGGGGAAGTCCGAGGAGCCTCATGTCACCCCCCCATCCCCGTCTATCCGCCCCCCTCCCCCAGCCCGCTGGATCTTCCTTCGTGACTGCTGGCGGAGAGGAACCCGCTGTCACATCGCCTTTCTCTAACGTGTTTGGGGAGCCAGCCCCACTGGGTGCCACAGGCATGGCCTCTTACCTGCTTTATCACGTGCTTTACTTTGGTTTTTGTCTCCTCCACCAGAA
Source organism: Monodon monoceros (assembly GCF_005190385.1). Classification (NCBI taxonomy): domain Eukaryota; kingdom Metazoa; phylum Chordata; class Mammalia; order Artiodactyla; family Monodontidae; genus Monodon; species Monodon monoceros. Next base: position 111,417,516 of record NW_021703782.1, read on the forward strand.
GGTTCACCCCCAAGGCCCCAGGATTCAGCCAGTCCAAAATCTACCAGCAAAAGAGAAGCTTTCAGGAAAGCGTACACGTCTTTCCACTTTCCAAAGTGTGTGCCCACCTCCGGTGTCTTTTCCGGTCCTCCTAACTAATTTCCCTCGTGGGCTGGCAAACAAGGAAATGGCCCAGAATGCTTTGGAGGCCTGTGAAGGCAGAACCCGAGCCCATCTCTTTGAGGTCGATTCTGGGGCTCTGTCCACCACCCCACACCCCTTCTCCAGTCTGTGGTGAGGACCCGCAAGGCATCCAAGCACCAGCACCTCCCTGGGGCAGAGGGTTTCTTCACTCTCTCTAGCCCCCTAGGATCCCAGCTTCCAGCATCCACCTCCAAACTGGGCATCCAAACAAGAAAGTAACTGGTCCATAATTGGTGCAGTCATAGTCACAGCCATGTGTGTGCCTGGCACATGCCAAGCACTTTACAGCCACCCATGCAGTCGGTGCTGTTGCTATCTCCTTGTTTACACTGGAGGAAACTGAGGCACAGGGAGCAGGGTCCTTGCCTGAGGCTACAACACTAATAACTGAGAGGGCTGGGAGTCGACTGGAACTCTGGGGTCTGACTCCAGAGCTGGCGCATCGAGCCAGACCTGCAGAGAGATGGCCGCCATGCCAGAACTCTGCGCAAGGAGGCTGAGGGATAGGTGAGCGTGGATGATGGGATTACAGTCATCAGAGGATGGGGAGAAGGGGGCAGGATGCCGAGGAGGGCACATAGGGGGTAGAGCCCCGTGTCTAAGGATTCTCAGGGTTCAGAAAAGTTTCAGGATTCTGTAATCCAGCCCGTGTGGCAGCCTGAATCCTGCTCAGGGAATAACAGGGGCGTTGTGCTGAGCCGCTTACGCTAGTGTAAGAATGCACACTTAAGCATTCTTAGGGGGCAAATTAAACAGTAAAATGCACCCCTGTCTTCGGATCAAGTCTTTCCCCCGCCGCCTTTAAAAGTAACTACTTTTAAAATTCTCTGGTCACCCAGAAGCTCACCGGCTTTACCACTGGCTGACACCCCACAGTCTCCCACACAAAGGGGATTCTCACAAAGTGAGAAAAATCTAACCGACCGATTATCATCAAATTGATGAATTTTTTACAGAGACTGACTAACAGTTAAAAAAATTGACATCTTATGCATTTAAACATTCATTTGCAGCTTTCCTTTTGTTCTGTGAATTTTTCACGTCCTAAACATTTTCACAGGCCCTGGAAAAGGCCCGAGTTCCCCCAGCGAGGGACTACTGATGGGGTGTTTTAGGAGTTTGGGGGCGTCTGATTATGAATTCTGAACGTTCTAGGGTGTCCTGTCTCTATGGGCCGAAGCACATGGACCCATGGGTGAAAAGGATGAAGGTGTCCTCCATCCTCCCATATTCAGACTGGAGAGGCCTTAATTTCATCCACCATTTTAGAAAGGGGGAAACCCAGGCCCAGAGGGGCAAAGGGCACCCCGGAGGTCACGTCTGGAGGTACTGGAGGTCACCCTATGAGCTAGAGGCAGATACTGGCCGCAATCACGGGCCCCTTGCCTCCCTGGGGTCGGACCTGGCCCCTGGCCCCTCGTGACCGTTAAACCGGTAGGGGGCCAGGGGTGGCGGCCGGAGATCCAGGTCCTGGGCTCGCCCCTGACCGTCGGCCCCTCGTCGCCCCCGCCTCCCCACCAGCGGACAACTCGGCACCTGGTACTTTTCCATTGTGTCTTGCGGGGAGACTCCCGGCCTCCCTGTCCCACCACTGGGCGCTGGGGCGCACCGCTAGCCCCAGCCGAGTCGGACCCTGAACTGAGCATGCTCAGTCTGGACCGCGTCCGGTGAGCGCCCATCCCCCACCCTGGGGGCGCCCTTCGGCCCCGGGTGCTGGCCTGATCCGGGGACCCTCCCTGCCCGAACAGTGTCACAGTGTCCGCTGGGGCACCCGCGCGTCTCCAGCAGGCCGGCCCTCAGGGAGGAGCGGGCGGAGCCTCGAGCGGGGGGGCGGGGCCTCAAGTGCGGTGGGCGGGGCCTGAGCGCGGCGGGCGGCGCGCGGCCCCTTTAAGGCGCGGCCGGGGCGGGCCCCGCGGCGCGGCCCCTTTAAGGCTTGGCCTACGTGGCAGCCGCTGGAGCCGCGGACGAGGAGCGAGGCCGCAGCGGGCGCGGGCGCGGGCGCCGACGGGCCGAGCGCCGAGGGAACGAGCGAGCGAGCTAGCCGAGCCTCCCGCCGCCGCCATGGGCCAGAACGACCTGATGGGCACGGCCGAGGACTTCGCAGACCAGGTGCGGCCTGCGGGCTCGGCCGGCCCCTCCCCCGGGCCTCCCGCCCGGAGCCTCCTCCCCCGGCCCCCCTCGGCCCCCTCTCCTGGATTCCCCCCGGGGACCCCGCCCGGCCCGCCTGCACCCCCCGGGCCCGGCCCCGAGACCCCGGCCGCCCCCAGAGCCGGCCCCCGGCCCGCAGGGCCGCCCCGAGGCCTGGGCCGTGCCCTCACTCCTGATCCCACCGGAGGGATCGCGCCCCCTCCCCCAACCAGGGCCCTCCCTCCTGGGCTCGCCGCCCGTCCCGGCCGGGGGCACCCCCAAACCCGGCCTCCGGGCCCAGCCTGCCCTTGCGCCGCCCCCCCACCCGGGTTCTGGGTGTGTTCCCGGGCCCCTGCTTCGGCGCCCAGCTCGGTGGGCCCGTCCTCCCCAGCCCGGCCCGGGCCATCCTAGAAGCCGAGGGGTGTCAGCGGCTGCCTCCCCGGCTCCGGAGAAGGGGCCCGAGGCCCCGGGGTGCGTGGGGCGCGTCCTCTGCATTCTACACTGTCGGGTGGTCCCTGCACGCTTTTCCTTTTACTGGGCGCTCTTCGGGGGCGGGCTGGGGAGCTGATCCTGAACGGGGGTTGGTCAGGCTGGAGGCCTGGGGTCCTCCCAGAGGAAAGGGGGCGCCCTGGTATGCACCCCACTGCAGAAAGCCACAGTACTTGTTTTCTCTTTCCCAGATGTGTTGGGTTCCTGGGGTCCCTTTGACCCTTCCCTGCGTTTTCCTTCCCTGTTTGGACTCTGACCTGAGACTGAAATGAATGGGTATCTATCTGTCTGTACACAAACCTGGGAGGAGGGGAAGCCTACCTTCCTGTTTTTCCCCTTCCAAGGGTGTACAGGTGGCCTTCCTAGCTACAGGGAAGCCCTTGAAACAGGCCCTTGAGTCACCATTAAAGGTGTTCAAAAACTAGATGGACAGAACCAGATCCTGGAAAGGGGAAAGGACACAGTTTCCACCCTCTCTCTCTACCAAGCTTGGTCCAAAGAACATGGTGGTGATTATTCAGTTGTGTACGTTTTACTTCTAAAAGTATCCCGTTATGTCTACAGACGAACAGCCCCATCTCTGCCGGAAGATCCATGTCTGGCCCAACTGTCATTCTTTCTTTGGTTCACTTAATGTGTGTGTGGCTTTGCCAGAGTTAAGAGTAGTGAGGTTAAATTTTTTATTTTTATGGGGGTGGTATTAATTCATCATACTCTGAGGCTGGGCTTCTTGGAGGGTGTGTGTGTGTGTGTGTGTGTGTGTGTGTGTGTGTGTGTGTGTGTGTGTG
>NW_021703782.1:111421112-111447642 GCF_005190385.1 Monodon monoceros
GTGTGTGTGTGTGTGTGTGTGTGTGTGTGTGTGTGTGTGTGTGTGTGCGCGTGTGCGCGCACGTGCACCTTCTGATCAGTTATTGGTGAACAAGATTTCCTGTTGTTTCCCTTGAGGGGTGATACCTCTCTTGCGTGGTCTCCCAGTCGGGTTCTCCTATGCGCTACTTTCCTGTGAGCTGATACTTTAAAAAACACTTTGGGGATAACACATAGCGACTTGAAGAAACAGTTTTTCCTAAGGTCGTGATTTTGTGTTTACAGACATAATCCAAAAATTGTATCCCTCTCAAAAACAATTCATATGGAAAGCTCTCAAAAACCAAGGAGGCTTGCTTAGTTTGTCGGTTTTCATTGCCATAACCGTAGTGACCCAATTTTGTTCCCCCAAGTAGCAACTACCTAAGGCGATGGCTCCTTTTAGCCAAGGGAGTCATGAGAGCCTTGTACACGCACTCTGCAGCCCGGAAAAACCCTGGTTTTGCAAGTGAATTTCATAACCGAATCTAGATAAAATGTCTCCAGTCAGGTTGCTGCCAACTGTCGAATGATAAACCCTCCTACTGCCAAAATAAAAACAAAAAAACCCCACCAGACTCTTTTTACGTAATCCTTTCTTCTTTTTCTCCATTTTGTTTGCCTTCAATGAGAGAAGCAGAATCTTGGAACCAGAAAGGCCCTTGAGGGGCACACAGGGTTGGCCTGCACCAGTTTACTATGGGAAGGGAGGCCGGGCCTGCTGAGGCTCCTGGACTGGCCTGGGGCCATGGCCCTGGGAGAAGCCCAGTCTCTGACCTCAAGGCTAGTACCACACACAGCGTGCTTCTAAAGCCTGGTGTTCCTCTCCGGGTACAAATGAAGGGAACCGCACAAAGCACTAGCGTCGTAAGAGGGCGCGCGCCGCCTTAAAAAATGGAGAAACAGCGTGGACCGAGGCCGCGTCTGTCGGGCAGTGCAGGCCCCTGCTGTCAGTTTTTCATCAGCAGAGCCCACCTCGATGGTGACAGCTGTCAGCGGACCCCTCTGGGTGGCTCAGGAGGGCGGGGCTCAGCGTCTGTCACAGCGTCTGGCGGCAGGCTTGGTGCGAGAGGAGGATGTGGACAGACAGTGGGGTGCAGAGCCAAAGCAGTGGCTTCCTGTGGACAAAATCTGGGGCGGCGCTTTTGTTTTTAACACTTACCCACATAGTACTAAAACAATAAAGGTGCTGCGAGTCCGGCTTTTAAGATGAAAATGATCTCATTTGAAGGGACTGGGGAAATGGCATCAGAGTCACTGATCATACAATATGACATATCTGTCTTTTCTAACCTTGTCTTCAGAAAACAAAAGCAAAAGTTAAGTGACAGGATGTGGCCAGAAAGTCTGGGCTGCCGTGAACGGGACCTCCAAAGGGCCGTGTGTCCTCTGAGAGCTACGACAGCAATCCCGAACCTTCGGCACACCCGCACTGGGCCAGGTCCTCCGCATATACGACTTCTGCCGCCCCTGGATCCCGGAGCTTGGCCATAGCGTTTCCACCTTTAGATGCGGAGAGGGAGGTCTGTGTGGTCTCGCGCAGCACGTGGTGGGTCAATATGTTGAGTCCACGCGTGGCTTGGCCGTCCTGCGACCTTGCCTTCAGGTCTGCAGAGGCGCGAGCGCAGCGTGAGCGGTCTGGTTACTTCCCGCTGGCAGGCTGTGCCCGAGCTGCCTCTTTGGCATCAGGCTCCCTGCCCTGCGTGGCCAGGGACAGTGTCCTCCTGCTGGAGAAGGTACTGAGAGTGCTCTGTGCTGGAGCTGGGCATTCGGAAGCCATCTGACACTGGTCTGAAGGAGCCAGAGACTAATGAACTCGGCAGTCCAAAATTATGCACGTGCCCTGCAGCTGGAGCTCACTGCCAGTCTGCAGACTGTAACTTGCAAGCACATTTGCACCAGTAAATAGGAGTATTAGCACTTAATGGGTTCTACGTGGTGGTTCGTCACCAAGGTAACAGATAAGCTGCATGAGGCCTTGCTCTCCAGTGTGGCCTTTGGTATTTTTTTTTTTAATAAATTTATTTATTTATTTACTTATTTTCGGCTGCATTGGGTCTTCGTTGCTGCACACGGGCTTTCTCTAGTTGCGGCGAGCAGGGAGGGGCTACTCTGTTGCGGTGCGCGGGCTTCTAATTGCAGTGGCTTCTCTTGTTGCGGAGCACGGGCTGTAGGCGCCCGGGCTTCAGTAGTTGTGGCACGCGGGCTCAGTAGTTGTGGCTCGCGGGCTCTAGAGCGCAGGCTCAGTAGTTGCGGCGCACGGGCTTGGTTGTGCCGCGGCATGTGGGATCCTCCTGGGCCAGGGATCGAACCTGTGTCCCCTGCGTTGGCAGGTAGATTCTTAACCATTGCGCCACCAGGGAGGTCCCTGGCCTTTGGTGTTTTTACCTGTCCTCTGGCAGGACAGAGCCGGTCCTGGAAGCTGTCACCCCCAGGAGCTCCCCTTGGCCTCTGGTCAATCGCCGGAGAGCTAGGATGGCCTTGGCAGGACACTGAACCGGGCATACACAGCCCCCAGGCCTCAGGACTCCGGATTAACAGTGCGTGGATGACCGTCAGTGTGGTAGGTTCTGGTGACAGTGGTGGGTGGCTGCTGAGTGTTTTCCTCTTGTTCCTTTGCTCTGTCACCCCCTCCCCAGCAAGGGCTTCCTGCCTTATGCCGAAAAGGCATGGGGAGAGGGCAGAGGGGAGCCGGCTGACTCACTCTCCCTGCTCACCGGTCTTAGACAGGAGGTTCAGAAAAGCCGCCCCGCCTCTTCTGGGCAGTGGGGTGGAGGCGTGCGGGCGGGGGCTGTGGTTGGTGAGGCTTGCTCCCGGAAGGTCAGGTGCAGCCTGGAGCTGCCTTCCTATTGGTAGGCGCTTTGTCCCACGTGGGTTTTTAGTAAAGAAAGCCAGGCCATCTCTCCAGCTCAGGGCCGGCTGACATCTCTTCCTGGACCTCGAGGTGCTGCGTGACCCTACAGAGCAGTGCTCAGGGAGACTTACTGGGGGTTCGGGGGTCTCGGTGGACGCACATGTGTGAGGCACTGAGCTCCAGTACCAGCCCTGACTCAGCCTGATGTGCGGGAAGTCACCTGGCCGCTGGTTCTAATCTGGGACGTGCAGGCTTGAGCTGGCCCTTGAGAAGGGCAGCCCCGGTCCTCGGTGATCAAGGAAGTCTGACTGCCTCTTTCCTCCGCCTCTAAGTTCTCATGAAATAAGAATTGCAGACTGCTTTCCTCAGGTCCCTTTTGTCCTGAATACTAAGACAAAGTAGGTTTTCCCGTGCTTTGTGGGACATGATCGCCGTATTCCTAGGGTTGTCCCAGGTCAGGTGTAGCTACCCCAGTGGAGAGAATGGCTGACCGCCCCGGGGGTGCGCGGGCAGCAGGCAGCCCCCGGCCTTCAGGCCCTTTGTGTGAGCGGGAGGCCGGCTTAGCACGCGCACCGGCCAGGTGGCTTCTGGGTGCCTGCTTCGGGGGCTCTTCTGCTGTGCCGAAAGGACACTGTCTAAAGCAGCGTGACGTGGGTTCAGGGGCCACACGTTGAGACCAAGATGTGTGTAGGCAATAAGATTAAAATTGGGTCTGGTCTCATGTTATATCACACCTAGTTTTTTTCTTTCCTGTTCAGTGCAAACAGGTGCCCATTAGCGCGTGGCTGGTTAAGAGAGGCTCCGGATCGGCCTGACTTATAAAACCGTCAGCCCTAAACCTAGGTCACGTATGACTTTGAAAATCAGATTCGTGCTTAGTTCAGAGCACAGATGCCTGAACTTTTGCTGTGCTTTTCCAAAGCAGAGAGACGTCTGTCTCCTTGGCGTGTCTGCATGCAGAGGGAGGAGTGAATTACATGTCTGAAGGGAACCTTCTCTGGGCCGCTCTTTAATCCTCTTGACCCAGACACTCAAATTAAGATGCGTCACGGAGGCTTTAAACACTGCCTCTGTCTCGTCTTGTGGGCTGCGGCGCAGTGGGCGCGCTCCCCCGCCCGGGAGTCCGAGTCTGCACAGCCATCTGGCGGGGCTCTGCCGGCCTCGCCGTGGCTTCTCCCCGGTTTCCACATCGAGCTGAGGCCAGTGTCGTCGCCCGGGCTTCTGGGCTGGGCCTTGACACGAGGGCCAGGGCATCAGAGCTGAGGGGGTGCTCTTTGTGTCTTGACGGGCTGGGTGATTACACCGTTGCTGGGCATTTCGAAATCATTCGGGCCATGAGGCAGAAACGGGAGGGCATGTGGCATCAGCTGTCCCCGCAGCCCCCGATCTGACGTGTTTCTTCTCTGCGTGGACTCCAGAATTCATATAGGAGTATTTGGGACCTCTTTTTTTTTTTAAACAGGGTCCTTTCCCTTTCTTTTTCTCCTCTGCTCATCAAAGTTGGAAAGAATCTTCGCCACCATGGACACAGCCGTCCTCACTTTTAGAAGGATGGTAGAGACCACTCCCCTTCCCCCCAAAGTAACTCAGTCCGTCTCCAGTCCACAGTGTGCTGGCTGGTGGGTATCAGAGCCAGGATGAGAACCCTGAGCTCCGGTCTCCGCCTGTGCTTCTGTGCCCGTACCTGCGTGCTTGCCTGTCTGCGCGTCTGTCTTCCCCTCACTGTGACTCCGGCACCGCTTCCGTGGGGGTCAGGGGCTGAGCAAACGCGTCACCTCGGGGCTCAAGCTTCAGGACTAGAGGAGAGTGGACACCTGGCTTGTCACCTCTCTCTCCTCCGCTCCCAGGCCGGCCAGGCCAGGCTGCTGTGGCCCAGGTCCCCGGAGGAGGGGAGGCGTCTCTGTGCAGACCGAGCCAGAGCTGACGAACTAAAGGCTGGTCTAAGCCCGAGGCTCGTTAACCCTGTCGGGCAGCTTTCGTGCCTCCTAGGACCTGTAAGCAGCTCTTCAGAGCACCAAAAACGAAGGGACGCTCCTACATACGCCTCTGTTTATTGCAGCGACAGGTTTAGTCGGCCTAAGAGGGGCTGTGACGTTCAGCTGTGTCCCTTTGAGGAGTCAGACTCACCGCTGCCCTTTAGACTCTGGCTCCTGACATGTCACTCGTGTGGGTGGGTCTCCGATCTTTCTCCCGAGTTCCTGCTGTGTTAGCGTGTGTCATAGGGTTTCTTTCCCTTTGTACCTCAGCTTCGAATGCCTGGTAAGAGAAAGTGCGTGCAGTTCACCCGAATGACATTTGTACCTCAGTCTCGCCTTGCCTCTTTGTGCCCTAATCACCCATCTTAAGTGGCGCGGCTTGCAGGGGGCAGGCGGCCGTGTCTGGAGGTGTTGGGCTGTCGCGGTCGGAGCGGGGCCGCTCATGGCAGCTGGTGGGCAGAGAGGCCGGGGAGGCTGCTTGCAGCCCTCGGCGCAGGACGCCCCACGACAGAGAGCGAGCTGGTGCGGAGGCAGTAGTGCCGCGGCGGAGACACCCTCGACGGGTCACCTCCGAGGGCCGGTCCACTCTGTCGCTGGGCGGGTCTGCCTTGCCCACGCCCTGTGTCCTGTGGCAGTCCACGCGTGACGACTGTAGTTGCCACACACACGTCAGCTGAGATGGCGGAGGAGGTCGGGTCGGGCCCGGGGCATCGCCTTCGGGCTCCTTCGTCTCCCGGGCGGAGGCCTGGGCGGTGCTGGGAGCGGGCGCCGGGCCCCTGACCCTCGGCTTTCCGCGGCCCCGCAGTTCCTGCGAGTCACCAAGCAGTACCTGCCACACGTGGCGCGCCTCTGCCTGACCAGCACCTTCCTGGAGGACGGTGTCCGCATGTGGTTCCAGTGGGGCGAGCAGCGGGACTACATCGACACCACCTGGAGCTGTGGCTACCTGCTGGCCTCCTCCTTCGTGCTCCTCAACCTGCTCGGACAGCTGAGTGAGTGGCGCCGGCGCTCGGGGGCCTGTGCGTCTGTAGCTCCTCGCGCCAGGCCAGCAGCCCGGGCCCGGCAGTTGGGCCTGCCGGCGCGCGGGTGCGTGCTCTGTGTTGGGTCCTGGCTGCGTTGCTTTGAGGCCCTGTGATCAGTGCCCAGAGCGGGAGGTGCTGGAGATGGGGGCACCTGGGTGGGCCAGCGAGGAGCTGAGGCACCCCAAACCCAGGGTGTCTGGAAAGGACCAACGGGTAAACGGAGAAGGGGGCGCATCAGACACCAGAGCAGCTGCGTCGGCCTCGGGTCTGCCTTCCGCCCCTGTTGGCCGTCTTGCGGCAGCAGCGCTCCCTCTCGCACGTTAGGGGGCAAGGACGGGACTTGCACTTGCCAGCCTGTCCCGAAGCCCCACAGTTGAGCTTCTTTCTGATGGACAGTGAGTGACTCTGTAAGCAAGGGACCCACTTTCCGGACCAGTGTTTTTGATGAGTAAAGGCCAGTGGACGCGTGTGTGTGGCCCGTGCCTACCATGAATCCTCCCAGAAGATGCTTTTTGCTTGGGGGCGGGCGGTTGGGCTCCCGCTGCGCCGGAGGGCCAGGTGAGGTGGCCGCGGTCCCCTGACCCTCGCCCTTCTCCTTTGCAGCCGGCTGCCTCCTGGTGCTGAGTAGGAACTTCGTGCAGTACGCCTGCTTTGGGCTCTTCGGCATCATCGCGCTGCAGGTAAACGGCACGTGGCTGGGGTCTCACTCTCGCTCTGGTTAGAGCAGAGCTGCTGGCGAAAAGGCATTTGTGAGGACTCAGGCTCACTCCCCTTTCAGCCCTCTGTGTGTCTGCCTGGAACTCCTTTTCTCTTCTGAGAAATTGCTGGAGTTTCCTTCATGCCAGCCGTGGAAACTCAGGAGAGCCAGACAGCCGAGCACCCTGGGAAGGGGCCGAACTCCGGGCATCCACCTTTTGCCACTTTCCTGAGTTCCCTGTGACAAGGGGACAAGTCACGGGGTCGGCTTCAGCCAGGACACTGTGTCGTTAGCGTCTTACTTCATAAAGAAGAGCACCTAGCTACTCACGTGAGATGTGTCCCACACATCTACTGCAGACTGGTGTCTCAGAGCCGCTGCGTTCTCCAGAATGTCCTGGGCCCCGCCCTGAGGAGGCAAGGGCTTGTTGGATCCGGGGCCACCGCTGCCCCGAGAGACGCTGAGCTTGGGGCCGTCGGGGTCCTGAGAGGGTTCTTTGTGTCTTGTATTTAGATTCTCACCTACACTGGAAGAACTGCCTGACACTGTTCATTCTGTAGAAATACAGATCTGTCTGAAAATGCTGAGACTCAAGTTTCTCTCTTCTCTGTTCTCCTTAGACGATTGCCTACAGCATTTTATGGGACTTGAAGTTCCTCATGAGGTAGGTGCCTTCTGGCTGGCGACTTAGTGCGCTTTCCTCGTGTTTCTAAACTCAGTAACTGTGGGTTGAAGTAAGTTTCTTTGGGTCCAAACCATGCTTCTTAGAATCTGTAGCGGACGTTGGTGAAGCCTTTTCCTTCCCCACCCACAGCCCCCAGGACAGAGGTGAGAATGAGGTCATCCCTCCCGACCCCGTATCTCATGAGGGCGACGAGGGCCCAAGTGAAGTACTGGCTCCCAGGGACCCAGCTGGTCAGCAGGAGAGCCCAGGCCAGGCCATCCCGAGGGTGGCGCGGAGGCACCTGTGTCTCTGGTCGCGTGGGGCTTCCCTGTCCGTGGGTGTCACCAGAGTCCCTGCTCCTGCCGGCGTCTCCCGATGTGGTCCGCCGGGCGCTCACAGAGCCTGATGAGCCTGAGCGACTAGCGTGGCGTGTCCGTTCCTCAGGAACCTGGCCCTGGGAGGAGGCTTGTTGCTTCTCCTGGCGGAGTCCCGTTCCGAAGGGAAGAGCATGTTCGCGGGCGTCCCCACCGTGCGCGAGAGCTCCCCCAGACAGTACATGCAGCTCGGAGGCCGGGTCTTGCTGGTCCTGATGTTCATGACCCTCCTTCACTTCGACGCCAGCTTCTTCTCGGTGAGTGTTCCTGGTCGGGGTCCCTGTCCTTCTAGAAGGGGTGCTGCCCCCTCTCTTCCCAGCTGTGCACTAAGCATAGCTGAGGGGCCATTGGGATGATCCTGTTAAAGGAAACGCTGCCAAGCTCTTATGCACCGAGAAGCTGCCTTTCCAACAAATTAGGTCCCGAATCTCCCTGACCTCGCTGAAGGGTCCGTCCAGGCTGCTGGTGAAGGTTCCTGGTGGCACAGGCTCCTGTTTCTCTTTCCTTCCTCACACTCCTGCCTTGATCGTGTCCTTTTTGTTGGGGCTGCAGAGTCGAAGGCTTTGTCCTTGTCCCCCAGTAGCTTACAGAGCTGGGGGGCCCCGGCCGGGCGGGGTCCCCAGGAGGGGCTCCTGGTGCTGGGGAGGGGGGGAGCGTTTGGCTCTAAGCAGCGCCGGGGACTGTGGTTGTGACTGGCAGGTCCACCAGGCTCAGACTGGGGCAGGTCCCGGTAAATCCCAGTCTGTTCTTTGGAGACCTACCCTTCCCCAAACCTTTCTCAGTTTTCAAAGCGTTGCTTTCGCTGCTGCCCCCATCGCAGGAGACATGATTTTCTTCCCTGCTTGTAATGCCGGCTCTCGGCACGCCCTGAGTCACTCCACCCTGGCCCACGGGCAGCTGGAACCTGCCTGTTTATTTCCATTGCTTACCTTCCAACCCGTGCAGATTCTCCAGAACATCGTGGGCACGGCTCTGATGATTTTGGTGGCCATTGGCTTTAAAACCAAGCTGGCCGCTTTGACTCTCGTCGTGTGGCTGTTTGCCATCAACGTGTATTTCAACGCTTTCTGGACCATTCCCGTCTACAAGCCCATGCACGACTTCCTCAAGTACGACTTCTTCCAGACCATGTCGGTGATCGGAGGCTTGCTCCTGGTGGTGGCCCTGGGCCCCGGGGGCGTGTCCATGGACGAGAAGAAGAAAGAGTGGTAACAGACCCCTCCCCGCCTGGCTGGGACCCGTGGCCGTCGAGGACTGGTTCGGGGTGGATTCGCCGTAACTGCCAGCATTTCTGTATCCTCTTCCCTCCCCTCCCTTGGTAAAGGCACAGATGTTTTGAGAACTTTATTTGCGGACACCTGATAATTGATGGCTAAATCTGCTCTGGACCCCACAACCTGGTGTCTGACCATGCAGAGCCGGCCGGCCCGTGGTCAGCACCTCCCTCCCCAAGGCCGGCCGCGGCTTCGTGGAGTGAGCAGCTTGCTTGGCTGTGGCCTCTCAGTCCTGGTTTTTTTTTGGTTTCTTTTTTGGGGTGGGGGACCTTCAAGCTGTACTGTGAGCAGATACATTTGTGTATCATTCAAAGCAGTCTCCCTCTTATTTTTTTTTAAAGTTTACGTTTTTAGCTAAAACTACTTGATGATTTGGGGTGGCCCAGCCCAGCATCAACACACTGGTTCAGACTCGCACCAGTGCCTTCCCCGTTGTTTCTGCCCTGCGTTGTGATACTTTATAGGGACAGCGAGAGCATATAGAGAACCCCAGACCCAAAGCATAAGGCAGTGTTGGAGGGGCAGCGAAGGTGCGGCGAGAGGCGTTCATCAGGGCCTCGACTCGGATTGGTGCCGTTTTTATGGGGCGACGCCTTGGGAGTGGTAGTGGCTCAAGGTGCGGACGGTGGCCCACGGGGAGGCTGCCCGGAGCCCGCAGGGACCCGCCCCCCGGGCCCGGCAGCACGCGGGCCTCAGCCGCATGCGTGCCCAGCTCGGTGGGGGGCAGCTGCCACCGCGGGGCCGGGCCAGAGCGGGGCGCTCAGACCGGTTACCTCACGCTGAGCTGCTCCAGGGCCACAGCCAGAGCCAGGCCGGCGCTGCCCGCTCGTCTCCCCCCCTCTCCCGGGGCTCCCCAGGCCGTGCGGCCACCACTCCCCCATCTTCACGAGGCTGCGGCTTGCTCAGATTGTCTATTTGCTATGCTGAATGCAGCCCAAATTACTTTTTACGATTTGTGATGCCTTACCGATTGGCTCTTGAGCCTGTATCTCAAGTTTCCTAACATTGCCTTATACTGTTTCTCTTCCTGGGGCTGAGTGCTTCTTGCTGTTCTCCACTCGTCCGCCTCCTAGCGATGCCTCTGCGCCTCCCATGGGGAGTCAGGGTCAGACCGACGTGGTGAGGCTGGCGAACTCCCCTCCTTGGAGGCCTCTCGCAAGCCTTGCCTTGGGGCCGATCTCACCTTCTCCGGTTTGCTCAGCTAGGGGTGCAAGCCTGAGGGCCTCCCCAGGGCTGCTGGGGCCAGTCCTGAACCCAGATCCACGTCTACCTTCCAGGCCAGAGCCAGGGTGAGGTGGGGAGCAACCCGCCCCGCCCCAGCGAAGCCCCTGGTCAGCTTCCCAGGGCAGGGGGGAGGCCGGCTCTTACCCACCAGTGCGCTTGCACCTTTCCAGCACCGTCCTGTGTCCCCGCCACTGCAGAGGCTCAACCCAAGATGCTCCCAATCCCTCCCCTGGTGGCCCTACTCCCCGAGTATTTATAAGTTCAGAGGGCTTTTCTACTTCAGTCACTGGGATGCTCCCACACCAAGGGGGTGTTCTGACTCAGTGTCGCAACCTGGGCAGGGTGGCGTCGTGATCTACACCCCCCTCCCCGTTACCCCAGCATGGTGGCCCTGATGAATGGCGCTCTCGGCCAGGTCGCAGTTGCTCCGTGACACTGTTTTTGGCAGGGTACAGGTCTTCTTCGGCTCCCTGCTAGGAAGACCTTTCTGGTTTGTAAAAACTCAGATTGACCCTGGTGGCCAGGTGGCGTCGTGGCCACCAGTCCCGCCTCCCCTGGCCCTGCGTGGGCTAGTGCTCGGGCCGGGGGTCGATGCCTACTCGGGGAGAAGAGAAAAACAGGATCTACCAACTGGTTCTGGCGCAACGATTTCTGAAAAATTATTTGCTTTATGGGGGAGATAGTTATGAATCTCATTTTATGCTGTATTTTATATCTTAGTTGTGTTTGAAAACATTTTGATTTTTGGAGACATGTCAAAATAAATAGTGGCATTTGTTGTATGCAGTGTGATCCTCTGGTGTCGTCCAGCCAGGTGGGGACTGGCCAGGGCTCTCCTCGGTGCCCCCTCCGGGGTCCCTGCTGCTTCCTGGGGGTGGGGGTGAGACCCTGACATCCGCGGGTCAGACCCCCCCGGCCCGGCCTTCTGGGGCGGCAAACGAGGAGTGGATGGACATCCCACCAGTTGGGAGGACGCGCGGCGGGCACCTCGAAGAGGAACATGGCGTGCATGCCGGGAGGGTTCTTGAAAGGCTCTCAAGATGCGTTTTCTCCAGCGACTTTCCATTAACCTGACTGTTTGAAAGAGCTGAAGCTCTTAGGTTTGCGGTGATGACTCTTTGACTTCTTTTTCAACGAGCCGGACTGCTTCTGCGGCACAAACAGAGAATCCCGATCAGTGGAGGCGTTCTGATCTGACGCAGGGGTGCTGTAAGCCCGGCCCCCGCAATCCCGGCCCGCAGAGAGGAAGAGGCTTTAGTGGAAACTCCTGGGCAGCAAACCAGGAAGCAGCCCCCCGCCCCCATTAGAGCAGCCTCGGCGCTTATCTTAGCGTATCGTCAGCTTGAGATTTCGGTTGTGAGAAAGGTGTTTTTTTAAAGAAGCTGAAACCATAGCTAGAAGCAGCCGCTGCCACGCCGGCAGCCCTGGGGGTGGCACCCCACCTTCCCACGCTTGGGGACCCGCTCCCGGCCCACGGCCTCGCTGTCCCCAGGGCCCGTCTCTCTGCGGCGTCTTGGCTTCTCGTCCTCATCCCCTGTCAGAAAGCCATCGGTGCTGTCCCCGTGCTCGGTCCCTCCCAGGTCCTTTTTGGTGAATAGCTCGGCTGGAAGGAGCAGAGGTTTGGGCTGTTTTAGGTCGAGTCCGCCACCCGTGCCGGGGGTCAGCCGGGCCCAGGACCGGAGGACACACGGCGGGAGGGAGCTGCTCACGGCTGACAGAAACGGAGCGGACGGTCGCAGCCCGAATCCAGAGGATGGGCAGGGAGAGGGGGCGCGTCCCGGCTTACGTGGGTACAGGTCTGTCATGCTGTCGTCACTGTCACTTGGGGCGGCGCCGTCATCGCTGGACGCGGGTTCCCAGAAGGCTTCTCTAGGGCGGGGCGGCCCGCCACTGTCCTGCCGGGCTCCCCTCCTCCTACACCTGCCGCCGGCACAGGCGGGCACGAACTCCACGCGCTGCTTCTGGCACTCCTCATCTGGGAGACAGACGCGCACGCTGACCGGTTCCCGCCTCGTCTCCCCACAGCCCTCCGGGAACAGAGCTGAGCTCTGCCAGGGCCCCCAGAACCCTCCCCCCACAGGTAAGATCGGCAGAGGAAGGCGAGCGCCGCCAGCCGGGTTCCTTCCGGGAGAGCAGGGCGGCGCGTGGGGACGCGGGCCCGGGGCAGGAGGGTGGCGAAGGCCTCCCTCTTCCCTCCTCCCCGACTAGGACGCGCCTGGAGCATCTGTTCTCTGGCTCCAGCCGGCCACGGCTGGGAGGGCGCTGAGCGGGCACAGGAAGCCGGGCCAGCCTGTCCCCCGGAGACTGAAGTCCCCTCAGGCACAGCGGCCAGGACCCCCGCTGGATGGCGGGGCTCAGCGGAAGTTGGTGCCTGGCCCTTGCCGACTCTTGGATCAGAGCAGAGGGCGGGGACGAGGCCTCCACGGAGAAGCCTCGCTGGAGCCACACCGGCCCCTCCTGCACCGAGGACTCGGGGCAGCCGGCTGCTGGAGCTCGCCCTCCATCGGCTCTCACTGTCCCCCAACTCCGGCCATCGTCACTCACGGGGTGGACGGGCCCTGCTGGGCCCCGGCTCTCTCGTCACCGCCCACCTGCGGGGCCCCATCCCCGGCTGCCCCTCTGCCGCCCCCTCCACGGCCGCACAGCGGCCCCGTCATCAGCAGAGCGGAGCCTGCGCGTGGCCAGGCGCCCCGGCCCGGCATCGGAACCGCTCCCTACTCGTGGGGAAACGCAGCCCCTTCCCGCCCTCGCCGAGCAGCTGAGCGCGGCTGCGGGAAGCAAGGTGCCCAGGGACCCCATGTCCTGCCTCCGCAGGCCCCTCAGCACCGCGCTCGCAGCCTCACCTCTTCACCGGGAAGCAAGGCCTCCGGGCTCGTCCTCCTTCACCTTCCTTCCAGTCCCCAGGCCCGCCCAGCCGTTCCCCCTGCCCCCGCCTCGCTCGCTCGCGGGGAGGCTCGAGCCTCCTGGCCCGGCTCTGTCGCCACCTTGCCACCTCAGCTGCCTCCGTCAGATCTCGGCTCACTCTTCCGTCCGCACCTGCCCTTCGGGGCCGTCTGACGAGGCTACCGCTTCGTCCCTGCGACTCCTCTCTGCCTCAGACACGACCGCATGGGGCTCCTCTGAGCTCAGGCCCGGCCCTGTCACCCAGCTCCGCGGGATGCAGACGCCGTGTCTGTGTCACTGATCTGCATCATCTGAGGGCTGGTCCGTGTTCTCAACAGCCACCCTCCCTGATCCACCTCCACTTGTAACGTTCGAAGGAACCTGTGCTCTTCCCCAGAAAGCCATTCTTCAGACTCCACTCTCCCACCCTCGTGACGTCATCAGCCACCAGTTGTCACACCAGGACCCTGGGAAGCACAGCCGGTTTCCCCCTCTCCCTCACTGCCCCCGTCCACTGATTCTATCCACAAAACCGTTAGAAACCTCCCACATCCTTCCATCTGCCCTGCCAGCACCTGGTGACCCCAGCCACCGGCATCTTCACCTGGGTGACTGCACAGCAACCGGGTGGCCCCGCCCCTCCCCTCCCCTCTCCCCTGGCAGCAACATGTGATCCTGAGACACAAACAGATCAGGCCAGTCCCTGCTTTAACCCTTCCAGGGCATCCCCACTCCACGGCTGCCAAGACCCACTGTGGTCTCGTCCCCACCCGCCTTTCTAACCCCACTTTGCCTGGTGGCACAATGGCCGTCCTCCAGACACCCCCCTAGCCAAGCGAAGCACTCTCCCCGCCCCCACCCCCCACAGTCCCTCAAGTCTCAGTCTAAAGAGAAACCCCGCATAAGACAGGTCCACCTGCCTCGCTTGGCACTGTCTCCTTCACAGCACTTAACACAACCTGCATTACTTCGGAGTCTGCCTCTGGCTCTGCACCGTCTCTACCGTCGTCCCTCTCCCCTCACTGTACTGGGACCCGAACCACTGCATCCACCAAGTACCACCAAAGGTGCCGCTTCTGCGTTCTAGGGGCACTGGTCCTGGGGGAGGGCAGGCAAGCACCCAGACACCCGTGTTCCGCCTCGGCTACTTACATTTCTGCAGCGCCCTCTGGTACCGCCGGCCCTGGGTGTGCCTCAGCACGTGCTCTGGGGACTTGTTGATGTGCCGCAGGGTGAGTTTGCAGAACAGCTGGTGCCTAAGGGGACAGTTCACAAGCAAGGATCCAGACCCATGGTTCTCCACCCTGGCCTCCCCCCGACAGACAGGGGAGGTCTACCACGTGGCTGAGGCATCAGGATTCTTAAAAGCTCCCAAGCAACTGCAGTCCGCAGCCGGGTTGGAGAAGCACTCATCCAGGCGGACTGCGGCCTCTCACCGTCTACCTGGAATACAGGCCTCACCAGCCTCGCCGGACTCTGCTCCAGCACGAGAGAGGCACGTCGGCGAAAGCCTGGCAAAGTGCTCGACAGTGGGAGCGTCTGCCAAGCCCCTCTTCGTTTTGACTACTATTGTCAACCGTGCGCTCTCAGCTAAATCAAAGCTCTCCTTTAAACTAAAGATAGGGAAACGACCGCGTTCAGAACCTCAGGTGACCAAGCACAAGCGCTCCAATCCTCTTGAAGCAACCAGGCCCAGGTGACAGACCTCACGTTTACAAAAAAGCAAACGTGCACGGGGGACGGGCCTCACTTGAGATCCCAGGTGACTCACAGCTCCAGGACGCCCACCTGATCTCAGATCTCCTATCTCACGGGAGGGTGGGCGCTGCAGAACAGGCCGCGTCTTTGAGGAGCGCTCACCCAGCGGGGAGGGTCGGGGCTTTGGAGTCTACCCAGCTCCGGCCAGACTCAGCACTAGGAACTGTCCCACCCTAGGCCTCCGGGGCAGTGTCGGGCCCGCCCCGGCCCGGCCCAGCCACGTACGGGTTCTTGGTGCTGGGCACAATGTGCGGCTCGAACTCGGCGTAGTCGAAGGCCGGGGAGGCGCGGACCAGCCGCCGGTACTTCTTGCCGCGGGTGTAGACCTGGAGCTCCGGCAGGCGGCAGGGCAGCTCGTGGCCCGTCAGAGCGCACCTCACCTGCGGGCGGGAAGGCGGGGCGGTCAGGGGGTCTGGGCGGTCTGAGGGCCCGGGGCCCGTCGCGGGGGGTCCTGTGCTCCCCGCCCACCTTGCGGGCGCCGGGCTCCAGCCGCAGGCTCGGATGCTCCCGCAGGAAGGCGCATACGTCGGCCGGCGGCTCGATCATGGCTCGGCGCGCGCGGAGCTGGAGGCCGAACGTCGCTCGAACCACGTGGGCCGGGGGCGGGGCCGGGGGCGGGGCCGGGCGGCGCCCCGGAAGCAGACGCCTCCAGATCCCGGAAGCGCGCGCTCGGGCGGGGAGATGGCGGCGGCGCGGGGGCTGGGGTTGCGAGCGGCGGGGCTGGGGTCGCTGCTGCGGGCGGCGGGCACGGGGCCGGTGAGCGGAGCGGGGTGGCCGGGCTGGGGGCGCGCGCCCGGGCTGAACGAGCTCAGCCGGCCCCTCGCGTCTCCGCAGGCCCCGGCCCGCGCCGTCCGGAGGAGCGCCCTTGGGGTCATCTCGCGCCCAGGTGAGGACTCGTCCAGGGATGCCCTCGGCATCTGGGAAAGCCGCCCCGTCCGTCCGTGCCTCCGCTTTGCCGGGGCGCGTGGCGTCACGATAAGCCCGGGAACTGCCGCCCGAGCCTCTGAGTCGGGCCCTGGGTGCGCGCGGGCTCTGGCGGGCGCTGTCGTCCGCGCTGCCGCCGGACACGCTCGTCCCGAGACGTGCCATAACCGCCCCACGGCTCCTCGGGCTGATGCGGGGCCAACCCAGGACGGAAACTGTGTGGGCTCCTAAAGGAAAGCCTAGCTAATCACCACAGTTTGCATGTTGCCTCCAAGGCACAGCAAAGGGTACTTGTCTGTAGAGTGCTGTGCACACTGTAAAGGCACGTTGCAAGCCTGCTCCAGGCCTGCCTTTTTACCATCCTCCAGACCCGTAATGCTTTCCGTTGATGGGACTCACCCTCTGAGAGCCTAAATGTACTTCCTGTGTTTGTTTTGCCGACCTTAAATTTATGAACGATGAAAAAGAACAGCTGTTCTGAGTTCTGTAAACCACTCTGCAGAGTGTATCAGTCAGCCTGCGGAGCGCAGTAGCCTGCACCCGTGCACCTTCGTGACAGGGTACATCTCAGCATATTCTTGCACAAAAGGCGAGAGGTGGTTCCATGAGTTACCCAGGGTCATGGTTGGTGGCAGAGCCAGGACTAAGCCCTGGATCTCATTCAGTGGGTGAATGTCCACTGAGTGGGTGTCATGCGCTGGGCACTGGGTTAGGAGCTGGGCTGGACGCATGTGCTGCTGGTGGGCTCCCGACTGCACGTGGTGGCCTGGGCCCTCTTCCTGTATCACGTTCTCTCCGGTAGTCATGGCAGCTTCAAGGAGTTGTCTGCTCCAGTTCTTTGTTCCAGGGCTTCCGGCCCCATGCCCGTGTTGTGACATCTACTAGGGTTGGTCTGGAGGCCCAGCAGGTGTGGCAGCTCTTCAGCCGAAGCAACTGCCGCAAAAACGGAAGACGACTCCTTCCTCCAGTGGTTTCTGCTTCTCATACCTGTGACTGCCTTTGGCCTGGGGACGTGGCAGGTAAAGCCTGACTTCTCGCGCTCCTGGCTCTCAGCCCTTGACTCTGCTGCCACCTGCTCGGGCTTATGCCCTGTGTCCGTAGGTCCAGCGCCGGAAGTGGAAGCTACAGCTGATCACAGAACTAGAGTCTAGAGTTATGGCCGAGCCCATCCCGCTGCCCGCAGAGTGAGTGTGTGAGGCCGCCCCGCCCCCCCGGGGCTGGGGCTCAGGTGAGGTCAGCAGTGGGGCCTGGCTGCTGCCACCCTTCCCGACCCTGATGGGAGCCCTGAAAATCAGTGGTCCTGCTAGGCTTCCTGTTGACACCCGACTGCCCTTGTGAAGCTGCCTGACATAACATACACAGACAGATCTTTGAACCTGGGTTTCGCGCCTTTTCCAGGCCCAGTGTAGCTGAGGGACCCCCGCACAGTGCTGACGGCTTTCTGCAGCAGTAATTCCTAGCTGGAGGGGAGGGCACGCACATGTCAAGTCTGGACATGAGAATGGTACTGTGAGAAAACGCGCAGGCAGTCGACTGCCTTCTCCCCTCATTTAAAAGCACTGTCCTAGGAATTCCCTGGTGGTCCAGTGGTTAGAACCCCAGGCTTCCACCGCAGGGGGCCCTGGTTCCATCCCTGGTCGGGGAACTGAGATCCCACAAGCTGTGCGGCACAGCCAAAAAAAAGGCACTGTCCTAAGAGTGCCAGCTAAAATCACAAAGCTTTCCAGACAGAGGAGCAAACAAGTGGGTCACATTCGGCTTGCAGATGACGGTTTTGGCCCACGTATTTTATCGTGTTCACACGGGAGGCCACAGCTTTAAGCTTTTCTTGAAAACATGGACTGTTGGGCAGCACAGATCCACGTTCCCATGTGGCATCAAAGGGATCAGCTTCCCCCTTTGGAGGGCGCATCACGCAGACCCCACTGTGGCGGTGTGTCCCCTTCTACATTGCTTCTCAGGCCACGGTGGGCTCCGTGGTTTGCAGACCCTTGAGAGGGTCTGTCTTCCTGCCAAACCTTGCTTGGTCTCAGCTCCTCCCCTCTCTTGTAGCCCGATGGAACTGAAGAACCTGGAGTACCGGCCAGTGAAGGTCAGGGGGCACTTTGACCACTCTAAAGAGCTGTACATGATGCCACGGACCCTGGTGGACCCGGCCCGGGAGGCCCGGGAGGCCGGCCGGCTCTCGGCGGCGGCTGGGAGTGGTGCCTACGTGGTCACTCCCTTCCACTGCACTGCCCTGGGGTGAGTGGGATGCGGGGGAGCTGACCGGCCTGGCAGATGCGGTCCTTCCCATCTCCTTCATTCTCAGCCCCCAGCCCTGGGGAATCCAAGAAACCCAGATAAGCTCGACTCCTTGGGAGTTTGAAATGTGTAATTCTGACATTATTAAGCCAATTGACTTATGACTGAACAACGCCTGCCTGTTGAGCTCTGCAGGAAGGAGAGGTGAACAAAACAGGCTCTGGAGAAGCCGTCCATGCATGGCCCACACGTTTACCGCTTAGGGTGCAGCCTGAGGGGCCTGCAGAGGAACTCACGAGAAAGGAACCCCCAGCCCTGCAGGGGGGGAGTCGACTCGAGGAAGGCTTCCCTGGGCTCTTTGGGTCAAATAGTGAGTGAGGAGATGGGCGGAGTATCCCAGGGGAAGGTGACATGTACACGTTGGGGGCTCTGCAAGTGCAAGACCGGTAAGTAGAGCAGCTTCCCAACGGTAACATACAAATGAAACCCCAGGTCCCTTGTCAGCCCCCAGCTTTCTGGTTTTAGGTCTGGGATGGGCCCTGACGCTGCAGCTCGGGGACGCCCCTGGTTAGGATGGGAGATTGTGAGCAGACACGCGAGGCAGCAGTTGGAGGCGGCGGGGCGTGTGCGGCAGGTGGAGCACACAGCAAGCAGAGGCTGCCGCTGCTGGTGACGGCGGCGGTGGCGCAGAGGCCGTGAACCTACAGCACTCAGGGTCGCAGGCACCCCTCCCCCGCTCCAGCTAGCTCTACTAACCCGTAAACCCTTACCCGTGGTCCGGGAGGGAGGTGCCAGAGTGACCATTAGTGACCACCTTTATTCAAAAACCATCCCCTACCTGAAACAGCACGCTCTTACTACTCTAGAGTCACCATCCTGGTAAATAGAGGGTTTGTGCCCAGGAAGAAAGTGAATCCAGATACGCGGCGCAAAGGCCAGGTAAGGGGCATGAACCCGTCCCCCTGTAGGAACCAATGCAGGCTCCATGCAGGGCCCCACAGAGCATCTCACACCTTCCTGGGCAGGTTGAGGGAGAAGTGGACCTAGTCGGGATGGTGAGGCTGTCGGAGACCAGGAAGCCCTTTGTTCCCGAGAATAATCCCGCAAGGAACCACTGGCATTACCGGGACCTGGAGGCCATGGCCCGGCTCACAGGCGCGGAGCCCATCTTCATAGATGCCGACTTCAGTACGTCGTGAGCAGGCCCTGTTCTAGCTTCCTCTTGACCCTGGACAGCTCCCCGGCACTTCCGCCCCAGCGCTCGTGTTGGTGGAGCGGGAGTGTGCTCGACAGGCGCTAAGAGGAGGGCGACACGAGGGGGCTGGCTGACTGGCCATTAAGTGCCAAGCAGCTGGTAGCACAGGCCCCGGTGAGGACACAGCCCACTGTCCCCGCAGAGAGCACAGTCCCTGGAGGACCCATTGGAGGGCAGACCAGAGTGGCCCTGAGGAATGAGCACATGCAGTACATCATCACCTGGTGAGCCCGGGCTCCGCCCACTCCTGCTCGCCCCACCCTCCCTTCAGCGCCGACAGCGCTCACTTTCTTTCAACCCAAGGTACGGACTCTGCGCGGCCACCTTGTACCTGTGGTTTAAGAAATTCCTAAGCCGGACTCCTGGTGTGTGAGGAGGCTGGCGGATGTAGCCCTGTCCCTGAACAGCTGAAGCCATTTCAAGAGACTCGACTTTAGGCTAATAACGTGTTACTGGTATAAATAAATCTCGACACCACATGTGTACCGCCTTCCTTCCACCCAAATGAACTAGTCGATCTAAGATCCGGGCTTGGTTCAGCGTATTCAAGGTATTCAAGTACCGCTTGGCCTTTTCAAAACTGGACCAACACACAAGTGCTGCCCTATGAGGGATAAGGACGCAGGGTTCACTTGCCACTGCCCCAACCTTTTAGCCCAAAATGCCCAACACTGGCTGAAGAAGAGGTTTTTTATTATTATTATTATTTTTATGTACAGAAAAATCAATAGTGTACGCTTAGCCCAGTTTGGTGGCCAGTTCTTTGGCCTTTGCCTTTTCCAGCTTGGCGATGCGAGCCACTGATTTGGGACCCAGGATGTTGCCTCCCCAGTGACGGCGGATCTGTAACAAGAAGACAGGCAGTCAGCTCGGCGGGTCATTTCACACATTCTATTGGGTTGTTCCAAGTTGACTGGCAAATACAACTGCTCAGAAAGAGCCGAGAGCCAGGCAGTTTCTGACTAAAGACGCAGCTTTTACCAGAAGACAGTATTCTGTGTGAGTGTGCTACCTACCTCATCGTATCTGTCGTTGTAATTGGTCCTGATGGCTTCCACCAGCTTAGCCAGAGCACCTTTGTCTTCCCTAACAAGGCAGAGGGGAAAATGGGGGTCATTGGCCTCTCAGTTACCCTTCCAGAAGGCAGCAGCGACTCCCTTTTTAGCTCCAACACAAACCTCCTGCCTCAGACAACATGACAACATGGTTTATTCAGGTGAAGAAATTCATAACCATCATCGGCAGAAGTTCAGAAAAAAGTTTTGTTTTTTTTTTTTGCGGCACGCGGGCCTCTGCTGCGGCCTCTCCCGCTGCGGAGCACAGGCTCCGGACGCGCAGGCTCAGCGGCCATGGCTCACGGGCCCAGCCGCTCCGCGGCATGTGGGATCCTCCCGGACCGGGGCACGAACCCGCGTCCCCTGTGTCGGCAGGCGGACTCTCAACCACTGCGCCACCAGGGAAGCCCGAAAAAAGTATTTTAAGGTTGGTCTTTAAGCTAAGATCCCGAGAAATTAAGCAAACTTGGGGGTGGGGGAAGGCTGTCCCCTAGTGATTCTTGGGAATTCTGGGCTACACTGCACACTTACGAGTTGACTTGTGTGAAGGCCACGGTGGTGCAGGTCTTCCTGTGGACCAGACGCCCCAGCCTAGCCTTGCCCTTGATGATGCAGTAGGGAACCCCCATCTTACGGCACAGAGCAGGCAGGAAAACCACCAGCTGGAAGACAGCATTAGCTCTAGAGAGTATCTTGAGCAAAAGCAGTAACTCAAAAGCTAACGTGGTAGCAATTGCTCAGGGTTAAAAAGCTCCTACACTTGTACTTCAAGGTGTAATTCAGTGAGAGTGTCACATCATTGCAACAGCCACGAGATGGCTCCTGTCAGGACTCCTTAGACGGAAAGCTGACAGTGCTCTCCACCCTGCTGGGGCCTCTGCCAGACCGAGTATTTAGCTTTGAGCTGTCTTCCTGGTACAAACAAGGACCCAACCAATCTCAGTCCAGCAGTCAACGCTTGAGAACAAGTCACACATACCTCGATGGGATCCACGTCATGTGCGATTACCACCAGCTGAGCCTTCTTGTTCTCCACCAAGGTGGTGACGGTATTAACCCCTAGAACATACAAGCAGTCTGTGTGGCGGAGGGGTGGGGCTTCTGGGCACAACAGCACTTGCACCGGGGGCCCCGCCATGACTCAGGGTTAAAAAGCTCGGATTTTACTCTTCACAGCGATTCCAGGTGAAGAAGTTCATGCATCATCGCCAAGAGCCTGCCCCACCATTCAGCCTCTTCAAGGAGGGGCCCACTCACCTGCTCGGAGGACAGGTGGCCTCTTGGTGGGGACATCCCCTTTGCCCGCAGCTTTCTTCTCAGCTCGGGCCAGCAACCTCTGCTTCTTCACTTGCTTTGTCTCTGGTCTGTACTTGTGGGCCAGCTTAAGCAGTTGAGTAGCTGAAAAAAAACCGCCAGTCAAGTCGATAGTTTAAAAGATTACATCACTTAACCATATAAATGCTAGGTCACTGTCCTGAATACAACTGCACTTCAAGAGACCTCAGATCGTATACGTTATCTCTTCAGTATATCACGTTCTGGACACTAGACAAGGAATCCTACGTTTTAATAAACTAACATACTGAAGATACCCACGGCCCCTTTACAGGCCTCAGCTCTACCAGTATCCAAGTAAAGGTGGCAACCGTGCCCAAGAAATCCCTTCCCCACGCTGCGCTTCTGCCACAGGACCTCACCTGTTTGGCGGTCCAAGGCCTGAGTGAATTGGTTAATGGCGGGAGGTACTTTCAGCCGCTTATAGAGGATAGCCCTTTGCCGCTGCAGGCGGATGTAGCGGGGCCATTTGACAAAGCGGGTGAGGTCCCTTTTGGGCTGGATGTCCTGTCCTGAGAAGTAAAGGGCAACACTGTGAGGCTCAAACTCCCCGTCCAGTTCGTGTTTAGGGCCACTCAGAAGGGCGTAGGTGCATCAGCGATCTCGGTGCTTTCAAGTGGCATCACCACGTCTCAGCAAACATTCTTTTGCATCACCTGCACGCCAACACCTAGGATCACAGGGGACACTAGCGACACCTCTCCTCATTCAACAAGCAGCCAAGGCGCATGTCAGTACCGCAGTCCCACCGCCTCCGCTCTGGCAGAGCTGGTTTCGTGACGGCCCAGCTGAATCCCAAGGCCAGTATCTGGGCTCCACACTGCCACACGCTCAGGCCCTTACAGCGCGGCCACGAAGGATGCGCCGTCACTGCCCCCTCTCAGAGGGAGAGATTAAGAGCCGAGCCGAGTTACAGCTAGAAAGCGGCGAAAACGCGAGAATCCCCATCCAGGTAGCCTCGACTCCAAACTCACTGAATTCTAGCAAGGCCAAAACATAACCTTCTGTTCAACCAGCCGCTTTTCTTCGTTGGGGGATACCATTTAAACAGCCGCTTTCAACATTTCCCGTCTCTTACTCACCAATGCCAAAATTCTTGGGCCTTTTCTCGAACAAAGGGTTGACCACCTTCTTCGCCTCCTGCTTCTTCACCACAGCAGGGGCCGGGGCCACCTTCTTACCCTTGGCCTTCTTTCCCTTCGGCTGGGCAAAAGGAAACACCCAGTTCAACCGCCGCCTCCCCAACAGTCTCTCTGAAGAGAGGTGGGTCCCGAGCCGGCCCCCAGCATCCCCGTGAGCAAACCGGGCCCCAGCCGCAGGCGCCGCGGGCCCGGGGACCGCCCCCCCGCTCGTGCATCAGCGATCTCGGTGGTTAGAGACGTCCTCACCGCCACTCAGATAGCAAATATTCTTTCACATCACCTGCACGAGCCTCGACCGCCCCGCGGCCCCTTTCGGAGCGCGGCAGGCTCCAAACAGCAGAGGCAAAGACTGAGAACCCCCTGCCCAAGACCCCAGGCGGCCCCCGGGACGGAAGAGCCCCCGGGGCGCTGGAGCGCCTCGGCCCCGTCAGCCACGAGCCCCGCATGGCGGCGCTGCGCACCCCGGATCCTCCTCCTCCCCAGGCCCGGCTGCCGAGGAGTCTATGCGGCCCCAGTGCCTCGAGGCGAGGCCCCGCGGGGCTCCTCTCGCGCTGGGTCGTGGAGGGATCCCTGCGCGGTCACGCCTCGAGAAGGATGGCAGCGGATAGAGCCCGGATCCGAAAGCCAGCATCGCCGGCACCAAGCACACTCACCATCTTGAACGGTTGGCGGAGAAAGAAAGGAAAGGGAATTGTGGGTAATATGTATGCGACCTCGGAGATCGCGAGAACTAAAGCCTGTGCGGGATTTCGGATTTAAAGCGACAGAACTTTCTTCCGCCCGGCGGGCGGCGCCTAGAGCCGGACGACGGGTCTGAGCTGCTTGCAAAGGGACGCGGAGAGGCGCCGGGGAGCCGGGACTTCTCCGGAAGGGCGCGCGCTCGTCCCCAGCCCGTCCTGGCCAGGTACCCGCCGGTCCCCGGCTCTGCGGACCAGGTGTGGGCGTTGGGGCGGCGTGGCGGCGGTGTCGGCGATCTTCTCGTGCGATTTACTCCAAAGTGGCTTAAGAACCGCGAGTTCGGTCGGGGGGCCACCCGGACCGGAGCACGCGCAGCCCGGAGGCACCTGGCGCGGGGCGGGAGGGTGGTCCCAGCAGAGACCCCGGAGCTCAGGAGCCCAAGAGGTCCCGTGGTGCGGCCCCCGGGGGTCCCGGCGTGGAGACGAGGGCGGCGGATTGGGGGTGAAGGCCAAGTGCGTTTGGAGGAGGTGGGGTAGGATCCGAGCGGCTCCTCGGGTGAGGAGTAGGGCAGAAGTGCTGGCGGGGAAGCGGCTGGCCAGGGCAGGTGGGGGACGTGCGTGGGCCTGGCCTCTGAGAAGGCTGCGCCGGAGCCCATCAGGGTGTCGTCGGGGTTCCGGGGAAGGGGCGCGGGCCGGAGGAGACGCCGCAGTGCACTGTGTGCGGATGCTTGGACGAGTGTGTTTGGCAGACAGGGAATCCCCGGAGAGCTGCGGGTCCTGCCGAGGCGGGGGCCTGGAGGGTGGGAGGCTGGGGTTCGCTCGCTCACACCAGACTCTGGGTCCCAGGTGCCCCCTGTCTTGCCCGAGGCCCCGCCATGGCCCAGCAGAGAGCCCTGCCGCAAAGCAAGGAGACGCTGCTGCAGTCTTACAACAAGCGGCTCAAGGATGATGTCAAGTCCATCATGGACAACTTCACCGAGATCATCAAGACCGCCAAGGTGGGTGGGGGCCGCCGGTCTGCTGCCCCTTCTGAGACCAAGGGAAGCAGCAGGGTCTAGAGATTGTGGACAGTGGTGAACGGAGCCAGGGTGTCTGCTTGCAACAGCATCCACTCAACATGGCTGCTCCGGGCCAGGTGATGGCGATATACCAGGGAACCCTTGTCCCCATGGGGAGAACATTTGGGAGAGCCGCAAGGGGACTGACAATAACAAACAGGTCAACAGATAAATAAACTGGCCAATTACAGGTCCTGGTGAGGCAGTTGTAGGGGACTCCAGTCACATTGCCGGGATCCAACGTCCAGCATCACCTACTAGCAGCAAGGGCTTGGATGAGGTCTTGACTTCTCAGTGCCTCAGTTTCCCCTGCATCGTAGGGTCCTTGTGATGACTGGAGGAGTTTATCTGTGTAAAGCGGTTACCATGGGGATTATTGCGAGCGCACGCGGTCAGGGAGAGAAGCCGGGGAAGGCCTCCCAGGTGGGTAGAGTGGTCAGTGTCTGGTTCCGGTCAGGCAAGCCCGCTGACCGGATTGGGGCAGGATCTTTGCATGACCGCTGCAGACCTGTAAGGCTTGTTTGAGCATTGAGAGTGATGATGAAAGCTAGAGTTTATTTAGTGCTCACCACGTGTCAGGCCAAGCCGAGAGGGCCCTTTGTGTCCCGTCCCATTTAATCTTCACAAGAACTCTACGGGGCAGGTACCATTGTTGTCCTCTCCCTTTTCACAGGGGGAAACTGAGGCTCAGGTTTACCAACCTGCCCAAAGTCATTCTGCTAATAACTGGCAGGGCTGGGATTTGAACCCGGGAAGTCTGGCTCCTAACCGCCTAGGGTGCCCTGACCCCTGCCCGGACCCTGGCCTGGTGGGTGGGTTGGGACAGTTAGCAGCCTAACAGGCGACGGGCGGGGCAGGACTCCTGGCTCCGCCATTTACTGCCTGAGACACCTTGAGTGTGCTCAGGTCTGTCCCGGCCTCAGGTTTCCCCGCCTGTAAACCAGGGACGGCGGTCCAGGCTTCTGTGAGTTTCCTAAGGTGATGGTCAAGTGCCTAACACAGTGCCTGGCACCCAGGAAGTACCCGGCAAACGGTCACTTGAAAAAGCACATTGTCGTTTTATTGATCCATTTAGCAGGTCAGTGAGCACCTGAGCTAGGGACGCCGTCTGTGCTGAACAGGACTCCATACCCCAAAAAAGACAGGATCAACACCTCCCCGCACCTGGCACAGCGGCTGGTGTAGTTAGGCATCCACTGGTCCTGGTGAAGGTGCCTGTCATCTCCTTAGAACAGAGCTAGAGGGGGTGACGGTGCACGCGGCCCGAGGTCTGGTTGGCAGCGCCCGGTGCGCAGAGGGCACGATAGGCCACAGGGTGTGGCGAGTGCGGTCATGCCGCCACTGCCAGGTGCCTGAGGGCCGGGGCGCCTGCCCATTCTAGGCTTTCTTGTTTGCCTTCCAGATTGAGGACGAGACGCAGGTGTCGAGGGCCACTCAGGGCGAGCAGGATAATTACGAGATGCACGTGCGAGCCGCCAACATCGTGAGTCACCAGGTGGAGGGGACAGCCCGGGCTCCAGGAACCTTGTGGTCCCCACTGGGGTTCCCTGGGTGGGGGGCAAACCACTTCTCAGGAGACTCCGCTCGAGAGGAGGGCTGTCCACGGCAGCCGCGTAAGGGGCTGGCAGGTAGCCGGCCACGGCCATCCTGTCGAGTGCTGGGCGGTGGTTGGAAAGAGGTCACCCCTTCCTCGCTGAAGGTTCTTTACAAGTGCGGGAAGCAAATGGCCAGATGAAACGGGACGTGCATTTTGATCCCTTTCGATGTCACAGAACAAGCAGGGCAACCAAGTATTTCCATAGGTCTGTGCCCCCGGATGAAAATGCACAGGACAAGGTCCTAAAGGAATCCCCCCCCACAACTGGCAGATGTGCTGCACCTGAGGAAGAGCAGGGCAGGAGGTTGAATGGGGTGGTAGTTGGATCTGGGGTTCGAGGTTTTGAGAAGCAGAATGTGTGCTTGAATAGCACGTGAGCTTGGTGATCGTATCAGCAGGAGCAGAAGGCAGAGGCCAGGGGCACATGGGGACTGGGGGGCTGACGGCACCTGCCTTGGTGCCAGGGACCCTGCCTCCCCTCCCCTGCCCTCCCCCTCCCC
>NW_021703782.1:111448042-111485222 GCF_005190385.1 Monodon monoceros
TGTAGCTTATGCTCTAGTTTCCTCACTTCTCACAATGACCCTGTGTTAGTGCCGTGGTCCCACTTGGCAGGTGAGGCAGCTGAGGCCATTGCTTATCCCGCGCCAGGCACAGGGAGGCGGGCTGCTGTCGGTCCCTCACTGCGCTGCCCCGCCCCCATCCGCGTAGGTCCGAGCCGGAGAGTCCCTGATGAGGCTGGTGTCCGACCTCAAGCAGCTCCTCATCCTCAGCGACTTCCGGGCGGTGAGTGAGGCCATCGATGAGCGCAGCCAGCAGCTGCGGGCCCTGCAGGAGGGGTGTGACCGGAAGCTCATCGCCCTGCGGGACGAGGTCTCCACAGACCTCTACGAGCTGGAGGAGGAGTACTACTCGTCCAGGTACAAATAGGGCTGGACCCCGTGCACAGCGGACCTGTGGACCTGGGCCCGGCCAGCGGGGGTGGCCCAGCCCCACCTGGCAGCCCGAAGGTCCCGTTCTTCCAAACCCTTCCCGGTCTTGGCGACAGAGCCCTTTGCCTGGGTTTCAGAGGAGACCTCATGGTCAGAGCGTCTGATCTACAGACAACCTACGCCGTCGACCGGGGCCCGGGCATCGGGATGAAAATCACAGAGCCGCAAGGGTTGGGAGGGCCAAGCCAGCATTTCTGTCTGGGGGCTTGTCTGTCCCTCTTAGCTGTCTAAGCAATACCTAAACATTCCAGCCAAGGCGGGGCTAGCTCTCTTGGCCACCCAGGCTCATGTCCAGGACTCCAGTGCTTGCCCAGGGATGTAGTTCCATACGGGGGTCACTGAATACCCACCGTGTGTGTCAGGGGTGGGGGTTTCTGGGAAGGAGGAGGAGAAAACCCAAGCAGAGGATGGCCTTGAAAGCCAGGCCTGGGAACTTGGACCACTGAGCCCCCATTCAGCTCAGCCTTGTTCACAGACCACAGCCCTCCTACATGCCAGGCCCATGCTGAGCCCCAGGGATACAGCAGGAGCAAGACCTGTCACCCCAGCCCTCGTGTGGCCGCTTAGAATCCTGAGACCTGAGGCGGTTTGACCTGGAGGGGGCCTCAGAAATCAGAGTCCAGGTGTAATTTACATTTGGGGAAACTGAGGCTGGAGAGATCCCACATCTCTGTCCCCATTAGCTTGGAAAGATTGACACTCGGTCCAGCAGACACGGAGTCCACACTCCCTCTCCCCCTTGCCTGACAAATGTGTCCTTCCTGTCATGGATTTTCAGCGCTCCTTTCTGTCCCGTGGCAGCCATGCTGGGGCCACAGACGCCCAGAGCCAGTGATCTGGGGCTTGGTTTCACTGCGCTGGACTCAGTGCCACCCCTCATGGTCCCCGCCCATCTTGGCCTTTGTGGGAAGGGACAGAGTATCACTGCCCAGAGGGAGCGGTCTAGCCTCTTCCAGAGGGTTCTGGGGCCTTCTCTAGTCCCTGATACCCACGGCTCAGCAGACACGCGGCAGGTGCCTCCTACATACCAGGCCTTCAGAGAGGGGTCCCAAGTGGGTCCCTGGGGGGTTTCAGACCCTGCTGGGGACGTTGCTCACAGCCCTGCTTGTCCCCTATGTCCCCGTGTTTGTCCCCTTGCTGCCCCCAAGGGCCAAGCCCCTGGACTGAGCAGCTGCAGGCCAGCAATGCAGCGCTGCCTCTTGAGGCTGAGGGCCAGAGGGGCAGGGCCGCAGGGGAACCCAGGGGCTCTGAGAGCCAGGCTCCTCGCGTCCTGGCTCTGGGCCCGGCAGTCTCTGGTTCACCCAGAGGGGTTTCTGGTCCGGCCTGGGGTCCCTTCCCGCTGTTCCCGTTGCCTCGAGAGGCTGAGTTCCTCTCTCGTCTGTAAATGCCTGTAAGTGGCTGGGGCTCGGCTGAGGCCGGGCCCGCGGGCTGTCAGTGCCTCCCTGCTTGGCCCCCAACCCCGGCCACCAGCGCTCAGCCCGTCCTTCCTCCTCCCCGTGCGTCCCGGCTGCTTGCACCCCCATCTCCCCGGCCACCAGCGCTCAGCCCGTCCTCCCCGTGTGTCCCGGCTGCCTGCACCCCCATCTCCCCGGCCACCAGCGCTCAGCCCATCCCCTGTCCTCCCTGTGCGTCCCGGCTGCCTGCACCCCCATCTCCTGCACCCCCATCTCTACGCTCACTCCCCTGCTTTCTGCTCACGACTTGCTCTTTCTCGGCCTCTTGCCCTCCACTCTCCTTGAGACTCCGCTCTGTGTCCAGGATGGTTTCTGAGACTGAACGCCGAGGGCAGGAGCAAGGGAGGGAGCGAGAGGCAGGGCAGGATTCGGGAGAAAGCCATGGAGACGAGTGTGGGAACGGGACATGCTCTAGTCGCCCCCTTGACAACCTTCACGAGCCGTGCCCTTCACCTGCGTCCTCGCCCTGAGAGGCCGGCCCTGCTGTCCCCTTATTAGAGACAGGAGACTAAGTTCGAGGGGCCGGGGGCCTGTTTGAGGTCACACAGAACACCAGGGCCTCTGCTCCTAACTGCCACCCCATTGAGGCTGAGTCCCAGCCAGGGCCAGACCCAGAAGGACGACAGGCTCTCTGCCCTCAGGGGCCTTGGGACCGAGGAGGCCATAGCGAGCTCTGGACGCTGGTTCCTGCAGCTGGTGGGAGCGTGTGGCTAGGCTGGCAGCTCCCTGCGGGAGGAGGGCATCTGGAGCCAGGACAGGAGGTGGCGGCAGGGACCAGGAACGCCACTTGGCAGGAGGGACACCGGTTGGTCAGTGGAAGGGACCAGCCGAGGTCACAGCCTGCTGGTGGCTGGTCCCAGAAGGTGCCCTTTCGGATTCTCTGGAGGACCCGGAAGCAGGGGCAGCCGCCCGCGCCTCGCCCTCAGCCGGGCCGCTTGACGGAGGGGCCAGCACCGAGGAGAGGAGGGGAAGGCCGGCCTGGGATGTGGTCTGTTTCCTTAACTCTGCTTCTGTCTCGCTTTCCCTCCCTGGCTTCCCTCACTGCCTGCTCCTGTCTCTCCCTGGGTTTCTGGTGGTGGAAAAGCTCAAGTCTTTGCGAAGCTAATGATCTGCCTCTGTGTGAAGCTTACTGGAGGCTGGACCTCGACACAGACTCCGCCGACGGCCTCTCAGTCCCTCTGCCGGCGTCCCCGGAGCCCAGTGCTGGCCCCCTGCAGGCTGCAGCCCCTGCCCACTCCCACGCCGGTGGCCCCGGCCCCGCAGAGCACGCCTGAGCCTCCCAGGGCTCCTCTCCCCGGGCCCCTAGACCTTAGGAATGAAGTGCAGTGTTCCCCTCTGGGCTCACCACAGCCTCAGCTCCCTTCAGCCTTGGGGCCCACTTGGGGAGCTGCCGTGGCCTCTTTCGGAACCGTGTCAGCCCAGGGACAGCCCACCTAGGAGTGTTGGGGGAAAGCAAATACCCCCAGCCATGCCAGGGGGGCCCATCCTTCCTCTTGTCACCTTTTATTTGCTACCTTCCTGGCTGGCTGGAAGGAAGTTTCCAGGATAGTTTGTCCCGTTGAGGACCTAACGGCGGGGCAGGGAGGATGCCCAGCCTTGGGAGACCTGACCTGAGCGTGGTGTTTACAATGGAGGACGCAAGTGCTCAGAGTGGACAGTACTAGCCAAGGCCAGGCCCCCATGCAGAGCTCTGCCCGCTACCTTGCCCTGAGGCTCCCTGCGCTAGCTGACTGCCCCTGCAGGGCTGTGGGGAAAGGGGGCTGCCCACTCTTGCAGAAGTCAGGCAGGGTCCTTCCTAATTCCGCTGCTGCACACGTTTTGGTTCTTTTTGTGATGAGGCTGTTGAATAAAGCCAGCTCCACCCTTTTGCTTTGGTCGGTTCCTTTTCTTGCTCAGCCCCAATCAGTTTTGGACCACCCTTGGTCTCGGTGGCTGTCGGAAAACAGCCCCTGGGCTCTGCCTGGACAACATTGGGCTCCAGGTCAGCCTTCTCACGGGGGCTCTGGGCAAGCAGGGGTTTTGTCAGCTCGGAGTCATGGCTGCATTTCCATTGCCTAGAAAGAGCTGTCTAGGACCTAGAAGGGCCCTAATGTTTGGTGAATGCATGAAAAGCTGCCATTATTGCATACCACGTGGCCTAGGCGGCGTGCGTCTGGTTGCACCCCAGTCGGTGCTCGTTATTGGCATCTCAGGGAGGGGCGACCACGGGCTTGCAAGGGGTTGTAGTGCTGTGCTCATGGTCATGGAGCTGGGAAGTGAAGTGGGAGGTTCAGGACTCAACCCAGGTGTAACGCTAGGCCCAGTGCCTGGAGCCAGGCTCACCTGAGAAGCGGGGGGCGGGTGTCACCCCAGAAGATCCGGGACATCAATCCCAAGCCCTGTCACCGGCGTGCTTTATCTCCCTCCCAGAGGGAGATCACCGTCCCAGTGTACAGAGGACATGCCAACCCACGACCCGCCACGTCACTCTGAATTTATTAGCAATCACCACTGAAACATAAACTTGATGAGGACGCTGCTGTGTTTTCTTCAACGCTTGTACCCCGGGGCCTTGGAACCTGCCCGGCGCGCAGTCCTTTCTGAACGAACGCGATCTCGCCAGCTTCCACTTGGGGTCTGAGTCCCCAGAGAACTAAATTCCTGCGGATCTGTTCCTGTCCCCCCCTTATGGGTACAGACCACCTACCCCGTGCCGGGCGCGGTCCCCGCCCCCGCCCCATAATGCTTTGCGCCCCGCCCCCCGTGCCTCTTCCGTTGGAGCCACCTGGTTAATCGAGCGTCGCGCGCTGGCTGCTCGGCGCTCGGCTGGCCGCGCCTGCCCACGTGCTGGTTTCCGGCGAGCGCAGCGGAAGGGGAGAGGGTCGTGCCGGCCGGGGGCAGGGTATATGTCTGTGGCTGCCGGTGCCGGCGAGGGACGCTGCGCCCCGGCTCTCCTCCCCGCGAGTAGGACCCCGGAGCGAGCCCCGCCCGACCCCCGCACCTCCAGCCATGGCTTCTCTGCTTGCGAAGGACGCCTACCTCCAGAGTCTGGCCAAGAAGATCTGCTCCCAGCCCAGCCCCGAGCCACAGAAGCGCAAGTCGGGTAAAGCGCAGCCCCCGGCCGGGACTGGGAGGGCTTCGGAAGGGGGCGCCCCTCCACCCCCCAGCGTCCCCACTCCCCTCCGCGGCGGAGGTCGGTGTGTGCCCCACACCGCACCTGAGTAGCCTTCAGGTGGAGTAGGCACGTAGATGCGTGAAACAAGCCTGTGAAATATTAGAGGGAAGTGTTGTAAGGGATGCTTAAAGGCAACGCCATTTCCCTTGTTCGTTGGGAGCGTCCGTCTGGGAGTCTGAGGGATTCAGCTGTGCGCCCTCCGGGCTGGAAGCTCGGCCGGGGTTTGGAGGAGGTGACCCCGTGGAACGGTTGCCCTGCCGTTGGGCATCGTGAACAGGCTTAGCCAGCCCTCCACGCCGGGTGGGAAGACAGGTATGAGTGATGATGAAAAAATTACTTTTTCAGCCCAGTACTATGGGCCTGGTGGTGGTGTGGGGAGAAGGAAGAAGAAGATGGGTCCTGCTAACGGGAGTTTACACGGCAGTGGTGACAAGGGTTCCCTCAGGAGGCAGGTACACAAGTAGGTGAAACAGACAGTAATTGGCCTGCCCTGGCGCAGAGGAGGGGAGAGTGGGCACGTCTGCCGTGGACCTACCAGTGGGAAAACGACCTTTTCTTTTTATACAAGGAAAATGTGTTCATCGTAGAAAAATGAAGTTAAGTGAATTTTTTCACCACTCAGTTACTAGTTAGATCTGTGTCTTTCTAAAACTTTTTCTGAGTGTTTCTCACTGAAACAATTTGGCTCCTACTTTGTGTACTCAACTCTCATTTTCCTTTTAGAATGTAAACATTTTGTGCCCTCCCCAACACACACACTTGTGGGATCTTAGGTCCCCGACCACGGATTGAATCCAGGCCCTCGGCAGTGAGAGCGCAGAGTGCTTAACCACTGGACCGCCAGGGAATTCTCTCCCAGTCTGTTACAGTGAAAGCCTGTGCCATTATTTTTTGTTGGGTACATCATAGTTTGTTTTGTGGCGGTGCCATCGCTGTCGTTGTAGATGGATATCTAGGTTTAACTAGTTTTTCGCTCAAAAAAGGACGTAACGATGAACATCCTGAGGCCACATCTTTCTGCATACCCAGAATGGGTTCTCACAAGCAGACTGCTGGGGCAGCGTGTGGGTGCTTTTCAGGGTTTTGATGAGTGTGGCTAGTCTGCTTTCTAGGAAGTTTGTGGTTCTGAGCTCAACGGATGAGGGTCTCCATATCCCCCATCCTGATGGGCTTTTGGCATTCTTCAAGGACCGAAGCCTCTGCAAGACCTTCCTGTCTATTGAATGGGTCACAGGGATTGGAGTGGCAGCCCTTTCTCATTTTGTGTTTCAGCTGGCAAAACTCAAGTCTCAGAAGCTGCTAGGCCCCCCAAAAAGAAGAGGAAGAGAGCACAGAAGAAATCCCAGGAGCGGGAGGAGAAGGCTGCAGAACCCAAGGCCCAGGCCCCTGCGGAGAAGTCTCAAGCCAGGACGCCAGTGGCAGCCAAGGAGAAGGAGGATGAGGCCCCCAGCTCGACCGGGGCCCCTGCGGGTGAGGGGGGTGGGCAGGGTCGACTGGGATCTGGGACAGATACAAAAGTGGGCCTCTCTGGTCATAACGGCACGATCAGATCGTGTGAGACTTCCCGAAGAGCGCGTTTTCAGAGGACAGATCACGGGGCCCCTGTGGGTGGATGGGAATCTCAGGAAGTGCACAGTAGTTCCAGGCCGCGTAGTAACTGGGATGGCGAGGGGCAAGGCCATGTCCCACTGAGGTCCTGCAGCAGCTTGGCTTGTAGAGCTTTACTGCCCTCACGTCTCTGAAGTGGTGTGAGAGCTGTCTCTGGCTCTGGGGGGGCACTGCAGAAGGTGGAAGAAGTGGGAGATGGGTTTGGGCCGCACTTCGTGAGGATGTCCTGTCCTGGAGGCCAGTCCAGCTTGAAGAGGTAGGGTAGAATTTACTGGAACTGACCTGCAGATCCACGAGTGGTCACCGGAGGGGGGCAGTGTATGGAGACTCAGGCTTCGAAGCTGGGCCCTTGGGGAGGGCACAGGAAGGTCGGGGGGTGGGGGAGTCTCCTTTTGGTCCTCTGACTGCTTCTTTGCAGATGGCCTGGCCAGTGAGCCTGGCTCTTTATTTGCCTTGGACGTTCTGCGGCAGCGCCTGCATGAGAAGATCCGGGAGGCGCGGGGCCAGGTAGGTGGAGGAGACCTCTGGGTCCTGTGGTGGTTCCCGCACCCTGCCTGGAGAGAAGACGCTCAGCTGCTTGCTGAGGTCAGCGCCAGCTCTGCCAGCTATTATGGGGCTGACGGGGCAGGCGTGGGGGGGGCTCAGCCCCTGTTCCCGCCCCTGCGGCGGGTGCCGCCAGGGCCTCGGCAGCTCTGTCTTGCAAGAGGTCAGGTGTAGTTCTTGTCATCTTGGGGAGCTCGGTCCCCAGGGTCCCCCTCCTGCTGGCCACGCTGAGCTTCTGGCTCTTCTATCCTGCGGCCTTGGAGAGAGGCTCTTCTGTCCTGCGGCCTTGGAGAGAGGCTCAGCCTCTTCCTTCAGGGAAAGCTGCCTTTGCTAACACACCCACACTGGGCGACAATTCCTGCACGTTTGTCCGTCTAAATGCACGACAGCCCTGTGAGGTAAGCCAGGGCCTGAGATGAGGTGACCAGCCCAAGGTGACAGGCATGGGACGGACGCTCCAGGACCTCAACCAGCCTCAGCGTGGATGGCATCGCCACCCCCCGCCCCCTGTTTTCCTGGGGCCCTCCCCCAAGCCTCCTGCTGTGTGGGGACAGTCCCCTGGCTTCTTTCTGCACTGTCCTGGGACAGGCCCGAGGGCCCTGCCTTCCTGCAGTGGTCCAGAGCACTGTTGTCTGCCCCGCAGGGGTCAGAATCGTGCAGTGGTCTGCACAGGTGCAGTGTTCTGACCCAATGCCAAGATCTGGGTGGTGGCCTTGGCTAAGCCCCCGTCCTTGTCTCTGAAATGATGGAGGACCACATGTCCCTTATTGGGTCACTGGGGAGACTTAGAGGCAGCATGTTTGGGAAGTGCCCCGGTATGGTAGGTGCCTGGGATCCGGAAGGCACGGTTCTCGTGGGGTCCCCTTGGCCTTGTTTTGGGTGCACTTTGGGTGCCAGGTCACCTGCGGGTGGAACGCTGCACGTGGTGGGCCCATTTTCCTGCCCTGATTCCATGTGCCAGGCTGGGGGCCCCGCGGTTGGGAGAACCTGATGAGTGAGCACCTTCTTGCGCCGCAGGGCAGCGCCAAGGAGTTGTCTCCAGCTGCTTTGGAGAAAAGACGCCGGAGGAAGCAGGAGCGCGACCGGAAGAAGAGGAAGCGGAGGGAACTGAGAGCAAAGGAGAAGGCGGCCGAGGCCCTCGAGGGGGTGGAGGCCGCCAAGCCGCCACCCGAGGCGCCCCACGAGGAGGCGCAGGTCCAGGCGGGGCTGCTCTTCAACAAGGTGAGCGCTGCGCGGCCGTCGGGCGGGTGGAGGTGGGCGCAGTGCGCGGGCCCCAGGCGGGCGGGAAGCGGCGCGCAGCTCACATCGCCCTCTTCCTCCAAGGTGGAGGTGAGCGAGGAGGAGCCGGGCAGCAAGGCCCAGCGTAGGAAGGAGAAGAGGCAGAAGCTGAAGGGGAACCTGACGCCGCTGACGGGCAGGAACTACCGGCAGCTGCTGGAGCGCCTGCAGGCGCGGCGGGCCCGGCTGGAGGAGCTGCGGGACCAGGACGCGGGCCAGGCCCGGGAGCTCGAGGCCAAGATGCAGTGGACCAACCTGCTGTACAAGGCCGAGGGCGTGAAGATCCGCGACGACGAGCACCTGCTGCAGGAGGCCCTGAAGCGCAAGGAGAAGCGGCGGGCGCAGCGGCAGCGTGCGTGGGAGAAGCGCACGGCGCACGTGCTGGGGAAGATGCAGCAGCGGCAGGACAGGCGGCGGCAGAACCTGCGCAAGAAGAAGGCGGCCAGGGCCGAGCGGCGCCTGGAGAAGGCTCGCAAGAAGGGCCGCATCCTGCCCCAGGACCTGGAGCGGGCCGGCCTGGTCTGAGGGCCCGGATGCCCGACGCCGACCTGGGTGGCTGCAGGCTCCGGGTCCCAGCGGAGAGCGGACGCCGCCGCGTGCTTGAGAGCCTTTGGATCCAGGGGAGGGATGACCCAAATCGGGGCTCTAGGCTCCTCTTGTGAGGCCGGAACGCTCCCTGAAAGTTGCGGGGTGGGGGGCGAGGGAGCAGCGAGGAGGGAGGGGGCGTCTTGAGGGGGAGCTTCCCTGGCGCCCTCTTCCTCCCCCGTGTTTACAGGAGCAGGAACTGCTGTGTCTGCCCCAAACTCACTTGGAAAAGGACAAAAACCAGCCAACTCCTGTAGCCTGCGTTGGAGTGGAGTTGACGGGCTCGGTAACTGGGAGACGGTGGGGCTGTCCTCAGGCTGCCTGGCATTGAGTTATTCGAAGTTAATTTCTAAGGTGGGTGAAACCTAGAATTTAAGGTAGACATGCACATTAAAAATCCTAAGGTAACCAGTAAAAGGTAGAAACTGAACTAGCAGGAAGCACAGCGGAGTGGGGTGGACAGTTATCGATCTGGGGGGAGGCAGGAGAGAAAGAGTAAAACTTAGAACCGAGCGAGGCCAATGGAGGGTGCACAGTCAGAGGCACAGTTAAGTCCAAGCCCGCAGGCAGCCGGGATGAATGCACGGGACAAAACTCAATGAATCTTATGGTATGTGGATTATATTTCAGTAAAACTGTTAATAAAATTCTTTTGACTAAACTCCAGTTAAGAAACAGATGGTAACCAAAAGGAAGCTGGTGTGGCTGTATTATAAGATGAAGATTTGAAGGTAAAAGGCACTAGTAGAGAGAAAAGAAAGTCGCCACGTAATGAAAGGGGTGCAGGTCACCTGGAAGGTAGAACAGTTCTGCACCAGGAACAGCTTCAAATCTGTCTAGCAGAAACTGACCCCGCTACAAGGAGAAATCAATTCACAAACCAAAGTGGGAGATTTTTAACATCTCCGTTAGGAATTGATACACCAAGCAGACAAAATCAGATGCATAGGGAAGGTTTCAGCGAGAGCGTTTGTAAGCTTGATCTGATGGACACAGAATAGTGCCTCTAAAAACAGTGTGTACCGGGACTTTCCTGGTAGTCCGGTGGTTAGGACTCTGCTTCCAATGCAGGGGGTGTGGGTTTGATCCCTGGTCAGGGAACTAAGATCCCACATGCCTCGGGATGCAGCAAAAATTTAAAAACAGTATGTACCTCAAGCACACGTGGAACAGTGGTGAAAACTGACCACCTCCTAGTCCATAAAGCAAGTCATATTTCAAAGCGTCGGCATCGTATCTGGCCGTAGAACAATTTAAAAACTTCAGAGGTAATTGTTAAAATTTCCTGTTTGGAAGTTTAAAAACACACTTCTAAATTACCTGTGATTCAAAGAGTAATCCCTAGTGGATGTTAGAGAAAGTTTAGGACTGAAAGGTAATGAAAGTGCTGTGCATTAAAATCTGTGGGCCACAGCGAAGGCAGTGCCAAAAGCACTTTGTAGCCTTAAAAGCGTGCTTATGTGTATCTGTTCCTGGTTATACATCTTAGGAAGTGATTGCGTCATGCAGCACAATTTCCTGCCATCTTGCTTGACCTAGCACATCATTCCAGGATCCTGTTGTCCCATTCTCTGCACCCAGCAGTTACTCCCGAATTATTGTCCGTATGTTGCAGTCAGAGTTGGGAGAGTATAAACCCCCTGTGGAAATCGCAGGAGCATCTCAAAAGGCCTGGTGGATGTATCATTGGGTGCTCCCCCTGAAGCCTGGAAGTCCAGGAAGCTCGCCCCTCCGGCCTGGAGTGCTGCTGTGTCCCCAGCTTCATGTAGCTGGTGTGCAGGGTGAGCAGGTGGTGCATTTTGGTGGCAGGTGGCATCAGGAGCACCCCATTTCTAGAAGCAGCACTGGACAATAGGAGATACAGCGCAGAAAGGCTGAGGAAATACAGAGAATTCTTCACCTGGTGGGATACAGAGCCTGTATCCAAGTTGAAACACTGAAAATGCTCCAGCCTCCCTGGGCTTGGCCACTCGTGTCCCTCCCTGGCCAGGGCTGGGAGCTGATGACGCACGGAAGCAAGGACGCGCTGCACAGGACTTTGGTGGCACCCGAAGCGCCTCATGGCCAGAGGCAATAGTGGACGATGGAATATGGACAACAGGGAAGAAGAGGTTAAGAACGTTACAGAACGAGTCTAGGAGGCCCGATGCACACCTCTTGGGTGTCGTGCGCCTCAAGCGCAGAAGATGAAATGCAGAGTCATGGGAGAAAACTTCCCAGGGCCTAATGTCAAATATTTTCAGAAGCAAATGGCAAGAGTCTCCAAGTCAGAAGGTCCCCCTCCTGTTGCATAGTGAATCAGATGGAGATAGCTGTAACCAGGACACGTGCTCAGGAACCATGGTTCACCAGGAACTGGGGTTCCAACAGTCCTGCAAGGCCAGGGTAGTTTTGTGCCACT
Organism: Monodon monoceros; assembly: GCF_005190385.1. Taxonomy (NCBI): domain Eukaryota; kingdom Metazoa; phylum Chordata; class Mammalia; order Artiodactyla; family Monodontidae; genus Monodon; species Monodon monoceros. Next base: position 111,459,513 of record NW_021703782.1, read on the forward strand.
GGCCCCTTTGGGTGAGGCTGGGAAGTAGGCTCCCAGTCAACCTTTCCTTCTACTTAGGGGCTCCAGAAGTTGAATTAACACATGGTTAGAAATTCAGTGAGGGGCTACATGCAACTGAGTAGCTCAAGTGAAGCTTCTGTTCACCAGACCTGCGTCGGGGTGCAGAGGGCAGAGAGAGAGCTGTCTCCAGACCCCCCGTGGGTTGGCGCACCCAGTCCATTGCACTAGCCTGACAACTGTGGGAACCTCGCGTACATGGCCTGTGGAAGTAAGGTGTTCCCTGCCACCCTCAGGTCCCAGGATCTGCTGGCCCAAGAGCATGGTTCTACCCCTGCATCTCCCGTGGCATTCCATCCAGCCTTCAGGGAAGGGCCACCGTGGTGCTTCTCTACTCTGTTCACAGTGCTTTTCTAGTACCTCCTCAAAGGATGAGTCTTCTGTACCCTCCCCAGACCACCTGTGGGGTGGATAGCAGGTAACATTGTTAAGACCTTCCAACAAGCCTGCCTCGCTCCTGGTAGAGAGTAGCGTAGAAGAAAGAGTTCTTACCTCTGTGTCATTCCAAGGGATTTCTGGAAGGTTCACTCACCTCAGCATGGGCCACTGTGGGTTCCAGGTTTTGGTCAAGCAACAAAGGAAATGATCGGATCCTTTCCAGTTCCCTAGCTAGCCCACTCTGAGTCCTGCTTATGGGTGGAGCCCCCTCTGAAACTGCACCCCGCCTTTCTTGGCCAAGCACTTCTAGAATCAGCTCCCACACGCTTCCCTGATTTTTTTCCAATGTAAAGCAGCAGGTACTTGTTCAAAGCTGCTTCTGGATTGGACTTTGTAACTGGCCACCTGGGACCTGCTGAGGTCCGACTGTACTTTGCAGTCTAGAGACGAGGTGAGATGGGAGTGAGTTTGAGGAGACTGGCTTCTCCTTGGAGGTAACTTCCTCAGATGAGAGTTCAAGCAAGGCACAGCCTTGTCAGCCGAGGGAGGAGGGACTGATTTCTCAAAGTGAGCCTTGGTGAGGTTGGGTGTTCAGGGTACCTGAGGCATCCAACGTTGCCCCAAATATCCCCATTTCAATTCTGAGGGCTGGTCAGTACTCCAGCTTTTCCATGAGAGACCTGGTAAGGTGGTGAATCGCCTGTTGGTAGGATTTGCTGATGGGCTAGCTAAAACTTGGGTGTTCAGGTAACTCAATCTTGCAGCTGAAAACCATGAGAGGTTTTTCTACAGAGTAATAGGAAGTCCCTGATTCGCAGTCCATGTCTTAAGCTAAAAATTGAGGACTTTGAGCCTATCCCTGTCTTTCTGTTGACTACCCAGCACTGTTAAAGGAGCCGCCCCCCCCCCTGCAGTCCTGGAGTTTCTCAAGCCTTTCTCATTTCTCAAGGTGGTGTTCAGCTAGTCTCTCAAAGTCTCGCCTTCAAAAGATATTTGTCTCAGGTGACCACATCTCCAGATAAGTTGTTTTGCAGCTGTGTGCCAATATATCCAGGGTCCCATCCCCTGGTACTAACCAACTTTCTACTACCGTCAGCTAAACTCCAGCCAGATAACAAATCCCAGATTTTCCCTAAGTCACTCATGAGAGGTCATGTTATGTTGCATTAAGAAAAGTACTTTTTAACAAATAAGACCAGTAGTTTAAAGCCAGACTGATCACTGGATATGTCTTAGCAACTAGGAATAGAGAAAAACTTCCTCAACTGGATAAATAACATTTACCCCAAACGTACAGATAGCATCATACTTAACAGCGAAAAACTCAGAAGTTTTCCTGCTAAGATCAGGAACAAGGCAAAAATGTCCCTTCTCATCACTACTTTTCAGTGTCATAATAGAGAAGTCCTAGCACATGCGACAGGACAAGAAAAAGAAAAATACATGCAGATTGGGAAGGAAGAAATCAAACTGTCTTTGCAAATGACATGATCGTCTATGTAAACGTCCAGAAGAATTGACAGAAAAACCTGAAACAAATGATTGTATCAAGGTTGCAGGATACAACGTAAGTATTGTAAAAAACCAAATTGCTTTCTTATCTAACAAGTGTTCCTATGAACAAGTGGACTTTGAAATTAAAAATACATTACCATTGGGACTTCCCTGGCTGTCGAGTGGTTAAGACTGTGCTTCCACGGCAGGGAGCGTGGTTTCGATCCCTGGTTGGGGAACTAAGATTCCCACATGCCACACGGCCAACAAAGCAAAACAAACAAAAAAATACATTGCCATTTACACTGTGTGAAAATTAACAGTTTCCCAGTGCATGTAAAAGTTATGTTTACACTATACCGTAGCCAATTGTTAAATGTGCAATAGCATTATGTCTAAAAAAATGTGCAGCCTTAATTTAAAATATTGCTAAAAAATGCTAACCACCCTCTGAGCCTTCAGCGAGTTGTAAAAGATCACTGACCACAAACCGTAACAAATATAACAGTGAACGTTTTTTAAATATTGTGAGAATTACCAAAATGTGACACAGAGACATGAAGTAAGCAAATGCTGTTGGGGAAATGGTGCCAATAGACGTGCTTGATGCAGGGTTGCCACCAACCTTCAATTTGTAAAAAATGCAGCATCTATGAAGTTCAATAAAGGGAAGTGCAGTAAGAGGAGGTGTGCCTGTAAAGGGAAACCTCACTAACATGGAGTTGGGAGGCCAGAATAGGGAGCTGTCATGCACATGTCACTCAACATCAATACAGGTGCCAACAGGAAGAGATGTACCTTGCGTCTCGGGCAGGAAGTGACACCACTACTGCCAGCAGGGGGAAGAGGGAATTTCTCCTTGCCTGGCAATAGCTCAGTGTCAGACCGTCACAACTCAGCTACTGAAAGGCCACTATACTTCAAACCCCAGTTTACTCCATTGGACTTTTTATTTATAGTAGCCCTTTCCAACGTGCCCTTCTGCTCCATAAAATTTCTTCTCCTTTGCTTTACCAGACTTGCATGTGGTTCACCATAGTTACATGTCCTGAATTACAATTCTTTGCTGCTCCTGAATAAGCTCTTTTTGTTGGTAAAATAACTGGCTGTCTTATTCCTTTAGGTTAGCAGTTAGCACCCCCAAAATGAAGTAATTAGGTATAAGTCTAACAAACTATATATTTGATCTATATATCAAAACTCTGATGAAAGTTACCGAGGAAGAACTAAATAAATAGAGATTCTGTGTTCATGGATCAGAAGACTCAGTGTTGTCAAGATGTCAATTCTTCCCAGATTCAGCGCATTCCCAGCAAGTTAGTTTTTGGACATTGACAGACTGATTCTGAAGTTTATGTGGAGAGGCAAAAGACCCAGAATAGCCACTCAATATTAAAAGAGAAGGACACAGTTGGAGGACTGACACCACCCAACTTCAAGACTATAGTAAGGCTGCAGTAATCAAGACAGCATGGTATTGGTGAAAGAATAGACAAATAGATCAATATAATAGAGGGCAAAGAAATACACCTGCAAAAATATAGTCAACTAATCTTTGAAAAAGGAGCAAAAGAAATACAATGGAAGAAAGATAGTCTTTTCAACAAATGGTGTAGGAAAAACTGGACATCCACTTGCAAAAAAAGAACCTAGATGTACAGACCTTACATCTTACACAAGAATTAACTCAAAATGGATCATAGATCTAAACGTAAAATTCAAAACTATAAAACTCCTAGAAAGTAACAGTAGACAAGTTAAATGATCTTGGGTATGGTGATGACTTTTTAGGTACAACATCAAAGGCATGATACATGAAAGAAGTAATTGATAAGCTAGACTTCATTAAAAATTTCTGCTCTGTGGAAGCCATAGACTGGGAGAAAATACTTGCAAAAGATACATCTGATAAAGGACCGTTATCCAGAATACACAAAAAACAAAACAAAATCCTCTTAAAACTCGGCAATCACAAAATGAGCAACCTGATTCAAAATGGGCAAAAGACATAACAGATAGCTCACCAGAGAAGAGATTCAGATGGCAAATAAGCATATGAAAAGATGCTCAACATCATATGTCGTTAGGGAAATGCAAATTAAGAACAACAACTAGATATCACTAACACACCTATTAGAATGACCAAAATGCAGAACGCTGACACCACCAAATGCTGTGAGGCTGCGGAGCAACGGGAGCTCTCACTCATCGCCGGTGGGAACGCACAGCGGTGCAGCCACTTTGGAAGACAGTGTGGCAGTTTTTTACGAAACAAAAAACAGACTCTTACCATATGACCCAGCAATCATACTCCTTAGTATTCACCCAAATTAAGTGAAAATTTATATCCGTACAAAATCCTACACAGGGATGTTTATAACAGCTTTATTTATAATTGCCAGAACTTAGCAACTAAGATGACCTTCAGTAGGTGAACGGATAGATAGCTGTTGGTTCATTCACACAGTGGAATATTATTCAGCCCTGAAAGGAAGTGAGCTATCAAGTTAAGAAAAAGACAGGGGGGAACCCTAAGTACATAACAGTAAGTGAAGGAAGCCAGTCTGAAAAGGCTACAGACGGAATGATTCCAGGTATTTACGACATTCTGGAAAAGGCAAAACTATGCAGACAGTAGAAAGATCAGTGGTTGCCAGGGGTTAAGGGGAGATGGAGGGATGAACAGGCAGAGCACAGAGGATGTTTAGGGCAGTGAAACAATTCTGTATGATACTGTAATGGTGGATACGTGTCATTATACATTTGTCAAAGCCCATAGAAGGTACAGCACCAAGCGTGAGTCCTGATGTAAACTGTGGGCTTTGGGTGATAATGATGTGTCCGTGTAGGTTCATTGATCATATTCTATGGTTCAGGATGCCAGTAGTGGGCGAGGTTTTGTGTGTGGAGTCAAGAGGTTCTATGGGAACTCTTTGTACTTTCCACTCAGCTTTTCTATGAACCTGAAACTGCTCTTAAAAAAGAAAAGTTTAGGGCTTCCCTGGTGGCGCAGTGGTTGGGAGTCCGCCTGCCGATGACAAGAGGATTGGAGCCCTTGTGCTTTGTCACCTTTAGTTTAAAGGAGAGCTTTGATTTAGCTGAGAGCGCACGGTTGACAATAGTAGTCAAAACGAAGAGGGGGATGGCAGACGCTCCCACTATCGAGCACTTTGCCAGGTTTTCGCCGACGTGCCTCTCTTGTGCTGGAGCAGAGTCCGGCGAGGCTGGTGAGGCCTATTCTCCAGGTAGACGGTGAGAGGCCACAGTCCGCCTGGATTGAAACATCCAACTTCAGGGGCTTCTAGGAACTGGGGCGTCTTCTCCAACCCGGCTTCGTCCCCTTTGGGTATGCATTGAGATACACGGGAACTGGGAAGGCCTGTCAGGGAGAAGGGGTGGGGAAGTCATCCTCTCCTGGCCACCAGGGGACTCGTGGAAAAGCTCAGGTTGATCCTCTCTGCCTGGGGCTGGAGTGCACACTGAGCGTGTGAACAACGTCCCAACGGTTCAGTTCAGGGCATCTCCTTAGCTGATGCCAGAACCTGGAATAGGAGCTTCTGCTGGTCCTGGGCTCCATGTTGGGGACTGGTGGCTGGACTGAAAGACCAGGTTTGCTGTTGTCAGATCTACTGGGTGATGGATGCTCTTGGGTGCCCGTGGGCATAGGTACCAGTGACCCAAACATAGGAAGGTGTGAGGGAAGTGCACAGAAGCAGTGCCTGGTGGTGGCGGATAGGGCTCTGTGCCCGTGGGCAGTGTTCCTTTGCAAAATTCAGCAAGTCCTCTTGTTCCCAGAGCACAGAGAGCACCTAAGGCTGTGGTCTGTGAGAGGCCAGGTCAGCCTGTCGATGGGCAGGCATCAAAGCATGGGGGCAGGAGAGATTCAGGGTGAAACTGTAGTCTGGGAGTGGCCTGGACTGCCAGTTGGGGTGGAGAGTGCCTGGTAGCCTGGTCCACTCCAGTCTGTAATTATCTACCCAACAATGCAGACCTGGGGAGAGGCCCTGTGACCGGCTGTTGTTTGGGGCTGGTGAGAAAACGCCTTTGATTAGCTAGGCAAAGAAGAGCCAAGTAAACCTAAAGTTAGCAGAACAAAGGAAATAATGAAACTTAGAGCAGAGATAAACAGAACAGAAGAGCACTCGAGATAGTCAATGAAACCAACAGTTCTTTCTTTTAAAGATTTACAAAATTTGACACATACGGGACAATTTTATGGAACAAGTCGCTTAACCTAGATGAGACGGAAAAATTCCTAGAAACACACAAACTACCAAAACTGACTCAAGAAGAAATAGAAAACCTGAGTAGACCTATAATAAGTGAGTAGACTGAAGCAGTGATAAGAACTTCCCAACAAAGAAAAGCCCGGAACCTGATGCCTTCATTGGTGTTTTGTCTCAAACACTTAAAGATATAACACCAATTCTTCCCAAACTCTTAAAGACAAAACAAAACAAGCAAACAAAAAAACAGGAGGAGGGAACACTTAAATTCACTGTGATGCCAGCATTAACTTGATTCCAAAGGCATCACAAGAAAAGACGTCTACAGGCCAAAATCCATTATGAATAGAGATGCAAAAATCCTCAGTAAAATACTGGCAAACAAAACCTGTCAGCATATTGAAAGGACTGTCATCACGACCAAGTATGATTTATCCCTGGAACAAAGGGCTGTTTAACATAGCTAAATTAATCAGTGTCACACGACACATCAGAGAAAACACACGATCATTTCAACTGATGTAAAGAAAACATTCTAGCATTTGAAGGAACCCAAACCTTTTTATAATAAGTGATCTCAATAAAATGGAACTAGAAAACATTTCCTTCACATGATATAGACTGTTTATGAAAAACTCACGTGTACATTCTACTCAGCGGAGAAAGATTGAAGGCTTTCTCCCTAAGAGCCGGAGTAAGTCAGTGATGCCCACGTTTGCTTCTCATTTCAATATTGTAATGGAAATTTGGCAAAAGCAACTAGGCAAGACACATATCAATAAAATAGAATTAAGAATCAAGAAATGAACCCAAGCAATTGGTTTTGAATGTGGATATCAAGATCATTCAATGAAAGAGAAACAGCCTCTTCAACAAATGGTGATAGGAAACTGAATGCCCACACGCAGTCGAGTAAAGCTGGAGCCTTACCTCGCATCATATAAAAAATTCACTCCAGATGGATCAATGACCTAAATTTAAGACCTAAAACTAAAGCATCTTAGAAGAAAACATAGAGCTAAACTTCATACTCTTGGATTCGGCAATGGTATATTTAATATGATACCAATTGTACGAGAGACAAAAGAAAAAACAGATTAAGTTGGACTTTATCAAAATGAAAAACTTTTGTGAGTGAAAGGACAATGTCGAGCGTATAAAGAAAACCCATATAATGGATTAAAATATTTGAAAATAATAAATCTGATAAAGATCTTGTATCCAGAATATATATAAAGACTCCTATACTCAAGGGCATAAACACAACTTAATTAAAAATAATAGACATTTCTCCAAAGAAGATACACAAATGGCCCATTAGGCACATGGAAGGATGCGCAACATCACTAGATATGAGGGAAATGCAAACACCACAATGACACTGCGTCACACCCACTGGGACGGCTAGAATTGAAAAGCAGAAAATAACAAACGTTGGAGAGAATTTTGGGAAATTGGAATCCTCATACATTGCTGGGGCGGGGCTGCCGTGGAGTAGCGGGAGTGGGGAACAGGCAGGGAATGCTTCATGGGTATGGGGTTTCTTTTGGGGGTGAGGAAAATGTGGAACTAGATAGGGGTGAAGGTGCACAGCATAGTAAATGAAATGTAGTTAATGCCACCGAATCGTACAGCTAAATATGTTTGAAAAGATAAACTTATTTATTTATTTTTATGGAAGTGTAGTTCACGTACGGTGTTGTGTTAGTTTCTGCTGTAAATATACTTATTCTTTTCCATTATGGTTTATCCCAGGATACTGAATACGGTTCCCTGTGCTATAAATAGGACCTTGTTGTTTATCCATTCTACATATAACAGCTCGCATCTGCTCATCCCCAACTCCCAATCCAATCCTCCCCCTCCCCCCTCCCCCTTGGCAACCACAAGTCTTTCCTCTGTGTCTGTGAGTCTGTTTCTGTTTTGTAGATAAGTTAATTTGTGCCATATTTTAGATTCCATGTAGAAATGATACCATATGGTGTTTTTCTCTTTCCGACTTACTTCACTTAGTAAGGCAATCTCTAGGTCCATCCATGTTGCTGCAAATGGCATTATTTCATTCTTTTCTTATGGCTGAGTAATATTCCATTGTATACATGTACCACATCTTCTTTATCCATTCATCTGTCAATGGACATTTAGGTTGTTTCCATGTCTTGGCTACTGTGAACAGTGCTGCCATGAACGTAGGGGTACATGTAATATGAACTTTTATATGAAAGTTAACACACAAAATACAGGTAACCATAAAGTATATGAAAAGAAAAAAAAGACAGAAAAGCAGAAAAAGGATGCCCTCACAGGTGAGGACAGGAAGACTCTGGTTCTGGAGGTGGCACTGGCTGTATTTTATGAGCCGTTACTGGAGGTGGGTACAGAGCTTACTGTCACTGTGGGTCGGTGACTGGCACAGGCTGAAGCTCTAGAGCTGGTACTAGTGTTGACTCTTGCTGTGTAGACTGCACCAGCCGTAGCTCTGCAATGGGTTCCAGGGCTGGCTCTAGGGCAGGAGGTGGTGCGAGAGCTAGATCTGGAGCTGGTTTTAGTTCTGAGACTTATACTCGTGCTACCTCTGGAATTGCTGTTGGAGCAGGTTCCGGCTCTAGAGCTGGCAATGGAGCTGACACCAGAGCTGGTGATGGAGCAGTCCCTATCTCTGGATGCTGGTAATGCTGGTGCCTGAGCTACTCCTAGCTTTGGTGTTGGAACTAGAGCTGCTGTTACAGCCGCTGTTGGCTCTGGGGCTTACACAGGCTCTAGCATGGAACTAGTGCTAGAGCTGGCTCTGGAGCAGACTCTGATTTGAGCTGGTTCTATTTCTAGGTCTGGTGCTAGAACTATCGCTGGAGTTTTCACAGGAGTTCATAATAAAACTGCCTCTGTCTCTGTAGTTTGTGTTCAGACTGGTACAGAGGTTTTTCTACATCTAGTTTCGGTGCTAGAGTGGATGCTGGAGCTGTCTCTACCCCTGGTGGTGGTGCCAGAGCTGCTGTAGCTCTGGAGCTGCTTCAAGAGCTGGTGCCAGCCTGGGCTTTAACACTGGGGCTCATGCTAGAGCCAGTGGTTCGTCCTCTGAACCTGGCATTGCCTCTGACTCTTGCAGTTGTTGTTGGAGCTGGTCCTGGTTCTAGATGAGGCCTGCCTCAGTTTGCTCCTGTGTACTATGTGGGGCTATGGCATCCCCTCTCTCAGGGATGGGCATGCTGCCAGGAAGGCCCAGTTGGGCTCATTGTCAAAGCAGCCATTCGGAAGAGGTCTGTATCCTCTTCAACGCCCGCAGGCTGGGCGTTGCCAAGCTCGCAAGGATGCTCTAGTACATGTTGCCATTGTCCATGTGCAGGCTGATGTGGGTGATGCAGTGTTGCCCACGTGCTGGATGGAGAGCTGCAGTGAGGACCTGTGGTTGCAGACCCCTGAGACAGAGAGTTTGTGGGTGTGTGGTTGAGGCTCAAAAGCGGGAGGTGATGCCGGGGACCAAGCCGATACCAGGTCTTTTCTGTAATTGTGGTGGGAAGCATGGTCAGCCGATTCTCTGGACCCTGCAGGGCACCCCAGGCTGGCGAGCAGCTCATGAGCTTCTAGAAGCTCTGTTCAGGAGCTGGGGCTTCCTGGCCCCTTTTGTGAGTGTAGAGTGGGGAACTCTGGTACCAGGAACGGAGGGGCTGGGAAGGGCTGTCAGGGAGAAGGGGAGGGGCAGTGATCTTCTTTTCCTGGGCATCAGGGGACTCTGTGTCAAAGCTCATATTATCTCCTCCGCTTTGAAGTTGGAGGAGCTAGCCAAGTGTGCAGTGAGCACATGGGCAAAGGCCCTGCTGCAGAGGTCGCTGGGCGGGAGCTGTCCCTGGTCCTGAACTCTGGGCTGGGGACCCGGTGACTGGGTGGCGGGGCCGGCTTTGCAGTGGCTAGATCCACAGGGTGAGTGGGTGCTCTGTGGGACTCGTGGTCACAAGTGGCAGCGACCCGTACTAGGAACTTGTGAGGAAAGTGCACAGCGGGCAGTGCCTGGGGGGTGCACGGGGCTCAGTGCCCATGGGTAGCGCTCCTTGGCAAAGTCAGCTCGTCCTTTGGATCCCGGAGATCAGGAGGCACCTGAGGCCACATGTGGTCTACTGGAGGTCATGCCAGCCTGCCGGCAGCAGGAGAAGTTCAGGGTGAAACTGGGCCTGGGGGGTGACCGGGACTGGCAGGTCAGTGGGAAGGTATCCACCTGACCTTTGTCACTCCAGTCGGTAAGTGGTTAGTTATCTAGCCCGACAGTTGCTGGGGAGGGCAGCCATGTGACTGGCCAGTGCTAAGGACCAATTAGAAGACGCCCTTTGCAATCTCGAGTCCCTTCTGCTTCAGGTGGAGGAGGGTTGAGTTGGCTCCAAGCCTGACCTTCACCCCTTTGCTGGAGGTCGTCTTTGTCAGGACACAGTCGGAGTCAGTGGTAGAGCGCATAGCATAGAACGTGTTGGCATTCCCAAGGGTCTTCACCTCTGTTGGGGAGGGTTATGGGAGGGGCAGTTGAACTCAGGAGGGGGCTGCAGGGCAGGGAGAGGGAAACGCACAGAGACAGGAAGCAGATTAGTGGCTGTCAGGGGTTGAGAGAGTGGGGCTTGGGCCGTGACTGCCTGGTGGGTGCAGGGTTCCCATTGGGGTGACGAAAATGTCTGGAACGAGAGGGTGATGGTGCACAGAGCGGTTAATGCTGCTGAATTGTACGATTTAAAATAATTACAAGGCTAATTTTAATTGACTCTGAGCTTTAACATGAAATATAAAAAAAACCCCAAAGATCACATAAAAGAGAAAAGTAAGAAAAAATTGCCTTCGTGGGCGAGGTGAGTGAGCTCTGCTGCCGGAGCTGGTGTTGCTGGTGTTGAAGGTGTTGCAGAGGTGGCGCTGGCACTGGAGCTGGTGCTTCAGCTGGGGTTGGAGATGCTGCCGGCTCTGGCTGTGGACCTGGCCCAGGAGCTGTGCCCCAGCTGGGGTTGGAGCAGGCTCTGCCTCGGGTCGTGGTGCTGGAGCTGCTTCTAGAATTGGCTCTAGTTCTGAGCTGACTCTACTCTCTGGCACCGTTTCCAGATTTGGTGCAAGAACCAGAAACTGTAAAGGCTTCCACTACGGGGCGAGTCCAAGTGTTTGGGTGGAAGGGGCTTTAGTTCTGTAGCTGGTGGCAGAGCTGACATTAGTCCACAGTTGGTGCGCACTGTGGTGCTTTCAGTAGCTCTAGCTTTGTAGGTCGAGGTGACACTAGCTTTGCTGCATGTATCAGACCTAGCTTTAGTTACACAGGTGGCAAGCAGTCCTGCGATGGCACTAGCTCTCCTCCTGGACCTGGTGCACAAGCTGGCCGTAGCTCCAAGTTGCTGCTCTAACGACTGTGCAGTAGGTGCCGGCTCCAGGGCTGCTGCTGAAGGTGGCGCTACAGACAATGACACAAATGACTCTGGCTCTAGAGCTGCTTTTAGTTCCGTAGCTGTTTCTGCAGCTGGATCTAGATCTCAGATTGTAATAGGCCTGGTGCTGGAGCCAGATCAGCTCTAGATTTTGAGATGGCACTGAAGCAACAGGAAGAGAAAAGATGACCAACCTGACTGCCTTTCCATGTGACCTCCCAAAGGAAGAAATATCTCACAGCCTTTCACAGTAGCGCTAGAGCTGCTTCTAGAATTGGCTCTAATACTGGGGATGGCTCTAACTCTGGCAATGGTGCCAGAATTGGTGGGAGACTGGGTGATGGAGATGGCCTTAGCTCTGGAGTTAAAACCAGAGCTCACTCTTATTCTGGAGCTGGTCCAAGTGTTTGAGCTGGACGTTGCTCTAGTCTGGAGCTGGCACAAGCTCTAGCTCAATAGTTGGTACCAGAGCGGGCACCGGTGTACAGAGGGTGCAAGTTCTAGTGCTTAAGTGGCTCTAGCTCTGCAGCTGATACCAGAGCTAGCTCTAGCTCCACAGCTGGTGCAAGATCTTGTGCTAGAGATGCTCTAGCTTTGTAGCCCCCCTTTTAGTGGCTGTGGGTGAGATGCTGTCCCACCTGTTATGCTGTGAGCTCGGAGGGCAGGATGGTGTCTAGGATATAAAATACTATGATATTCCAGGTGCCTGCACACAGTAGGGAGCAGTGCACAGGTGCCGAATGCATGCAAGAGTAAATGAACACAAGACATCTTTATGCCTCAGTGTCCTCATCTACCTCGCAGTGCTGTTGGAAGGATTACATTGCATCATTAAAGCTTTAAGCGCCTACTATACACCAGGCACTCTCCTGGAGGCCTGATAATACAGAACTGAACAAGCACGGAGCTGACTGGAGCAGGGGTTAGATGAGGAATTCGGGTCAAGTGTCCCAGCTCAGTTGGGAGCAGCAGGTTCTGTAGGCGTCCCTGTCCAGCAGCTCAGGACCAACCTGGGTAGGGACTGTGGCGGAGGGGATGTGGGATCCTTGGTCTGAGCATCCATGCTGCTCATGTACTGCTCCCTTCACTGTCCCCAGTTTTTCCATCCATAAATGGGCTTGTGAATATCTTTGTCCCTAGGTTCCTCCATGAAGTTGACCCTAACCCTCTGAGACGCACAAGGAAGAACTCCCCATTATCTGTCTTCTTGCTGGAATCCCGTAGGGCTGGGGGTTGAGTTTTCCAGGGGCACTAGACAATGTTATTATAGGGGACTGGTTAGAGGTCCCCTTTTGGTCAGTGGCAGAGCTGGGCCAGAAGCTTTCAGCTCTGACCCCCAGTGGACATAAAGATCAGGGCATTGATGACACACAGGTCAAGGTGTACTCCTCAAGGTACTTGAAAAAGGCAGCTCAGAGCCTGAGGGACTGTCCAGTGAGGGTCAGTGCCGCCTGCACTCCGAACCAGAGGGACATCCCTCCAGATGGCTCCTTAAAGATATTCCTCCCCTCACTCTTCTTCCTACTTTCTTCCCCAGCTACATCGTATTTCATCGTGTGCATGTTCGTTATTTATCCCCTCTCCTACTGGAGGGAACTGGGACGTTTCCAATCTTTTGCTCCTGTGAGGAAGGTGCAGTGAATAACGTGTACACATGGCAAGTGTAGAGGTGCTTCTACGGGATGAACTCCCTGCACTGGAATTGCTGAGTCAGAGGGTAAATGCATTTGTAATTCTGACAGACGTGACCAAACTGCCTCCATTGGAAGGTAACTTATACGCCCACCAGCAATGAGTCAACTTCCTATTCTACACAGCTTCAGGATGTATTTTCGAACGTTTAGATTTGAAATTTTGCCATATCATGACTAAGACTGAGGACATTTTCACGTGTTTAACACTGTGTCCGGTAATGTTTCTTGCCCACTTTTCAACATTCGTTGCTCTTTTTTTTATCGACTTCATGAAACTCTTTAGATGCGGGGATTGTTAGCCCCTTTGCCTGACATGTGGGTTATCACGACCTTTTTCTAAAGTTACGGCGTCTCCCTGCAGACTGTGTATGGTTAAGTTGTCAGTTCTCCCCAGTTTGATCACTAGAAATACAATTTCTATGAAATAGCTCAGCAGTTATCTCTTTGTGGAAACCGATGAGGTGATCTCACAATTTATACGGAATACAAAGGAGCAAGAGTACTCAGGATAATCTTGAAGAAGAACACAGTTACGCCACCAGACAGCCAGACTTGTGTTCGGGTACAGTAATGAGGACAGTGAGGCAGTGGTGTGAGGACAGACGACAGAGCAACAGAAGAGTGCAGAGTCCATCTCCAACTCAGGCATCCAGACATTTATGAATCTTACAAGCATGTTGATGGAAACCAGACATAAAAGAGTACATTGTGAGGATGGCTGAGAATACAAAAAATAAGCAGTACACGGCAGCTCGTTCACAGATGGACACAATCCAAATGATCACCTCAACTGATGTGGAAAAGGGATTTGACAAGATTCAATACCTTTTTTTTTTTTTTTTTGCGGTACGCGGGCCTCTCACTGTCGTGGCCTCTCCCGTCGCGGAGCACAGGCTCCGGACGCGCAGGCTCAGCGGCCATGGCTCATGGGCCCAGCCGCTCCGCGGCATGGCATGTGGGATCTTCCCGGACCGGGGCACGAACCCGCGTCCCCTGCATCGGCAGGCGGACTCTCAACCACTGCGCCACCAGGGAAGCCGTCAATACCTTTTAATGATAAAAATAACAAACTAGGAATAGAAGGAAACTACCTCAACATAATAAAGACCATTTCTGAAAAAGCCACATTTAATATAATAGTGAACGGTGAAAGACTGGAATATTTTCCTCTAAAATCAAGAACAAGGCAATGATGCCTGCTTTTGCCATTTCTATTGAACAAAGTATTGGAAGGTCCCAGCAAGGGCAGTTAAGCAAGAAAAAGAAAAGGCATCCAAATTGGAAAGGAAGAAGTTAATCATGTCTGTGCACAGATAACCTGCTCTTATATGTGGGAACTCTTAAAGATTCCACCAAACAAAACCCTGTAGAACTAATAAAGTAATTCAGCAAAGTTGTAGGACACAAATTCACCCCACAACAATTAGCGGCATTTCTATATACTAACAACGATCCAAAAAAGAAATTAAGAAAACAATTCCATTTACAATAGCATCAAAAAGAATAAAATACTTAGGAATAAACCCAACCAAGGAGATGAAAGCCTTGTACAATGAGAATTACATAACATTGTGGAAAGAAATTAAAGATCCATAATTGGAAAGACACCTGTGCACAGACTGGAAGACAATATTGTTCATACTACCAAAATGATCTACAGATTCAATACAACCCATAACAATCCCCATGACTTTTTTTTCAGAAATGGAAATATTTATCTAAAATTCATATGCAGGCTCAAGGGAACCTGAGTAGCCAAAACAAAGTTTAAAAGAACAACACAGGAGAGTACACACTTCCTGACTTCAAGACACATTACAGATCTTCATTAATTAAGACCATGTGGTACTGGCAGAAAGGCAAATAGGCTAAAAGGTAGCACAGATGTCCCGTAGATGAAGCCTTGTGTATACGTTCAAGTGACCTTCAATAAGGGAACCAAGGCACACAATGGGGAAAGGACAGTCTCTTCAACAAATGATGCTGGGAAAACTGGATGTCTACGTGCAGAAAATGAAGTTGGATCTTTATAGTATACCATACAAAAATTAACTCAAAACGGATTAAAGTCCTAAGTGAAAGTCCAAAAGTTGTGAAACTCCCAAAAGAAAACAGAAGGGAAATGCTTCATGACATTAGATTGATAAGGATTTCCTGGATACGACAGCAAAGTCACAGAAAACAACATCAACAACGAAATAGTCGAAGAGGACCACGTCAAAGTCAAAACCATTGTGCATCAAAGGGCACAACAGGTGAAACGGCAACCCACAGAGTGGGAGAAAATATTTGCAAATCATGTATCTAATAATGGGTTAATATCCGGGAGAAACAAATACTCCTACGGTGCAATAACAAAAACAACCTTATTAAAAATGGGCAAAGGACTTGAATAGACATTTCTCCAAAGATGATATACAGATGGCCAACAAGCATTTGAAAATATGCTCAATATCCCTAATCATTAGAGAGATATAAACCCAAGACACAAGCAGATATAATCTCACCCTCATTAGGATGGCTAATTAATTTAAAAAGAAAGAAAAATGTTGGCAAAGATATGGAGAAATTGGAACACCTGTGCACTGTGGATATGATTGTAAAATGGTGTAACCACTGTGGAAAACAGTGCGGAGGTATCTCAAAAAATTAAAAATGCAACTACCATATAATCCAGCAATCCCACCTCTGTGTATATATTCAGAAGAATTGAAAGCAGGGTCTGGAAGAGTAATTTGCACACCCAAGTTCACAGCAGCACTATTCACAACAGCCAAGTGGTAGAAGCATCCCAGATGTCCACCAACACGTGACTGAATAAAGAAAATGTGGTATATCTATATAATGGAATATTATTCAACCTTAAAAAGGAAGGAAATCCTGACATATGCATACATCATAGACGAGCCTTGAGGACATTATGCTAAATGAAATAACCCAGTGCCCAAAAGACAAACACTGTTTGAAGCCACTTCTAGGTGTTACATAAAGTAGCCTTATTCATGGAACTGGAAGCTAGAACGGTGGTTACCAGGAGCTCGGGGCAGGGGAGAAGGGGGAGTGTCGTTTAGGGCACAGTGTTTCAGGTTTGCAAGATTAAATGCTCTGGAGACTTGTTTCACACCAGTGTAAATACACTTAAGACTATTGATCTCTACAATTAAAATGGTAAATTAAATGTTATGATTTTTTACCACAATGAAAGAGTACATTGTTTGATCCCATTTAAATAAAGTCCAACACAGAGTCACTCATGTGGACATTTTATGTTGAAGGTGTTTCAGAGCAGTGGGAGAGGGTACTTCTAAGTATAGATAATAAATGGCCCAGGGTCCGCCTGTTATCCATATTGGAAAAATTCATCTTTATTCTTACCTCACAGCATAAACAAAAACCACTACCAGGTGGATTTTACATATAAGTGTGAAAATTTCAAGCAGTAATCTTACTAATACATAACTTAAATTTATTAGTAATAATCTTACTAATATATAACTTAGGATATTTTCAAGATCTTGGGACAGGCAAAGATTTCTTAAACATCATATACTCACTATTTAAAAAATCACGATAGGGCTTCCCTGGTGGCACAGTGGTTGAGAATCCGCCTGCCGATGCAGGGGACGCGGGTTCATGCCCCGGTTTGGGAAGATCCCACGTGCCGTGGAGCCGCTGGGCCCGTGAGCCGTGGCCGCTGAGCCTGCGCGTCCGGAGCCTGTGCTCCGCGGCGGGAGAGGCCACAGCAGTGAGAGGCCCGCGTACCGCAAAAAAAAATAAATTAAAATAAATTTTAAAAAAAAGAACAGGTAAAGAAAGAGAGAGAGAAACCAGATTAGGGGTTGTCAGGGTCTGAGGAAGGAGGGACGGGGAGTGAGTGCTTTTGGTACAGGGTTTCCTTTGGATGAAATATTCTGCACCTCGAGAGTGGTGAAGGTTGCACAGAACTGTGAATGTACTTAGTGCTCATAGATCGTTAAATTTTAAATGGTGAAAGCTTAGATTTTACTCTTTTAAATTTAAAACCTAAAACTGACACTGTATATTGATAAAATGTAAAATGAAAAAACAGATTAGGAAAAAAAACTCAGACAATAACGGGGGAGGAGAAGAAAAGTTCTGGTGGGGGAGTGGGTTGGGAACCGGCACTGAGGGTAGTGCCAGAGCTGCAGGGGTGGCCGGTCCTAGGCTGGCTCTGGGTTACTTAGAGGAGCAGGTACAGGTGCAGGTGATGGCTCTCTCCGTAGGCCTGGTAGGTCTCCGCCATCTTCAGGTCTCCTACAGGCGTCAGTGCAGGTGACGGTTCCCCCTGCAGGGGTGGTGGGTCCTGAGCCGGCTCTGGGTCTCCTGCAGGACCTGGTGTGGGTGGCCACCCAGGCCACTGCCGGGCCCTCACTCCCAGCCTGTCTGTGCTGGCCCTTCATGGTGGTGTGGCGACTTACCCTCGATCAGAAAAATGGAGTGTGTGTCCCCGACGACCACAGATCCCAGCTGATCTCCTGTGTGGATTCTCCTGCGAGGACAGTTGATGTTTTTCCGCCCACTGGAACTTCTCCTCCCAGAGCAGGGAGTTTCTGCACCTCTACCCGGGACGAAGTGAGACCCACATCCAGGACTGGGGATAGACCTCGGGCAGAAGGGCGCCGCCCCAGCTCGCACATCCCACCCAGTCACCTTGACCTGGGGGGTCAACACGACAGGCCCACCAGACTTCTGGCTCCTCATCGGGGCAGGCCAACTTGACACGAACCCTCCCTTCCATGCACACGGGGAGGGGACACAGAGCTCCCCAGGTGGGACCCCAGAGGCGGCCTCGTTGGGACTGGGCTGCCCTGGGCCTACCTGTGTCACCTAAGGGTGCCTCCAGGCAAATGGCCAGACGCGTCTGTGACCACGGCCTCAGGACATCAGGACGCGGCAGGAGGACACGCTGCTCATTCCAGGGCTCTGGCCGAGCGAGCTGGCCAGGGGCTTCTCTAGAACGTGGTGCCTGGTGACCGGGTTCCAAGTTCTGTGGGGCTCTGTCGACGGGGGAGTGAGGTCACTTCCTGGGGTCCCCATACTCGGGCTTCCTGCTCAGACATGAGCTCCCCAAGGGCCCTTCTGGGCTGCTGACTGCTCACCCCCACCCCATGCTGTGTCCCTGCACGGTGACACCAACAGGGAGGCCTGGGTGCCGCCAGGACCCCAGCTCTGGGGACACAGCTGGGTTCAGACCCGGATCCCCCTTGTCACCAGTGATGTGACCCTGGATAGGCTGTGTGCCTCTCAGGGCCTCACCGGTCTCCCCGCCTGCACAGTGGGGTCATTCTAACGTCTACTTCCTAGAAACGTCATCAGGCGTAGACACCTATGAACACCTGGGCTGGGATCACACAGGGCTCATCACAGGCTTGGCAGTGGGAGGCCCACAGGAAGGGCTGGCGTAGCACAGAGCACACCTCACACAGGCCTGCGTCTGCCCGGGGGTCTAGGGACAGTCGCTTCCCCTCCTATCTCTTTCTCAGTACCCCCCGGGAGGGGTGAAAGTAAAGACACTCTGACATCATCCCCCTCTAGCAGCAACCTTCCAGGTCCTCCTGTCATGTTTAAACTCAGGTCCAGGCGTCTCACCTCGGCCTGTGGGTGGGCCGCCCCACGACGGCTCCCAGCGTCCCTGCCTCTGTCACACATGCCTGTGTCATCCCTCCCCTGAGGGTGGATGGGCTTTGGGACTGGGTTCAAACTAACAGAATTGGGCAAAAGGGATGGGAGGTTGTTTCCAAGGCTGGTTTATGAAAAGTCTGTGACTTTCTGCCTGGTTCCCTCCCTCCTGTGTTCATTCTCTCTCCCTGTCTCTGTCTCTCTGTCTCTGGTCCAGTGTTCTAGAGAAGCAAGATCAGGTATTAACGAGCTGCCCTGAGAGGCTCCAGTGCAAAGAACCGACACTGGGTCCCGGCCCACAGACAGGAGAGACCCGAGCCCCCGTCCAAACTGAATCCCGCCAATAACCCGAGAATGATCTCAGACCCAGACCCCTCCCTGACTGAGCCTCAGCTGAGGCCACAGCCCAGCCTCCTGGGGGACCTCGGGGCAGAGGCTCCCAGCTGAGCTGAGCCTGCCTCCTGGTCACAGACACTGAGAGGGTCAGTGTTTGTCCTTGTACGCGCTACGTTAGGGGATGCTGTCGCATGGCACAGACACCGGGACGTCCTTCCGGCCCCGGGTCTGGCCCTGCCTCCCCCATCCCCCCACCTCCTCTCCTCCCAGCTCTCTCCAGCCGCACTGGCTCCTGTCTCGCCTGCTCTCCGGCCAGATTCTCTTCTGCCTCCGAGTCTCTGCACCTTTGAGCTCCGCCCCCCCCACCCCACCCCAGCTCACTGTCACAGAGCGTGCAGGGCTGGCTGCTCTTGTCTTTCTGGTCCCGGCATCAATGTCACCAGGGAGCCTTTTAGACCCCCAGGGGCTCCTGGCCCTCCTTCCAGGACCCTGACTCATTCCCTAGAGCACTTGCTCTTCTCTCCCACGTGGATTTGCTTTCCTGCTCTTGTCCATCTGCCCCTCCAGGCTGTGAGCTCCTGCAGGGCAGGGACCATCCGTCATGTCAGCACCGCCCCCAGGGCTAACAGGGCCCCTGCTCAGGGTGAGCGCAGGGGGGACGGTAGCTGAATGATCTATAGAGGGTCTCAGAGCCCCCTCCCGCCTCTGAGCAGCTCCCACTGTGGGCCTGGAGGCTAACAATAAAAGGTGCCTGTTGGGTCCGCGGCAGGGGGACGCCCAGAATGACCCCGGGTGTCCCTTCCCTGCTCCAGTTGCTCCATCCAGTAGAGTGCGCACAGCCTGCCCCCTGGTGGTCAGCCTCGGAACTGCAGACCCAGGCAGGAGACCAGAAAACTGACCACAGAACTTGTTGGGGGTCCTCAAGGCAGTGGTTCCACCAGGGCCGAGGAGGCAAACGAGCGGGACCTGCCGGCTCCTGGGGGATGAGAGGGACCTCAGAGCCTCTCTTGCTCCCCTCCTTCCCTCCACTGTCCTGGTGTCCAGTTCACTCCGGAGGCCTCCTCACTCCAACCAGGGCAGTGACTCCACCCACTTCCAAATGCGGACCCCCAGGCGCCAACAAGGAGGGTCTTGTCCCTGGTCCCCGACGAGTGGTCCAGTCTCTGCCACCTTCTGCACCCCAGGTCCCCTGTCCCCCAGGTCTGTCCCCTGCTCAGAAGGGCCTCAGGGGGTAGAAAGCATTTTCCAAGGACTTGGAGCAGAGTGGGTCAGGGATGGAGAACCAAGGCCCGCAGACGCCTCTGCAAGCTTATGGACCCTAGGGATCACCCCGTCTGTGCACCCACTTTACAGAGAAGTAGGCTGAGGCCTCCTCTCCAGCAGCCCCTCCACAGTAGGGAGGGGGTCTCGTCGTACTTCACGGTGCCCATAGTAGTGGACACAGGGCCCCAGACCCTGTCTTCTCCAGGCAGCTCCAGGGGTGGCGAGGCCAGGCGGCCCCTTGGGCACCCTGGGGACCCCCTGCCCTGGCATCTCTCCCCTTCCCATGCTATAGGCCCGGGCATGTTGCTAGGATACTGGATACCCCTGCCCCGTGGCAGAGCTGCCCCCAACCTCCTTCTTCTCACCCCCTCACCTCCCCTGTATGTACTCCCCTTCTGATCCCCGGCAGGGCAGTCAGAGTATGTGTGTGTGTGTGTGTGTGTGTGTGTGTGTGTGTGTGTGCGCGCGCGCGCACGCTATTGTGGGGAGGCCCAGAGGAATGGGCCCCACGTGGGAGGGGTGGGCAGGGGTCCTCCAGGATCTGAGGGCCTCTCATCCCAGTGCAAACCCCATGGGAGATTGAGGCTGGCCGGGGAGGCGGGAACCCTCCCTGCTCCTGTGGACTCTGCCCACCTCCTGGGCCCCGGAACAGTCCTGCCTCTCCCGGCCTCAGTTTCCCACTGTCCCATGAGGGTAACAGAGCGCTGCAATGCGCAGCCCTTAGCACTCCGCCATCGCTGTGCACAGTTACCCACCCCGTTACCAGGCAACGGTTACCGGGAGACCACGAACGCCGGTTAAAGCGGGGTTAAAGGTCCTGCTCAGCCATTGGTTAGCGCCGCAGTGGCCCCGCCCCCAAGCAAGCAACTGTCAAGGGGCGACACTTAGCGGGGCACTGAGCCAATGGTCGGGGGAGCGGTGGTCGTCAGGTGGAGAGTGAGGTAAGAAACAGATCCCGGCCTCCTCCCCGGGGCCCTCCAGCTCACGCGGCCCTGGGCTGGCAGGTCAGCTGGGGGCCCAGCGAACAGGCTGGGGGTGCGTCCTGCAGGGCTCCAGAGCCCTCGCCAAGGTCGCCCACTGGGGGGTCCCAGGCCCTGAGGCGGCAGGGACCCTCTCCCCCATCCCTGCCTCTGCGACCTAATGGCAGAGACAGTTTGCATGGGACACAGTCTGGGGGACCCGGCCCCCACCGTTTAAGCGGCCTGAGGAGCCTGAGGGCCAGTTGGGTCCTGGGTGCCTGGCTCCCTCAGCGGTGACAGCTGGGCGGGGTCTGGGGACCCGGCCCTGAGGGAGCCGCCAACTGAGGTCTGCCTCTTCAGCCGGGCCTGGGCACTGGCGGGAGGACCCAGACTGGGTGCTGGACGAACGCTCTGGGGCAGGGTATCCTCCCACCCCGCAGGGACCCCCTTCTCTCAGCCGGGCCTGGACCTCAAAGAGTGAAAGTTGCACCCTGGGACCTTCCCTCTTCTGAGAGCAACATTTGTTTGGTGGAGATTTATAGGAGCATCATTACCTGACTTGGACCTGACCTCAAGAACAAGGGATCTGACACCAAGAAGTCTGCAGCAACTAAGCAGGCTGCTCCCTCACCTTTCCTATTAAAGGGCTTTGCTGACAGCTTTCAGGGAGTTTGGGGTTTTTAAGGCATGAGCCACCCGTCGCCTTGCATGGCCCTGCAATAAACCTTTCTCTGTTCCAAATTCTGGCGTTTTGGTATTGTTTGGCCTCACCGTGCGTCGGGCACACGGACTTGCGTTTTGGTAATATGAGGAGTTGGGTATGAAACGGCATCAGTCCAGCCCAGCCCGGTGATGGTCCAGGCTCTCCGCCCTGGATGATTGGGGCGAGGATGAACTTGAGGCCACAGATGCCTCCCTCCTGCGGGGCGGTCTGACCTCACGTTCCCTGCGGGGCGCGCACACAGGCCCCCAGACCGCGCGAGCACATGACCCGGCCCCACAGCGCGCAGGCGCAGCACCAACGGCTTCCCACGTGGCGGGCGCCCGTGTCCCAAACCCTACCAGCTGCTCTATGACCCCCGTGTCCTCAGCCCTTGGACCACCACACCCAGATAAGTGGGCTTCGGGACACACGGCTAGGTGGTTGGACATCTGGGGACACGAGGGTTACTGAATATACCCCTACCCGCTCTCCTGGTCCCCAGATTCCATCCCAGGGTCCAGCTCGGCCCATAAACAGGGCAGAGGGAACTGGAGGCATCAGAGGACCTCAGGACACAAGGTCCAGCCTGTCACTGGCTGCGGTCCTGGCTGGAGGAGGAGGGGCTGGCGGGGGCCCACCACCCCGATGGGCGAGTGTTGGGGGCACTTACTGTTATTAGGGAGCCCTCTGGGCACTCAGTGGTTTCGCCCCACTTTGTAGGGGAGCAGCGGCCCCAGCACTGAAGGTCACTCAGCTCTGAGTGACCAAGTCCAGCCGTGAACGGGGGCTCAGAATCATTGCTCTTCACCCTCACTGAGCCCGGGGGGACCAGGAGTGAGGAGACTGCCTCAGTTTCCTCCTGCGCACAGTGGGGCCGTGGGGTCATCTGCCTCCTCCCAGGGCTGGGCACGCGGCCTGGAGGGTCCACAGACGGCCTCTTGTCCAAGTAGCCGTTTAGGTGACGTCTGTTTCCGGAGAGTGTGAGTGAGGGGACCAAGGGGACGCCCGCCCACCCAGCTCAGCATGGAGCTCTTGTACGTGTCGCTGTTCTCATGTCCAGGCTGACACGTGGGCGGTAGCATCGTCCACCTGCTGGACGGAGCGAGACAGTGAGGGTCTATGTTGCAGATCCTGAGACACAGCCCTCGTGTGCCCGAGGCCCCACGGGCTTCCTGATGCTGAAGACGAGGTGCTGCTGGAGGCCGAGCCGATGCCAGAGATCTTTGGGGACCTCGGGGAGGTCAACTTCCTTGACTGTGGGGTGTGGCGCGATCTGCAGACTCTCTGACCCTGCAGAGCTCCCTGAGCCAGCATCCAGCTCCTGGGCTTCTTGGCCTTTCTGAGGGTGTGGAGTGGGGAACACTGGCCCCAAGAAGGGAAGGGCTGGGAAGGGCTGTCAGGGAGCACTGGGAAGGCCCCTTCTTTCTGGGTAAAGCTCATCTCCCCACTTCAGGCTGGTGTCCCCACTGCCGAGGTCAGGGCCCCACCTGAGCTGGTCACAGCACCTGGAAGGGGAGCTGTCCCTGGTGCTGGAGTCTGTGTTGGGGCCTGGTGGCTGGAGGGCAGGGCCAGCTTTGCAGTGGTCACACCCACTGGGAGAGAGGGTGCTCTGGGGGAACCCATCGGTACAAATGGCTGTGACACACATTTGCGTGTGTCTTCATTGGGAGGTAAAGCATCTCTGACATATACTGACCATGTGTATCTCCTCTCATTGGAATTGCATGTGTTTGTTCTTTGTCAGTTTAGAAAACATTGATTGGGGCTTCCCTGTGGCGCAGTGGTTAAGAATCCGCCTGCCAATGCAGGGGACACGGGTTCGAGCCCTGGTCTGGGAAGATCCCATGTTCCATGGAGCAACTAAGCCCGTGGGCCACAACTCCTGAGCCTCTGCTCTAGGGCCTATGAGCCACAACTACTGAGCCCGTGTCCCACAACTACTGAGGCCCGTGTGTGCCTAGATCCCGTGCTCCACAAGGAAGAGTAGCCCCCGCTCGCCACAACTAGGGAAAGCCTGCACGCAGCAATGAAGACCCAACACAGCCAAAAATAAGTAAGTAAATAAATAAAACAATAAAACAAAAAATTGATTTCTGAGCATTTTTTGGGCCACTGGAAGGTTAACTTTTTTCCGGCTTTGGGTTTTGAGGAATGCTGTTCCAGTTTGTGGTTTGTTTTTCCAGCTTTCTACATTTTCTTGTTTCTATTTTGGCCACAGGAAGAGCCAAGCATTTCCTGTCTGTTTTCTGGCTTTGGTGTCACACTTAGAACAGGGTCTCTACCCTGACATTATGCATGTATTTACTAAAGGGCTTCATTTTATACATCTAACCTTTAATCCATCAGGGATTTCCCTTTCATACAACAAAAATACTGTCTAACACACAGAATACAAAAATTAAATACAACCTCTCAAAATATGTGTGCAGACACAAAAAGGTACCTAGCCTGTGGTTCCATTTATTTAATAAAATCCATAATAGTAAAAGAACAGAGAAGGAATGCAGATTAGGGGCTGCACTGGGCTGGGGGAGGGAGGAATGGGGAGTGAGTGCTTTCGGTCGGGGTTTCCTTTAGGAGAATGAAATATTCTGCAACTAAATAGTGGTGACGGTTGCACAGCACGGTGAATGTACTTAACGCTCATGAACTGTAACATTTAAAAGATCAAAACCTTAAATTGTATTTAATTAAAAACCTGAAATATAAGATGCCGTAAAAATGTAAAACAAAAAATAAAATTAAAAAATAACCAGACACAGTAGCAGGGGAGGGGAAGGAAAGTCCTAGTGGGGTAGCAAGCTGAAGGTGTGGCTGGAAAACTGGCATGAAGGGTGGGTCCGGAGTGGGATCTCCCCACAAGGATGGTGAGTCCTCATCTGCTCTGGGTTGCCTGCAGGAGCAGGTGCAGGTGTCGGCTCTCCCTCAGGAGTGGTGGTTCCTGCGCTGGCTTCAGGCTTCCACGAGGAGCAGGTGATGATTCTCCCTGCGGGGGCACCGGGAGCTGTGTCTCCTGGTCTTCCTGCGGGGGCACTGGGAGCTGTGTCTCCTGGTCTCCCTGCGGGGGCGCTGGGAGCTGTGTCTCCTGGTCTCCCTGTGGGGGCGCTGGGAGCTGTCTCCTGGTCTTCCTGCGGGGGCACTGGGAGCTGTGTCTCCTGGTCTTCCTGCGGGGGCGCTGGGAGCTGTGTCTCCTGGTCTCCCTGCGGGGGCACTGGGAGCTGTGTCTCCTGGTCTCCCTGTGGGGGTGCTGGGAGCTGTGTCTCCTGGTCTCCCTGCGGGGGTGCCGGGAGCTGTATCTCCTGGTCTCCCTGCGGGGGTGCTGGGAGCTGTGTCTCCTGATCTCCCTGCGGGGGCGCTCGGAGCTGTGTCTCCTGGTCTCCGTGCGGGGGCGCCGGGAGCTGTCTCCTGGTCTCCCTGTGGAGGTGCTGGGAGCTGTCTCCTGATCTCCCTGCGGGGGCACTGGGAACTGTGTCTCCTGGTCTCCCTGCGGGGGCGCCGAGAGCTGTCTCCTGGTTTCCCTGCAGGGGCGCCGGGAGCTGTGCCTCCTGGTCTCCCTGCGGGGGCGCTGGGAGCTGT
>NW_021703782.1:111485232-111507859 GCF_005190385.1 Monodon monoceros
TCCTGGTCTCCCTGCGGGGGCGCTGGGAGCTGTATGTCCTGGTCTCCCTGCGGGGGCGCTGGGAACTGTCTCCTGGTCTCCCTGCAGGAGCTGCTTCAGATGCTGGTCCTCACTCCAGAGCTGCTGGTGCAACTGACGTTGGTGTTGGCTGCAGCTCTGGAGCTGCTGGTGGAGGTGACACTTCAACTGCAGGTGGACATTCCTCAGGCTCTGGAGCTGCCTTTACTTCTGCACTCATTCTGCCCTTGCACCTGTCTCCTGTGAATGGACAGGAACTGGAGTTGGAGCCACCTCTAATTCGTGAGCTGATGCTGGAACTGTGGGAGGAGCAGAGAGCACCCACATGCCTGCCTTTCCATGGTCTTTTTACATATTCTACTTGTAAAAATGTATTTTTTGTATTCTATTTACACAATCTACATTTATATCTATTACAGTCAAATCAGTAGATTAATGGAGAACTGAGAGGACATATTTTTCAACATGTATTAGAAATGAGACAAACATTCCATATTGCTCAATGAGATAGAGATTACTTGTAACAGCACAAAACTGTAAATAATGTCAAATTAGGGGGGCAATTAAATAATTTATCCATACATTGAAATACCATGTGTTAGTTTTTTAAAAGAAGAATGGAATAAATCTACATATACAAACATGATCATCCACACTCTTTGTAGAGTGAAAATGTCAGGTTTCAGAATGTGACTTGAACGATGGTAACATTTAGGGAAAAATAACATCACATTACTGGATTCATTTTATGATGTATATTTTACAATTTGGGTGTGATTTGGTATTGTTTAATTTTTGCATGTGTATTCTTTTTTTCTTTTTTTTTTTTGTGGTATGCAGGCCTCTCACTGTTGTGGCCTCTCCCGTTGCGGAGCACAGGCTCCGGACGCGCAGACTCAGCACGCATGGCTCACGGGCCCAGCCGCTCCGCGGCATGTGGGATCTTCCCGGACCGGGGCACAAACCCATGTCCCCTGCATCGGCAGGTGGACTCTCAACCACTGCGCCACCAGGGAAGCCCTGCATGTGTATTCTTAAATCAATTTGGTCTTGTATCAGTTAGCTTTTGCTGTGTAACAAACAATTCCAAAACAACTCCCAGTTGTTAAAGCAGTGGGTTGGCTGACTGGTTGGTTCTTCTGCTGCTCTCGGCTTGGCTCATGCATGAAGCTGTTTCAACCAGCAAGTCAGCTGAGATTTGGGCTCAGACGGGAGGGCAGTGCCTCTCTATCCATGTGGCCTCTCATTCTGCAGGAAGCTAGCTCAGGGTTCTTCACATGATGGTCTCAGAGTTTCCAGTAACAAGAATGACCGAGGTCCAGTGCACGTACATTTTAAAGCCTCTGCTTTAAAGAAAGTTTGTTAATATTTTATTAGTCAAAGTAAATCACATGGTGTTTTAACAATACCTAGGATTTGTTTTATCAGGTGTAGCAATCCACACAGACATAAGAATGTCATGACGGAAGATGATCTTATTACAGAGTGCCCTCAACACGGGAGGCTCCAATGCCATACAGGGCCCCACGGGGGAGCACTGAGGCGGGATGGGCAGAGAGAGGAGAAATCCAAGTGGGAGCCTTTATTGTGGTTTGGTGGGGGAAGGGGAGGAGGAACAATTTTGGAAAACACCCTAGCGTTCCATTCTTCCTAACAAGGTCTGCCCTCGGGACAAACTATTTAACAAGAGCCTCCCTGACTGGGGCTTAGTGAGAGCCTCCCTGACTGGGGGAGGGAAACACCCACCTCCAGCAGCTCCTGCCTTCTCAGCGGAGGAAGGGAAACACCCAACAACAACCCCTCTGGATTCCTCGTGGGAGAAGGGAAACAACCAACGCTAGCCATCCTGTCCCACCTGGGGAGCAAAGGAAAGTTCATCCTCTGGAGGCAAAGGGTCCCTGAAAGAGTGGGACCTGATCACAGACTCTAGAAGTCTGCTCCTCTCCTGACCCCTCACCACACGGCAGGCACTAAAGGCCTGTCACAGCATTTCCTTTTACCCAGAGTGCATCACGTCCAGCCAGCAAGAAACATTACAGGACATACGAAAATGAAAAACGCAGTTTGAAGAGGGAGAGCAGGCATCAGACCCAGATACGGCAAGGATGTTGGAACTACCAGGCCAGGAACAACTATGCTTAAAGTACTAAGGGCTGTAAAGCCCCCAACCCCAACCAAACCCAAGGATATTGTGGCAACCCCTTAAAACCTACCCCAGGGTAAACTGGGGAGGACATCCTTGGAAGGAAAAGATGGTGGATGCTGGTCACAAGAAGAAGGAATGCATATTGGTCCAGCCAGCAGCGTGGGCACAAGTGCACACATTTAATTTAATGCCTTGACCTTCCTAGACAAAGGAGAAGCATTCAATTTAAAATGTTTGTCTTGTAATAAGGTGACTGTTTTAGAGGCGGAAGAGGAATGGCATAGAGGGAATATTTTATGCTTTGATTCTCACAGTGGCTGCAGGTGTGAGAAATGCCTCGGAGAGGGGACAGACCTTGAATGACTCTTGTGATATAGTCACTGTAGTTTACCAGACCAGGACACTGAGGTTTGCTTAGGAAACACCGAGAACTGGGACAGAAGTGGATTTTTTAAAGTAAGATATAGAATTTATGGATATTATTGAGATTTAAGATGAAAGTTTACTAATTGGCCCTATATTTGCTGAATGCACATTTGTGCTAAAGCCGAATAGAAATGTTCAATGTCCAAGATAAAGCCTGGTAGGCGGCTCTCCATGGCACACATAGCTGTAAGAGTTTCTCTCAAATAATTCATCTTAGAGCTGGACCCCTCTGGTTTATTGTTTCTTTCTTTTTTTTTTTTTTTTGTGGTACGCGGGCCTCTCACTGTTGTGGCCTCTCCCATTGCGGAGCACAGGCTCCGGACGCGCAGGCTCAGCGGCCATGGCTCACGGGCCCAGCCGCTCCGCGGCATGTGGTATCTTCCCGGACCGGGGCACGAACCCACGTCCCCTGCATCGGCAAGCAGACTCTCAACCACTGCGCCACCAGGGAAGCCCCCCCCCCCTCTGGTTTTTACATTCTACTAGCGCATCACTTTCCCCAGGGAGTTATCTGCTGAGGCATTTTATATGGTTGTGTTGGATGAATAGATAAATGGGAAAGAACTGGCATCTTAACAATACACGAGAGGAAAAGACATAAATTAGAAACAAGAAGTTGGAACAGGGACTTCCCAGGTGGTGCAGTGGTTAAGAATCCGCCTGCCAATGCAGGCGACATGGGTTCGAGCCCTGGTCTGGGAAGATCTCACATGCCACGGAGTAAGTAAGCCCATGTGTCACAACTATTGAGCCTGTGCTCTAGAGCCCACGAGCCACAACTACTGAAGCCCACGTGCCTAGAGCCCGTGCTCTGCAATGAGAAGCCACTGCAGTGAGAAGCCCACGCGCTGCAACGAAGAGTAGCCCCTGCTCGCTGCAACTAGAGGAAGCCCATGCATAGCAACAAAGATCCAACGCAGCCAAAAATAAAAATACATAAAAAAAAAGTTGGAACAAATATTTGTACCTCATGTCACAGGCAAAGTGGCTCGAGCCCCTTATATAAAGAGCTCTTAGAAATTAAGAAAAAAAAGCAGTCATACAGAAAAAAATGTGCAAAAGCAGACATTTTGCAAAAAAACGTATGGCCTTAAAACAGATGAAAACATGCCCTGTCTTTTTCATAATACGACAAAATGATCAAATCCGTAAGTTAGAAAGGGCTGTGTAGAAATAGGAACTTTTATTCATTGTTGATGGGAATTCAAATTTCTTTCCAATGGAGGCAATTTGGCCATATCTGTCAAAATTACCAATATATTTACCCTCTGACTCAGCAATTCCAGTTCAGGGAATTCATCCCGTAGAAACACCTGTACCCTTGATGTGTGTACATGTTATCCACTGCACCTGCCTCATAAGAGCAAAAGATTGGAAACATCTCAGTTCCCTCCAGTAGGGGACAGGATAAATGAATGATGACCATCCACACGATAAAATACAATGTAATTGAGGCAGAAAATAAGGAAGCAGAGTGAAGGGAGGAAGATCTTGAGTGCTGATCTGGAAAAATCTCCCCTGGTCCTGACTGCTGGCAGGGCTGACCCTTACTGGACAGTCCCTCAGACGTCAGGCTGCCATTCTCAAGCACCTCGAGAAGTGCCTTGACCTGTGTGTCATTAATGCCCTGGTCTCTGTGGCTACTGGGGGTCAGAGCCCAGGATTTCTGGCCCAGCTCATCCACTGACCAGAAGGGGGACCCTAACCAGTCCCCTCACAGAACATTGTCTAGTTCCCCTAAAGAACTCAAACCCTGCTCTCCGGGATTTCAGCAGGAAGACATATAGTGGGGAGTTCTTCCTTGTGTGTCTCAGAGGATCTAGACCAACTTCATAGAGGAAACTTAGGAACAAATACCCTACACGAGTTTTATGGAGGGCAAAACTGGGGACAGCGAGGGCAATGGCTACATTGGGAAAATGTGCAGCATGGATGCTCTGACCGTGGATCCCACATCCCCTCCACCACAGTCCCCACCTGGCTTGGTGCTGAGCTGCTGGATAGGGATACCTGCAGGACCTGTTGCTCCCAGCTGAGCTGGGGCACGTGCCTGTGACCCGATTTCCTCATCTAACCCCTGATGCAGTCAGCTCCGTGCGAGCAGGGACTGTGCTTGTTCACTGCTGTACACTCAGCCCTCCATCAGTGCCTGGTACATAGTAGACTCTTAATGAGTCATATGATCCTCTCAACAGCCCTGTGAGATGAGTGCTGTTATTTACAGATGAGAGACCTGGAACACACACTCTTGGATTCATTCATTCAGCTGCTGTGTATTGCTCCCACTGTGTGTGGGCACCTGGAATACGATGGTGAACCCCAGACACCATCCCTCGGAGGTCACAGCCTAACAGGTGAGACAGCATCTCACCTGCAGCCTGTAAGTGGGGGCTACAAAGCTAGTCCATCTCTAGCACAAGATCTTGCAGGAGTGTGGAGCTAGAGCTAGCTCTGGAACCAGCTGCAGAGCGAGAGCCCCTTCCAGCTCCACACTTGGACCAGTCCAGGGTTAGAGCACCACTGGCTTCCACTCCGGAGCTGAGCTACCTCCATCACAGTTCTCACACGACTGCCTGAGTTACCCTCAGGCCCAACACTACAGAAAAATCTGAAGACAACTCTAGTATTACCTACTGTGGGATTTTTCTTTCATTGGGGAGGTCCATGGAAAGGCAGTCAGGTCGGTGACCTGCTTCAGCACCATCTTGAGATCGAGAATTGGCTCCAGCACCAAGTCCATTACATCTGAAGAGCTAGATCCAGCTGCAGAAGCAGATACAAAACTGAAGGCAGATCTTGAACTAGAGGCATTTCACCATGAGATTTGGTGCCACCTTCAGGAGCAGGAACCAACCTCATTATCTGTTCCAGCAGCAGCTCTGGAGCTACAGTCAGCTTCTGCGCCAGCTGCAGAAGGAGAGCTGGCACCACCAGGGGATCTCTCACCTCCTGTGGAGCTAGAGCAGGACCTGACACCAGCTAGAGAGCTTAGCTGGCCCAGCTCCAGAGCTAGAGGCCCCTCTGGCTCCAACATCTGGCCCAGCTCCAGAGCTAAAGCCATTTCCATCACCAGCTCTTGCGCCAAATCTGGCAACACTGCCAGAGTTACAGTCAGCCCCAGAACCAGAGCCGATTCTCTATCAGCTCGATCACTACTGCCTGAGACACAGCCCGTCCAGCCCCAGCTCGGCCCACGCACCAGCTCCAGTGGTGAAGCCAGCGTGCGCGCCAGCCAGCTCCACCCCAGAGCTGCCCTTCGCCTCCCCTGTGAGGGCAGCATTTTTTCTCTTTTCTATGTTTTATGACTTTTATACGTAATGTGTTTAAATTTAGATTCAATAAAATTTAACCTTATATCACTTTAAGATGTACAATTCAGAGGCGTGAACTACATCCTCTATGCCGTGCACCATCACTGCTATCTAGTCCGAGAATGTTTCAGCACCCCAACAGGGACCCTGTACCCATGAAGCAGTCACTCCCCACCTTCTGACAACCAGGACTCTGCTCCTTGTCTCTGTGCATTTCCCCCTCCCTGGCACGTAGCTCCCAGCAGAGCACAGCTGACCTTCCCTCTGCCCCGCCCCACCAGAGGTGAAGACCCACCTTCACCAAGGGGGTGTGGTCTCTCATAGAACCAGCTCAGTCCTCCCCACATGAAGCAGAAGGGACTCGAGATTACCAAGGGCACCCTCTCTTTGGTCCCTAGCACTGGCCAGTCACAGGGTGCCCTCCCAGGGTCTGGCTAGCTGGGTAGCTAAGCACCTATAGAATGGAGTGACAAAGGCTAGCTGGGCACTGTCTGCCTAAACGGCCAGCCCAGGTCACCCCAGGAACAGTTCCACCAGGAACTTCTCCTGCTGCCCATGACACAAGTCAACAGGTTGATCTGACCTCCCAGAGGCCACTTGTAGTCTCAGGTGCCTCTGTTTCCTTGCAGGACTAGCTGACTTTTCAAGGAGAGCTGCCCGTGGGCACGGAGCACTGTCCTCCACCCAGGCGCTGCCCCCTGGGCACCTCCCCCACACCTTCCCAAGGCCAGGTCACTGCCATCTGTACCAACACGCACCCCACAGCACCGCTCACCCGGTGGGTGTGACCACTGCAAAGCCGGCCCTTCCATCCAGTCACTAGGTCCACTGCACAGAGTTCAGGACCAGGGACAGCTCCCATTCCAAGTCCTGTGACCGTGGGGACACTGCCCTTGTGCTCAGCGTGCGCGTGACGAGCTCTTCCAACTCTGCAGTGGGTCACATTAACATGAGCTGTGACCCACATTTGTAGAGACGTGGATGGACCTAGAGACTGTTATACAGAGTGAAGGAAGTCAGAAAGAGAAAAACAAATAACGTATATTAACGCATATATGTGGAATCTAGAAAAATGGTACAGATGATCCGGTTTGCAAGGCAGAAATAGAGACACAGGTGTAGAGAACAAGTGTATGGACACCAAGGGGGGAAAGCGGGGGGGAGGGGGAGTGGTGGTGGTGGGATGAATTGGGAGATTGGGATTGACATATGTACACTAATATGTATAAAATAGAGAACTAATAAGAACCTGCTGTATAAAACCATAAATAAAAATTTTAAAAACCCATAAGCTGTGACCCAGAGTCCCCACATGTCCAGGCAAACAAGGTAACTACCCTTCTCCCTAAGAGCCTTTCCCAGTCTCTTCCTTCCCAGGACAAGTTCTCCCCACTCCACACCACAAAAGGGGGCTGAAACCCCCAGAGCTGGATGCTGGCATGGGGTGCCCTACACAGTGCAGGGCATCTGCTGACCCTGCCATTCCCCAGGTGCTGGGAGTCAGCATCCCTCATCATCCCCAGAGACCTCGGGCATCAGCTCGACCTCCAGCAGCCCCTCGTCTTCAGCGTCCACCAGGCCTGTGACAGCCTAGGTCACACAGGAGTAACACGTCCCAGGCTCTGCGACGCAGCCCCTCACTGTCACGCTCCGTCCAGCAGGTGGGCGGCGCTGCATTACCCCGTCAGCCTGGACATGAGAACAGCGACACGTACAAGAGCTCCATGCTGAGCTGGGTGGGCGGGCGTCCCCTTGGTCCCCTCACTCACACTCTCCGGAAACAGACGTCACCTAAACGGCTACTTTGACAAGCAGCCGTCTCTGGACCCTCCAGGGAGCGTGCCCAGCCCTGGGAGGAGGCAGATGACCCCCACAGTCCTCACTGCGCAAGGAGGAAACTGAGGCAGCCTCCTCATGCTGGTGGGTTATTGGAGACCCATGCTTGAGGGGGCATGAATAACATGGCCACTATGCTCCCTCCAAATTTAGGCTGCTGTGGCCAATGGGACAGCCGATATCATGTCCCCAGATCCCTCCTAACTAGTGGTGACCCCAACTCCTAGCCTGGCACTCAGAGCCCTGTGTGGTCTGGTCCAGACACCCTCCCCAGCGTGCACCCCTCGCCCCCATTCCAGCCTCCCTACAGCCTTTATCCCCCAGGGACCTCACCAAGCCCTCCCCCCTCAGAGCCCCTGCCTTCAGTGTCCCTCCCTGTAGCCCCCCATCCATGAGGGACTCACCTCCAAGCTGGGCTCAGAGGCCACAACCTTGGGCTCCTGTGCAACCACAGACTTTGGGGTCAGATTGACCAGGGCTCAACCCACAGCGGGGCCTCATCACAGCCCTGTGACAGGCAAGCTTGTGTGGTGACTCTCAGTGCCTCAGTTTGCTCCATCCAAGATGGGGTCAGTGACTCTGACCTTGGGAATGGGTGCTGGGGACTAAAGCAGGGAGACGAAGGCACCCAAAGTGCTTGGACTCAGGAGGTGCCCTGGCTGTGGAGCCCAACACAGGTCAAGGCCTCTGATGGCCAGCGCAGGCTCAGTGAGGGTGAAGAGCAATGATTCTGAGTCCCCTGTTCACGGCTGGACTTGGTCACTCAGGGCTGAGTGGCCTTCAGTGCTGGGGCCGCTGCTCCCCTACAAAGTGGGGCGAAATCACTGAGTGCCCAGAGGGCTCCCTAATAACAGTAAGTGCCCCCAACACTCGCCCATCGGGGTGGTGGGCCCCCGCCAGCCCCTCCTCCTCCAGCCAGGACCGCAGCCAGGGACAGGCTGGACCTTGGGTCCGGGATACGGTGAGGAGACAAATGTGGGGTGGGGGCAGAGGAGACGCCGGACTGGGTGTCTACTGCCCCCTCCAGATCCCCCTGACGCAGCCATGCCCCGAGCTGGACCCTGGGATGGAGTTGGAGACGAGGAGAGCAGGTGGGGGTATATTCAGTGACCCGCGTGTCCCCAGATGTCCGACCCACCCAGCCCGGCGTCCTGCAGCCCACCTGCCAGGGGACGGTGGGCCTACGGCTCAGGGAACGCAGCGGGGGTGACGTGGAGCAGTTAGCAGGGTGTGGGACGCGGGACCAGCCGCGCGGGGAGCTGTAGGCGTTGCGCATGCGCTCTGTGGGGCGCGGTCACGTGCACGCAGCATCCTGGGTCTTGTGTGCCCGCCAGGCCGTGAACGTGAGGCTGGGCAGCCACGCGTCAGGGAGGCCAGTATCACCCTGAGCGGGTCCTCCCCACACGGTCCAGAGGGGAGAGCCCGGGGGCGTCCTCGTAGAGCTGGGCTGAGGCAGGTCCGCGTCCAACACGTCTTGAGGCCGGGAGAGGCAGGGTCTGCCTGGGGCTGGGAGGTAGGCAGAGTCCGGAGGAGCGGGGACGGTTCTCGCCTCCCCCACCAGCCTCAACCCTCCCATGGGGTTTACTCTGGGATGAGAGCCCCTCAGATCCTGGAGGACACCTGCCCACCCCTTCCCACGTGGGGCTGATTCCTCTGGGAGTCTCCATGAGGGCACGTGTGCGCGCGCACACACACACACTCACACACTGACTGTCCTGCCGGGGGTCAGAGGGGAGTGCACACGGGGGAGGAACAAGGGGTGAGAAGGAGGGGGTTGGGGGCAGCTCTGCCACGGGGCAGGGATAATGACCCCCTAGCAACATGCCCAGCCCTAGCATAGGGAGGCGAGAGATGCCAGGCTGATGGCAGGGGGTGCCCAGGGGGATGCCTGGCCTGGGCCATCGCTAGAGCTGCCTGGAGGAGACAAGGTCTGAGCCCTGTGTCCACCACTCTGGGCACCGGGCACTAGGATGAGACCTACCCCTACTGTGGAGGGGCTGCAGGAGAGGAGGCCTCAGCCTACTTCTCTGTAAAGTGGGTGCACAGACGGGGTGATCCCTAGGGTCCATAAGCTTGCAGAGGCGTCTGCGGGCCTTGGTTCTCCATCCCTGACCCACTCTGCTCCAAGTCCTTGGAAAATGCTTTCTACCCCCTGAGGCCCTTCTGAGCAGGGGACAGACCTGGGGGACAGGGGACCTGGGGTGCAGAAGGTGGCAGAGACTGGACCACTCGTCGGGGACCAGGGACAAGACCCTCCTTGTTGGCGCCTGGGGGTCCGCATTTGGAAGTGGGTGGAGTCACTGCCCTGGTTGGAGTGAGGAGGCCTCCGGAGTGAACTGGACACCAGGACAGTGGAGGGAAGGAGGGGAGCAAGAGAGGCTCTGAGGTCCCTCTCATCCCCCAGGAGCCGGCAGGTCCCGCTCGTTTGCCCCCTCGGCCCTGGTGGAACCACTGCCTTGAGGACCCCCAACAAGTTCTGTGGTCAGTTTTCTGGTCTCCTGCCTGGGTCTGCAGTTCCGAGGCTGACCACCAGGGGGCAGGCTGTGCGCACTCTACTGGATGGAGCAACTGGAGCAGGGAAGGGACACCCGGGGTCATTCTGGGCGTCCCCCTGCCGCGGACCCAACAGGCACCTTTTATTGTTAGCCTCCAGGCCCACAGTGGGAGCTGCTCAGAGGCGGGAGGGGGCTCTGAGACCCTCTATAGATCATTCAGCTACCGTCCCCCCTGCGCTCACCCTGAGCAGGGGCCCTGTTAGCCCTGGGGGCGGTGCTGACATGACGGATGGTCCCTGCCCTGCAGGAGCTCACAGCCTGGAGGGGCAGATGGACAAGAGCAGGAAAGCAAATCCACGTGGGAGAGAAGAGCAAGTGCTCTAGGGAATGAGTCAGGGTCCTGGAAGGAGGGCCAGGAGCCCCTGGGGGTCTAAAAGGCTCCCTGGTGACATTGATGCCGGGACCAGAAAGACAAGAGCAGCCAGCCCTGCACGCTCTGTGACAGTGAGCTGGGGTGGGGTGGGGGGGGCGGAGCTCAAAGGTGCAGAGACTCGGAGGCAGAAGAGAATCTGGCCGGAGAGCAGGCGAGACAGGAGCCAGTGCGGCTGGAGAGAGCTGGGAGGAGAGGAGGTGGGGGGATGGGGGAGGCAGGGCCAGACCCGGGGCCGGAAGGACGTCCCGGTGTCTGTGCCATGCGACAGCATCCCCTAACGTAGCGCGTACAAGGACAAACACTGACCCTCTCAGTGTCTGTGACCAGGAGGCAGGCTCAGCTCAGCTGGGAGCCTCTGCCCCGAGGTCCCCCAGGAGGCTGGGCTGTGGCCTCAGCTGAGGCTCAGTCAGGGAGGGGTCTGGGTCTGAGATCATTCTCGGGTTATTGGCGGGATTCAGTTTGGACGGGGGCTCGGGTCTCTCCTGTCTGTGGGCCGGGACCCAGTGTCGGTTCTTTGCACTGGAGCCTCTCAGGGCAGCTCGTTAATACCTGATCTTGCTTCTCTAGAACATTGGACCAGAGACAGAGAGACAGAGACAGGGAGAGAGAATGAACACAGGAGGGAGGGAACCAGGCAGAAAGTCACAGACTTTTCATAAACCAGTCTTGGAAACAACCTCCCATCCCTTTTGCCCAATTCTGTTAGTTTGAACCCAGTCCCAAAGCCCATCCACCCTCAGGGGAGGGATGACACAGGCATGTGTGACAGAGGCAGGGACTCTGGGAGCCGTCGTGGGGCGGCCCACCCACAGGCCGAGGTGAGACGCCTGGACCTGAGTTTAAACATGACAGGAGGACCTGGAAGGTTGCTGCTAGAGGGGGATGATGTCAGAGTGTCTTTACTTTCACCCCTCCCGGGGGGTACTGAGAAAGAGATAGGAGGGGAAGCGACTGTCCCTAGACCCCCGGGCAGACGCAGGCCTGTGTGAGGTGTGCTCTGTGCTACGCCAGCCCTTCCTGTGGGCCTCCCACTGCCAAGCCTGTGATGAGCCCTGTGTGATCCCAGCCCAGGTGTTCATAGGTGTCTACGCCTGATGACGTTTCTAGGAAGTAGACGTTAGAATGACCCCACTGTGCAGGCGGGGAGACCGGTGAGGCCCTGAGAGGCACACAGCCTATCCAGGGTCACATCACTGGTGACAAGGGGGATCCGGGTCTGAACCCAGCTGTGTCCCCAGAGCTGGGGTCCTGGCGGCACCCAGGCCTCCCTGTTGGTGTCACCGTGCAGGGACACAGCATGGGGTGGGGGTGAGCAGTCAGCAGCCCAGAAGGGCCCTTGGGGAGCTCATGTCTGAGCAGGAAGCCCGAGTATGGGGACCCCAGGAAGTGACCTCACTCCCCCGTCGACAGAGCCCCACAGAACTTGGAACCCGGTCACCAGGCACCACGTTCTAGAGAAGCCCCTGGCCAGCTCGCTCGGCCAGAGCCCTGGAATGAGCAGCGTGTCCTCCTGCCGCGTCCTGATGTCCTGAGGCCGTGGTCACAGACGCGTCTGGCCATTTGCCTGGAGGCACCCTTAGGTGACACAGGTAGGCCCAGGGCAGCCCAGTCCCAACGAGGCCGCCTCTGGGGTCCCACCTGGGGAGCTCTGTGTCCCCTCCCCGTGTGCACGGAAGGGAGGGTTCGTGTCAAGTTGGCCTGCCCCGATGAGGAGCCAGAAGCCTGGTGGGCCAGTCGTGTTGACCCCCCAGGTCAAGGTGACTGGGTGGGATGTGCGGAGCTGGGGCGGCACCCTTCTGCCCGAGGTTTATCCCCAGTCCTGGAGGTGGGTCTCACTTCATCCCGGGTAGAGGTCTGTGCAGACACAGGTCGGTGCCTGATCTGGGAGCAGAGGGTCCAGTGGGCAGAAGCAGCATGTGCATTGGGCAGGCAGGACTCTTGGGTCCTCACAGCCACTGCCGGTCACTGTCTTTTCAGGGCTCCACTCGGGAGATCAGTGAGGAGCTTTTCGACGGGGACACCCCTCTGTTTCCCTGAGTGAGGGGCATCCTCGCGGCTCGCGAGGGCAGCACATGCTGGGGTGAGCGCCGACATGAAAGAGTCTCCCGAACGAGGACCCCAGACGGCCTGGGAAGGTCACCTGCACCTGCTCCTGTGGAGACCCAGAGCCAGCCCTGGACCCGCCAGCCCTGCAGGGAGAAACGGCTCTGGCTCCGCCCTCAAGCCGGCTCTCATCCACACCTTCTACCTGCTCCCCCAGACCCAGAACTTTCCTTCCCCTCCCCTGTTATTTCTGTTCTGTTTTTGCTTTTCTAATTTTTACTTTTTTTAATTTTTACTTTTTCATTATTTGTGATGCCTTTTCTTTTAGGCCTTAACATAATGGCATTTAATTTTTTACATTTTAAATCATGCACTTCATGAGCATCGAGTACATTCACAGTCACGTGCATCCTTCCCCACAGTCTCGGGCCAGACTGTTTCACTCGCAGAAGGAAAACCTGACCCAAAGCGCTCACTCCCTGGCTGCTCTCGCCTTTTGAGAAGGACCGCATTCTGTCTACAGAATGTGTATCTCCCAGGGCCTCTCGCTTTCTGAGATGGCCCACACTCTGTCTATGGAGTGTGTATCTCCCTAAAGACAGCTACTTCTTATCTAAAAAATAAAGAAAGAAAAAGAAAAGAACCCAAAGCGCTCACTCCCCATTCCTCCCTCTCCCAGCCCGCAGCCCCTAATCTGCTTTCTATCTCTGTGTCTTTACCTGTCTGGATGTTTCCTGTCAATGGAATCACGCTATAGGCATCTTTTTATGTAGTCTACATATTTTAAGTGGGGACTGGTTAATTTTTGTTTTTTGTTTTTATTTGAAATAGCATTTTTGTGATATGAAAGGGAAACGCCAGATGGATTAAAGATGGGATGTACAAATTGAAGTCTTTTTTGTAAATATGTGTGCAGTCTCAGGGTAGAGACCCCTGTTCTGAGTATGGCCCCAGAGCCAGAAGACAGAAGGGAAACGCCTGGCTCTTCCCATGGCCAAACAGAAACAAGAAACATATAGAAAGCTGGGAAGACAAACCACAAACTGGAACAGCATTCCTCACATCCCAGGGCCAGAGAAAGGTTTGACACCCCTGTGGTCCCCCAGATCTTGAAAGTCAATGTTTTAAAAAGAGACAGAGAACAAACACGTGCAGTTCCAACAAGAGGCCACACACGCGGTCGGTACAAGTCAGAGACGCTTGACCTCCCAATGAGGACACGCAGATGTAAACGCCGTGGAGACGGCGCTGTCAACACCACACCGACAGGTTTCTAGTCTGGCGGCGGCCAGCCCTGGGGACAGTGCGAGGAAGCAGAGGCCCAGCAGGTCCTCTAGAGGGAAGCGTGGAAGGACACTCCTGTCTGGGAGAACAGTGCGCAGGACCCCAAAGCTCCACAGGTGCAACCCTTTACCTGCAGAGCTAATCCCAGGAGTTTACCCACAGGAATTCTTGCACAATTTTTCTTTTCTTTTTTAAAAAAAAATCTATTTATTTATTTATTTTTGGCTGCATTGGGTCTTCGTGGCTGCACTCGGGCTTTCTCTAGTTGCGGCGAGCGGGGGCTGCTCTTCATTGTGGTGCACAGGCTCTAGGCACACGGGCTTCAGCAGTTGTGGCATGCAGGCTCAGTAGTTGTGGCTCACGGGCTCTAAAGCTCAGGCTCAGTAGTTGTGGCACACGGGCTCTGTGCTCTGTGGTATGTGGGATCTTCCCAGACCAGGGCTCAAACCTGTGTTCGCTGCCTTGGCAGATGGATTCTTAACCACCGCGCCACCAGGGAAGCCCCTACGCGTTATTCTTATTTATATGGTCAATTTTAGAATCAAATGGTCCGGTAAGAAATATGGTTGATATTTTAATGGAATTGCATTTATAGCTGGACTTAGGGAGAATTGACATCTTTCTGGAATGCTCTATCCATAATTATATCTTTCCTTTGTTTATGTCTTTTGTTGAGTCCTCAGGAGTGTAATTTTTTTTCATAATGAGTTTTTGTAATAATTATTAAATTTATTGTTAAAAATAATTTTGAAATTGATCAGTCTTGATAGTCTCAATAGAAACCATCTTACAATTTTTCTCATAATCTATTACTATCATTACTTTTATCAATAGATTTACAAATATGAAAACTTCTTACAATCCTAGAATCAATATCAGTGTATCACCCTTTAAAAGTGTTGTTGGGGGCTTCCCTGGTGGCGCGGTGGTTGAGAGTCCGCCTGCCGATGCAGGGGACACGGGTTCATGCCCCGGTCCGGGAAGATCCCACGTTCCGCGGAGCGGCTGGGCCCGTGAGCCATGGCCGCTGAGCCTGCGCGTCCGGAGCCTGTGCTCCACAACGGGAGAGGCCACAACAGTGAGAGGCCCGCGTACCGCAAAACAAAACAAAACAAAACAAACAAACAAAAAAAAGTGTTGTTGGGTTCTGTTTGATAATATTTTAGTTAGTATTTTTACATTGATACTAAAAAATGAGATTGGTCTATAACTTAATTGTCAGGGTTTGAAAATAAAGTCCTAACTTCATAAAAATGATGGGAAGTTTCCTCAATTTTCTCGCTTTCAAACTAACTGTTCCTTAAAGCTGTGCTAGATTTTCACTATAAAACTGCCTGGAAGTGGTGTTTTTGGGGGGAGAAAATAACTCTTTAATAATTTATTTTTTCTACGAAATTAGTCCATTAACATAACTCTTTCACTGTCCGGTTGAGTAACTTACATTTTCCTAGAAAATTACCTATTTCGTGGAAATTTTCATTTTTTCCCCATGGGGTTAAGTAAAGCTTTTTCTTTCTAATAGTTTTTTACTTTCTTCTCCTTTTGTGGTTATTTTCACAATAGCATTTATTATTTTGCGTATTTTTCCTTTTTTAATTAGGTTACCTAATGGTATATCTATTTTATTGATAGCTTTGAAGAATTACCACTTCATCGAGTATATCATTCTTCTATTTTCTAATTCAGTAATTTCTGCTTTTATATTTGCAACTTCTTCCTTATTCTCTCATGTTTATTTTGTGTTTTCCCCCTCATTTTCCCATGCTATGGCTAATTAATCCCTTTTCGTTCTTTTTGTTTATTGAAATTATTCTTAGGACAGCAGGTTCTCCTGTGTTGTCTGGTTCCCCCAGATTCTGATATGCTATGTTTTCCTTTTGCTGTCCTAATATTCTTCAATTTTCTCTTTTAACTCAAGCGTTGCACTGCAACTCCTCACCTTCTTGCAGTAAAAAGGAACCATGGAATAGTCTAGCTCATAAAGAGGGGAGCTTCTGATTTTGATCACCCTAAAACATGAGCTGCAGCCTCAGAAAGTGTCCCTTTGCCTGGATTGTCCTCTGTGTGTCGAGTGCATCTGGTGGGGGAGGGAAGCTGGGGGGACAACATGGACGTGTGTTCAGGACTCCGAGCCCCACTTTGACTCTGTGGGTAAATATATATCAGCGCCACCTCAAAGCCGTAATTACCACCTGCAGCCCGGAGCACTAGGGCTCACCTCTTTCCTGCCTTACTCGGTTGATTATGAGACTTAGCTGCCTCTCTACCTTCACTTGGGGTTGTTGGCAAGTCCCAGATGGAGCTAACAACCGAGCCAGTGAGACACAAGGACCCATTGTGAGGAACTTCCTGAGGGGTCTGCAGAGCCTGGCAGGCACAGCACAGGGCTCAGCCTGGGTTCAGGTGGATGGCCCCACACCAGCACTAGGAAGGCCGTGGGAGGAGGAAGTGACGTCCTGTTCCAGAGCCAGCTTCTGGCTGACCTGGCTCAAGGCCATCCTTGGCCACTAACGACGGGTGTATTTAGGTCATGTACTTTGGTACTATGTATCTCATTCCTGTCACCTCTGTGAGAGGCAAAAGTGACAATGGACATGAAAGCACCTTGGAAAATCACAGGGATCATGAGAATGAGAAGCTAAATGGCCCATCCAATATGAGTTAAGGAAGCCATTCATCCATGTAACCCCCCATGCATCTATGCATCCATCCATCTACCAATCCATCCATCTACTACCCATCCACACATCCATCCATCCATCCACCCACCCATCCACCCATCCATCCATCCATCCACCCACCCATCCATCCATCCATGCTTCCACCCATCCACCCACCCATCCATCCATCCATCCATCCATCCACCCATCCAGCCACCCATCCATCCATCCATGCTTCCACCCATCCACCCACCCACCCATCCATCCATCCATCCATCCACCCATCCATCCACCCATCCACCCATCCATCCACCCATCCACCCATCCATCCACCCACCCACCCATCCATCCATCCATCCACCCATCCATCCATCCATCCATGCTTCCATCCATCCACCCATCCATCCACCCATCCATCCATCCACCCATCCACCCACCCGTCCATCCCTTCATCCATCCAGAATGTGCGTTGTTTTAATCCACCAATAGGAACCTCCCAGGGCTGCACCTCCCCGCTCACATAAGCCTTCGGCCGCCTCACTTGGCTTAGTCTCTGCTTCTTGCCTCTCGGGGCTGACTCTCACCTGGGGGCAGTGTACACCTGCTCCAGCGATCCTGAGACAGGCCTTGCCCAAAGATGGGGCTGCAGACTCCTAGAGGTCCCAATCATAGCAGAAGAGATGGAAGCAGGGCTGGATCCTGGACAGGCTCGGGGGGTGAAGGAGGCAGCTGCCCATGCTTGGGACACCTAGAGCCAGCCTGAGGGGGTGGCACTGGGAAGGGGAACAAGGGCCGCGGGGGTTGTACCAGAGCCATGTGGGCACCCCGGCCCGTCCCACAGATGACGACAAGGGAGCAAGATGGTGGTGGGGGTCCTTGTGCCGCCCCCTCATGGAGCACATGGCAGCCCAGGGTGTGCACACTCAGGTGGTTGTGTGAACTGGGTGCACACACACGGGGACAGCTTGTGCAGGGGACCCATCAGTAGTGTGGTGATATGAGCCCCCGGTGTGGGGCAGAGGGCCACCCCCTGGCGCATGTCCCTGGGTCATGGCTGGCATGGGGGTCTCCAGACCCCGGCCGACCCACGGGCCCTCCCTCCAGGACACAGCTGTCCTCAGTGCTGGTTCTGACCTGTCCTTGTCCAAGAGCCCGACCCAGGAAGTGTTCCTGACGCTGGCAGCCAGCCTGGACCCACACCCTAGACCCTTCCTGCCTGGGGCCAAGCAGGAACCGTCCAGGCCCAGGGACACAGGGCACCTTCCTGCTTGGCCTCGGATGGAAGTCAGTGACACTGTCACAGAAAGCAGGCCTCAGGCTGTCCTGGAAGATAGTGTCTTCGTGGCCCCAAGGATGAGTCACAGGGCATTCGGGGAACCGCATGGCCTCCTCCTATATAAGGCCCCAAGCCCTCTGCCTCGGACTTCCCTTCTCTCCAGAGCTCAGAAGTGCAACCACGGCTGCAGCCATGAAGAGTCTCCTGCTCGCCCTGGGCTTGGCCCTCGTGTGTGGCGCCCAGGCTGTCCACATTCCCAATAAAGTGGAGGGTCTGGACATAAGAGAGGTATGGGGGTGGGCCCCAGGGGCTGGGGTCAGGGGCTGAGAGGGCACAGGAAAGCCTGGACCGCAGAAGTCTAACACGGGTCAAAATGAGGCCATAGCACTGGGGGACCACTTCATCCCCCAGATGTTGGAGGGACTTGTCTCTCTCCAGCCACTTGGTTCCCAGACGCTCCTGTTTCCCTCTCCCTCCCGGGGTGGAGTCGTCCTCTAAGTTGCCACACCTGGATGGGGGCTGACTTAGGACTGCACTGGGGGTTCGGTAGAGACGGGGGTTGTTCCAAATATGCAAGAACTCCCCACTCAGGTGTCATCACAGAGCTGGTGATCCCCAAGTGCACCTGGAACCCTAGCGCGTCATGCTTCCTGAGAAACCTGGGCACATAGGAGACTTGGCGTGGCCCAGTTGAGGCGGGACTGAGAACCCACTGTGGGGCTAGGGTCCCCTTCCCGGAGTGCAGCTCAAGATCCCTCCCCAGGTGGCGGGGACGTGGCACTCCGTGGCCATGGCGGCCAGCGACATCTCCCTCCTGGACGCCGAGAGCGGCCCCCTGAGAGTGAACGTGGAGGAACTGAGGCCCACCCCCCAGGGCGACCTGGAGATCATCCTGAAGAAATGGTGGGTGTGCTCCGCCCCCCGTGACAAGGCACCACCCCTTCCCCGGTGCTGCGGGCCAGCGGGGGCAGCTCCAGGACTGGTGGGCTGCGGGCAGGGCTCCAGGTGGGCCCCAGCTGCACTGTGGGTGGGGCCGGGGCCCCAGGGACAGGGAAACAGGGCTTGGAGGTTCTTGGTGCCCTTGGAGCCCCGCCCAGGGGCTGTGGGGCAAGGGGCGGCTACACAGAGCGGCCCCAGGGTCAGTGTGGGGAGAGGCCTGTGTGGAGACCACTGGGCAGCTTCAGGCTTGGGTCCTCAGGGCCTGGGCAGTTTCCACCATGAGCCCCACCTGCCCCCAGAGTCGGGAGCCGGGGCGTCGGCGAATGCTGAGCCATGATGAGATCGGTATTCTTGGAAACACTGTGTCCAAAGCCCCATGCA
Source organism: Monodon monoceros (assembly GCF_005190385.1). Taxonomy (NCBI): domain Eukaryota; kingdom Metazoa; phylum Chordata; class Mammalia; order Artiodactyla; family Monodontidae; genus Monodon; species Monodon monoceros. Next base: position 111,504,481 of record NW_021703782.1, read on the forward strand.
CACAGGGTCAGTTCTGAGCTGCCACATGCCTTCGGCCACCAGCCAGCTCTCCTGTGGGGTTCCTGGCTGACTCTGTCTGCCCCATTGTCGACTTCCTGAGTCACCCGCTTGGGTCCAAGGAGGGCCGCTCCCACTCAGGCCAGCACCTGGTGACTGACGGTGCTTTGGGCGGCCCAGGTGTCCTCCTGCCCTGAGGACACTTCCCGGAGCGCAGCTCCTGTCCCTCTGCAGGGTTTGTGAATGACCCCCACCACCATCTGGCTTTTCAGGGAGAACCAAAAGTGCGTTGAGAAGACCATCCTGGCTCAGAAGACCGAGGACCCTGCTGTATTCAAGGTCGACGGTGAGTGCCCCCAGCCCGGGCCCCGCGCTCCCTTGGGGTAACCCCAGCACATGCGGGGCATCGCCCTGATGCTCTGAGACGCTCGCCATCCCGCCATCTGGGCAGCAGGAGTCGGGCTTGAGTGTGTGGCCTCGTCCTGTGCACCAGGCCCTGCTTCTCCCACCCTGCGGAAGGTACTCTCAGGGGGACAAGGCCTGGGATCCCCATGCTTTCCTGCCCCTTCTGCACCCCCTGCTTGGTGTAGATGGAAGGAAGTGGGTATGTGTCCTGTGCCCCCGGGGGTGGGTTAGGGCGGGCACACGTTTCTCGGGGGCTCCTTAAAAATATCCAAACAAACCAGACCTGTGGGCAGGCACACTGTGCATTTGCCTCTCCAACCTGGAACCTGCTTCTGGAATATTCCAGGCCTCACCCCCCTCACCCCAGCCCTGGCAGCCTCCCTGGGACACATCCCTGGGCCCCCAGATCCAGCCCCACCCCCAGGGCCCACCAGCCCCGTCTCCAATCCACAATCTGTTTTTTGTCACGTCCTCTTTCTGAGAGGCAGTGGGTGGGGTGGGGACAGTCTCATCCCCAGAAGCTGTGGGCCCAGCAGCAGATGGGGGTGGGGAGCCACCTAGCCCCACGCCCGAGGTTCTCATTCCTCACCTGCAGGGCCTCAGGTCTACCTGGGAAATCGGCAGGACTCTCCAAAGAGCCTTCCCTCCATCGCCATCATGTTGCTCCAAATCCAGCCAGGACAAGGACCCCGAGGGTGCGGGGTCTCCACATTCTCCCCCCTGAAGGACAGAGGCATCGCTGCCCTTCCTCTTGAAATATTGTCCCTTCTTTCTTCCACTCTTTGGTGTCCACGTATAACCCCAGACTCCAGTGGGGCTCCAATCCTGGCATCTTTTTGATCGCTCACAGACCTGGGAGCCTGCCCTATCGAGGGGGGCTACCTGGGATTTAGTGCCTGGGGGTGTGGATGAATAAGTGACTGAATTAATGCCATGTCCAGGACATAGGGGAGCAGAGTTTGGCCAAGCGGGCAGTAGGCATGGAGAGTGGCTTCACTGTAGCATCAACATTTAAGAGCTGTTTCCAGTCTCGGCCTGAGTGCGGACGGGATGGTCTCGCCCAGACGGTGCGGCTCGGAGAGTCCCCACTGGGGGTCCATAAAACTTGTGCTGCTGGTGGTGGGCTTCTGGCACCCAGTAGGGAGGGCGTCCCCTCGGTGTCCGGGAGCGGATATTCTGAGCCCGGTGGTCGCCGGGGGAAAGAGCGCTCCCAGGCGATGATCCGGGTGCCCCGACGGACATGGTGGAGGGACTCAGACAAGATTTCAGGCTCCATTTCGGCCCCTTTTCCAGATCACGGGGAAAGAAAGATTTCCGTGCTGGACACAGACTACACCACCTACATGATCTTCTGCATGGAGGCCCCCACTCCCACCGATGAGCACGGCGCCATGTGCCAGTGCCTGTGTACGTGGCTGACCCCATGGGGCGTGTCCGGAGGGGCCACTCCTCGTCAGAGACGTGGCCTTTGGTCAAGCTGTGAATAAGGGACGCTCAAGACTCCCCCGCACCTTCCTGGCCCCTGGTGGGAGGAAGGGGAGAGGGGCTGCCTCGCTGGCCCCTACAGGTCATGCTAGCAAAGGTCCCAGCCGTGGCGCCCGACACTGGCGGCCAGATGTGGGGTGACGTGCAGGGCAGGAGATGCTTGGGACAAGGTCCGGGACAGGCCAGCGGGACTGACGCAGGAGGCTCGGGGGTTTCTCCCTACGTGGAGGGGCCTCACCGACCAGCTGGTACAAGTGGCTAATATTCATCAACAGTCTTATAGGAGGAGATTCTTAACGACTTCAGAGCACTTTCAGTTATGCAACCAGCTTTAAGGGGAGATTTTCTGACCAAAGTAAATATACGGGCGATGCTCCCAAGGTGGCCATGGCGGGCAGTGGAGGCTCCTGGTCAAGCCAGTCAGCCCAGGGGGACTGGGGGAGACCAGGATAGGGGCGAGGGGGGTGCCTCTCCTCTGTGACCGTGCAGACCCCCAGCGCTGCCCTGGGAGGAGGAGGAGGGGGATGGGCCGAGGGGGGGAGGGCAGGAGGCGGGGCCCTGGAGGGCAGGGGGCGGGGCCCTGCAGACCACCCTGGGAAGCAGGGCTAGACCAAGCTCTACAGACCCCAGCGCATCAGTGCCTCCTTCCTGTGCTCGCTCCTGGCGGGGGGGCGGGGGGGGGCTCAGGGTTCCCGAGCTCTCAGGTGGGGGGGGGAGCGGGGGTGCCGCCAGGGACTGACCCCTCCCCCACAGCCAGGACCCTGCAAGTGGACAACGAGGTCTTGGAGAAATTCCAAAGAGTCCTGGAGTCTCTGCCCGAGCACATGCGGATCAACCTGGACCTGAGCCAGAGGAAGGGTGAACTTAGCCCTGCCCAGGGTGAGAATCAGGGGAACATCTTCCCCCCTTACTGGACCCCCATTCTCCCCAGGGCTGCCGGGAGGAAGGGGGTGAGGGGGCAGCATCCCCGAGGTGGGCCCCCTCCCCACCCCCTGCCAGGCCCCTCTATCCCCAGGGGCGTCCAGTCCCGTCCTGACCCTCCCGCACGGCTCTCCCTCCCCCACAGAGCAGTGCCGCGTCTAGGTGAGCTCCTGCCGGCGCCCTGGAGGTAACGTAACCCCCCTGCCCCACATCCTGGGCACGTGCACAGGGTGGGGGTCTTGGTGGGGCCCGGGCTCCCCCATCAGGCCCTGGGGTCCCCCTGCGGGAATGGCTGGAAGCTGGGGTCTCTCCTGGCAACTGCAGAGCCGCTGGCCGCGTGCCCACTCTCGAGGGGTGGCCTTTGGGGAGGTCGTTTCCTGTGTCCTGGCCTCACTCGCATGCTGACCTCCTTCTGCTCCCTCTGGGCAGGGCCGAGGGCCAAGGTGGAGGCCCCAGAAGCGGGCACCGGTGACAGACGCTCCACCTGAGGGGAGAGGCGGGTGGGGTCCCTCTCCCGAGGAGGAGCCGTCCTGCACCCCCAGGCCCAGCCCGGGGAGGGGGCGCTGGCGAG
>NW_021703782.1:111507869-111516694 GCF_005190385.1 Monodon monoceros
GTCTTTCCTGGCCGATGCGCGTGGGCTGGGGACCCGGGCGGCTCAGGCGGTGACACAGGGCCGGGATCTAAGGTGTCTGCATCAGAAACCTCATGACACCTGGGGGCCTGCACATGTCACCCCGGCTCCTTTAAACGTCTGGGAACTAGGTAGGGACGCGGCAGAGGCACCTGCCGGTTAGCTTTGCGTCTTCAGCCAACACCCAAACCCCACAAAGGACAGGAAACGGAAACTTGCTGTCCCTCAGTCTAATAAACATTGATATAAAAACCTAATTTAGTTGCCTGCAGATCAAATTCTGCCCTCTTTTACAAATGCAGCCCCATGACCCTCATGACCAGCTTTCAGGAACATAAAGGTAATTGCTACTAGTAAGACTATTGATATCAAAGTTCATATGCCAAAAATGCATTGATCTTTTCTGTGCTAAAATGCAATAGAGAGATTTCCCCTGGATAGAGGAGCTGGACAAAAGAGGTCACCCTTGGAGGACACTTGTTCTGCAACCACTTTTGAGCATCACAAATGGAAAGGGGGTATATAGCGACAGAAACGGGGATTTTTAGATCATAAGAACAGTTTACGTATAACATAATATACACACATATTGCTGTATGTATAGTTACATATGATAATTTATGTATAATACTAAAGTTTTGAAAATATAGGTAAAGTGGATACATTTCTCGAAAACTATTAAATACCAATATTGGCTAAAAAAGAAAACTTTGAAAGAACAATAACTCTAGAAAATAAAGAACGGTTCCAGTGCCAGATCTTCTCAGTCTATGGATGAGAACCAGCAAACCACCGTCAGATGGATCCTGGCTCATACCGTCTGTTCCAGGGCACAGAGAGATGGGGAGTCTGGACTGTCCTCTAACAAAGCTGGATGGAATGATGCAGGAGACAAAAAAAAGCAGAGCCATCACTTTTTGGAATAAAGATACAAATATCCAAGTAATTTATTAACAGGTCGAATCCAACAATGTATTCAGTACCTAGTGATTTAAGGCAGAAAATCATGTTTCCACATTAGACAACATATAATAAATTTGTTAACAGATTAAGAGAGGAACACCCATATAAGCACCATTAATTGATTTTAAAATAAATATTTTAGGGCTTCCCTGCTGGTGCAGTGGTTGGGAGTCCGCCTGCCGGTGCGGGGGGCGCGGGTTCGTGCCCCGGTCCGGGAGGATCCTACGTGCCTCGGGGCGGCTGGGCCCCGTGGGCCGTGGCCGCTGGGTCTGCGCGTCCGGAGCCTGTGCTCCGCGGCGGGAGGGGCCACAGCGGTGGGGGGCCCGCGTACCGCAAAAAATAAATAAATAAATAAATAAATAAATATTTTAGGGCTTCCCTGGTGGCGCAGTGGTTGAGAGTCCGCCTGCCGATGCAGGGGACGCGGGTTCGTGCCCCGGTCCGGGAAGATCCCACGTGCCGCAGGGTGGCTTACATTTCGCCTTGATACTCTCTAATATTCACCTGAATTTGTAAGTTTTTAGTTTTGATAAAGTCCGTTTTACCTATTTTTGTTGTTGCTGATATGTTTTTGGTTTACCAGGTTGAAAAAGTTCCCTTCCATCCCTAGTTTGTTGAATGTTTATATTATGAAGGGACGGTGGATTTCGTCAAGCAAATTTTCTGCATATATTGAAATGATCATGTGGTTTTAATTTTTATTCTATTAATATGGTGTATTACAATGACTGATTTTTCTATGTTGAATCAACCTTGCATCCCTGGAAGAAATCCCACTAGTTTGTGGTGTATAATCCTTTTAGTGTGCTACTTACTAGACTTGGTTTTGTAGTATTTTGTTGAAACTTTTTGCCTCTATGTCATATAAGATATTGGTCTGTAGTTTTCCTGTGATGGCTTTGTCAGGTTTTGGCGTCAGGGTGATGCTGGTCTCCTAGGATGAATCCTCTTCTAATTTTTGGAATAGGTTGTGAAGGATTCGTATTAATTCTTTAGACATTTGGTAGAATTTGCCAATGAAGTCTTCTGGTCCTGGGCTTTTCTTCATGGAAAATGTTTTATTATTAATTCAATCTCTTTACATGTTAGACACCTATTCAAATTTTTCCTTTCTTCTTGAGTCTTTCTAGGAATCTCTAAGGGTTTATATCTTTCAAAGAATTTCTCCATTTCATCTAGGTTATCTAATTAGTTAGCATATAATTGCTCATATAATCATAATTATTTCTGAAGGTTGTTGGTAATGTCCCCTCTTTCACTCCTGACATTAGTAATTTGAGTCTTCTCTCTTTTTATTTGGTTATCCTAGTTAGAGGTTTGTCAATTTCTTTATATTTTCAAAGAACCAATTTTGGTTTCATTGATTTTTCTCTTATTCCACTCTCTATTTCATTTATTTACTCTTTCCTTTTTATCATTTTTTCTTCTGCTTGCTGTAATTTAATTTGTTCTTCATTTTCTTTTTCCTTAATGTGTAAAGTTAGGTTATGAAATTTTGAGATCTTTCTTATTTCTTAATGTAGGCACTTACAGCTATAAATTTTGCTATAAGCACTGCTATCACTGCATCCCATAAGTTCTGGTATATTGTGTTTTTATTGTCAATAATCTCAAGGTATTTTACAATTTGCCTTTGTTGTTTCTTCTTTGGCCCACTGACTATTTGGGAGTGTGTTGTTTCATGTCCACATATCTGTGGATTTCCCAAATTTCTTTTTGTTATTTATTTCTAATTTTATTCCATGTTGGTCAGAGAACAACTTTACATGATTCAAATCCTTTTGAATCTATTGAGACTTATTTTACCATGGTCTTTAAGATGGTCGTTCCTGGAGAATGTTCCATGTGCACTTGAGAAGAACAAATATCCTTCTGCTGTTGGGAGGAATGTTCTACAGATGTCTCTTGTAGGGTCTTTTTTTTTTTTTTTTTTTGCGGTACGCGGGCCTCTCACCGTTGTGGCCTCTCCCGTTGCGGAGCACAGGCTCCGGATGCGCAGGCTCAGCGGCCATGGCTCGCGGGCCCAGCCGCTCCATGGCACGTGGGATCTTCCCGGACCGGGGCACGAACCCGCGTCCCCTGCATCGGCAGGCGGACTCTCAACCACTGCGCCACCAGGGAAGCCCTACAGATGTCTCTTAGGTCTAGTTTGCAGTGTTCTTCAAGCCTTCCATTTACTTGTTGATTTTCTGTCTAGTTTCTCTGTCCATTATTGAAAGTTAGGTATTGTGGTCTCCAACTGTTGTTGTTGAATTGTCAGTTTTTCCCTTCAATTCTGTAAGTTTTTAGGACTCTGTTGTTACATGCATGTATGTTATTAATTGTTATTTCTTCTTAATGGATTGAACTCTTTTATCATTAAAAATGTCCTATTTTGTCCATAGTAAGTTTTTATCTTTGTCTATTTTGTCTGATAATTGTTATTTTTTCTTGATGGATTGAACTCTCTTATCATTAAAAATGTCCTATTTTGTCCATAGTAACAATTTTTATCTTTGTCTATTTTGTTTGATATTAGTGTAGCCCCTCTAGCTCTCTTTTGGTTACTGTTCCCATGGTATACTTTTTCAATCCTTTTAGTTCAGCCTAAACTAGGTCTGTGCGTGGTTTTGAATCTAAATCGTCTTTTGTAGACAGCATATGGTTGGATCATGGTTTTTTAATCCATTCTCACAGTCTCTGCCCTTTTTAAAAATTTTTATTTTATATTGGAGTATAGTTGATTTACAGTGTTGTGCTAGTTTCAGTGTACAGCAAAGTGATTCAGTTATACATATATGTGTATCCATTCTTTTTCAGATTCTTTTCCCATATAGGTTATTACAGAGTATTGAGTAGAGGTCCCTGTGCTGTACAGCAGGTCCTTGTTGATTATCTATTTTACACACAGCAGTGTGTATATGTTGACTTTATTCTGTTAAATGTCTGTCATGCAAAGAGGTGGAGTAGAGTAGGTCTGGGCTGTAACAGTCTCTGCCTTTTAACTGGAGTGTTTAATCCATCCACAAAGTGTAATAGCGCAGTGGCCATTTTGCTGTTTGTTTCCTATATGTCTTATATCCTTTTTGTTCCTCTGGTCTTCTATCAATGCCTTCTGTTATGTGAAATAGATACTTTCTACACTACCATTTTAATGCACTCCTTTCTTCTTTCACTATATAGTTTAGCTATTTTCTTAGTAGTTGGCTTGGGGATTACAATTAGCACCTTAACTTGTAACAATCCAGATCAACTAATACCAACTTAATTTCTATGGCCTACAAAAACTTTGCTCCTGTATAGCCCCATGTCGTCTCCTGTCCTTTGTGCTGTTATTGTAATTCTAATTACATGTTTATACATTTTGTGGCCATTGACACAGATTCATAATTATTGCCTTATTAGCTATCTTGTAAATCAGACAGGTGAAAAAGAAAATTACAAAAATGCATTTGTCTTTTATATTTACCTAATTGTCTTATATATTTACTGGTTGTCTGTATTTCGTTATGTGGACTCAAGTTATTGTCTAGTTTCCCATTTTTTCAGCCTGAAAATTTTCCTTCAGTATTTCTTGTACAGCAATTCTGCAAGTGATACATTTTCTCAGTTTTTATTTTCCTGGGAATGTTTGAATTCCTCCTCCTCTTCCTCATCCTTCTTCTACTTCTTCTCCCCCCTTTTTCTTTAAAAAAATATTTATTTATTTATTTATTGGCTGCGTTGGGTCTTCGTTGCTGCTCGTGGGCTTTCTCTAGTTGCAGCGAGTGGGGGCTACTCTTTGTTGTGGTACGTGAGCTTCTCATTGCAGTGACTTCTGTTGTTGTGGAGCACGGGCTCTAGGCGCGTGGGCTTCAGTAGTTGTGGCATGCAGGCTCAGTAGTTGTGGCATGTGGGCTCTAGAGCACAGGCTCAGTAGTTGTGGCGCACGGGCTTAGTTGCTCCATGGCATGTGGGATCTTCCCAGACCAGAGCTCGAACCCGTGGCCCCTGCATTGGCAGGTGGATTCTTAACCATCCCCCCTTTTATTTTGCGGTACGCGGGCCTCTCACTGTTGTGGCCTCTCCCATTGCAGAGCACAGGCTCCGGACGCGCAGGCTCAGCGGCCATGGCTCACGCGCCCAGCCACTCTGCGGCATGTGGGATCTTCCTGGACTGGGGCACGAACCCGCGTCCCCTGCATCGGCAGGCGGACTTTCAACCACTGCGCACCAGGGAAGCCCAACCACCCCCCTTTTATGAAGGATATTTTTTCTGATATAGAATTCTTAGTTGACAGGGTTTTTTTTCTTCCAGCATTTAAAATATTTTGTCCCACTGCTTTCTAGCCTTCATGGTGTCTGATTAAAAATCATTGGTTAATCTTATTGAATCCCTTCTCTTTTGTTACTTTCAAGATCCTTTCTTTGCTTTTGGTTTTCGACACTTTGATTATGATGTATCTAGTGGTGGATCTCTTTTAGTTTATCCCACTGGAATTTGTTGAGCTCCTTGGATTACTGATTCTTTCTTCAGCCTGCTCAAATCTACCGTTGATCTCCTCTAGCAAATTTTTTATTTCAGATGTTTCACTTTTTAACTCCAGAATTTCTATTTGGTTCTTTTTTTTATAATTCCTTCATCTTTATTGATATTGTCTTTGGTAAGACATTGTCCTCATACTTTGGTTTCCTTTAGTTCTTTGTTATTTAAAATAGCTGATTTAGGGCCTCCCTCGTGGCGCAGTGGTTGAGAGTCCGCCTGCCGATGCAGGGGACGCGGGTTCGCGCCCCGGTCCGGGAAGATCCCACATGCCGCGGAGCGGCTGGGCCCGTGAGCCGTGGCCGCTGAGCCTGCGCGTCCGGAGCCTGTGCTCCGCAATGGGAGAGGCCACAACAGTGAGAGGCCTGTGTACCACAAAAAATAAATAAATAAATAAAATAGCTAATTTAAACTTTAGTAAGTCCAACACCTGGGCTTCTTCAGGCATAGTTTCTATTAATTTCTTTTTTTCTTCTGTACAGGCCCTACTGTCTTGTTTCTTTGCAAGTTTGGTAGTTTTGGGTTGAAAATAAATAACTTAAATAATATAATACAGCAACTCTGTAAATAAGATTCTCCCTAAGTGAGCAGAGATTTCAGTGGCCGTAAATTTTATAAAAGTTAGCTCAGAAAAGTCATTAAACAAACAAACATAACAACCAAGAGCAAAGATGAAGCCTGGGAAGGGAGGGAGAATCTGACTCAAGGCCACTGTAGAGCTGGAGAGAGGCAGTCAGCCCAAGGCAAGTTAAAATGCCTCAAACCTCACTTTTCTGAGAGCCAGCTGTTTTTCTTGAGCAAATGCTCCCCAGATTGGTATAAGCCTTTTGTTAATTTCCAGAGTACTGAATGAGTTGATTATAACAATTTTTGCCAGTTTTCTCATTGGTTTTATGGAGGAGAAATCATTGGAAGTGAGGACTCCATCATTTTTGGTGATATACCTCAAGAGATACTTTATGCCCACCACACTGGTGGCACCAAGCATCAGAAAGCAAGGAGACCTCTGGGGATTTAAATTGGGGTGGGTACCTGCCTTGGGCAATGATCTGACACCATCTTCCAGGTTGGACAGCAAATGCCCAGCCTCCCAGTGGTTCCCCTTCCACCCAAGTGAGGCTCTTGCCCACATGTGCCACAAAGCAGGCATAAGAACGGTGCAGGCAGCATTGTAACAGCAAAAGCACAGAAGCGGTTCAGGTGCCCAGGAGAAGCACAGCTGGTGAGTCAGCTGGAATATTTCCACCCTGGGTGTTATACAGCTGTCCAAAATGAATTACAGTGACAAACTCAGGTGAACGTTAGAAAGAGAGTATCAAGGGGAAATGTAAGCCCCGGAAGATTACATAAGCATGACATCCTCTTTATAAAGTTACAAAGAGCTACAATTCAAAAATAGACTTTGTTCAGAATACTTGTAGATAAATTATATAAAAAGGAAAGCAAGAGTATGATCAATCAGGATTCAGAACGATGATTATCTTAGAGGTGAGGGGGGTGGCGAGGGGGCAGGACAAAGGGACAGGGGGCAACACAAAGCCGATGTGAGCCATTGAAGGTTATCCTTCTTGTTTCACGAAAAGTAAGCAAAAGCAAACATACAAATCAACAATACAAACAGGCTTTGCATAAACCGGTGAGGACAGTGTGTCAGGAATCATGGATTACGATTAATCTAATTCTGAGCACCTGAGGTCCATTTAGAAAATACACGTTTGAAAAAGGAATGCACAGAAGATTAAATACAAATGAGCGACAGACATTAAAGTAAGCTAAAACGCAATAATAACTACAAGAATGCAGATTGAATTGGGATATTCTAAGCAGCAATTTTGCTAAGAATAAAAAAAACTTTATGATACTTTAGTTTACCCGCTGTAGATAAGACAGTAAAAAGGTACAGTTAGTAAAAGGAAATTTAGCAACTTACCTCAAAAATTTAAATATCTGGGTATTTCCCTTGCGGTCCAGTGGTTAAGACCCCACACTTCCAATGCAGGAGCCGTGGGTTCAATCCCTGATCAGGGAATTAAGATCCCACGTGCCACACAGTGTGGCCAAAAAAATAAAGGCATAATGTAAAAGAAATTATTATCTGCCTTCTTTGATCTAATGGCTGTGTTTGGGGAATTTACCCACAGATAAACTCACAGGACAATGTAGGAATATATACGTACATGGTTAGTCCCTGGGACATTCCTCGCAATAGCCCCAAACTGTAAACAATCTAAAGCCAAGAGGGAATTGGCTAATAAATGATGGCATACAACCAGAAAGCAGATACTCCTTAACCACTACAGAGGACGGGACCCTCCCCTGGGAGCCGAGGCCAAAATCAAGAGAAGCCGTTGGTGGCTTTTTTAAGCTGCCCCCAGCGGGATGCCCTTTCCCTGAGTAAACCAGGAAGCTTCCAGCAAGTAGAGTGGGTCAGTATAAACTCCAGCTACTGGAGACCTCCCAGGACGCCTATAATTTAGTGACTGGGAAAAAAGAAAAAACTAATCACTCCAAATTGAGTTCATGTGTGTGTGTGTGTGTGTGTGTGTGTGTGTGTGCGCGTGCGCGTGCGTGTGCGTGTGTGTGTTCACGTGCAGACACTTTCCATCTTACCTGGGATTAAACCAGTTTGAGAGCTGACGTTCTTCTACTTGACTATTCCTGAGTATGAACGGAAAACCAAGTTATTATGAGTAATCCGTTCATTCAACAAATATTTACAGAGCCCTTGAGGTGTGCTGGGTGCTGTTTGGTGCTGGTCCTACAACTGTGAAAGTGCAGCTCCGGCCCCTGGCCCTGGGGCACCTGCGACAGAGAGGCGGCCCTAAACAGTCCCTGAAGTAGGTGCCAATGGGAGAGACAGGGCTCAAGGCATATTGCTGAATGTGGCACATCTAGCCCAGTTTGGGGACCAGGAGAAACTACTGGAAGAGGAGACATCTCACCTGGGTATGGAAGGGAAAAGGTGGTCAGGAAAGAGGGCTGGGGGGAGGAGAGGACGGCCAGAGGGAGGAAGCCAGAAAGGGTATGTGGTTGGGAGGAAGGATTAAGGAAAATGAAACTTACAGCAGATCAGAGAACTGTGTCCAGACAAAAGGCAGCCCCCCTCCCATTCCCCTTCTGGGTGGAGCCCACACCCCACTGTCGCCAGACCCCGACGGCCCAGAAAAGCACGTTGTATGGGACCACCATCCGGAGGCCTGCCTCCTCCTTGATCAACACCAGAGTCCTTGCAATAACACACACAGGATACACACAAGCTAGTGCATTACACACATGGCACACAAGCTAAGGCACTTACACACACAGGGCACACACTAGCTAATGCGCTTACACACACAGGGCA
>NW_021703782.1:111516704-111551448 GCF_005190385.1 Monodon monoceros
CACACACTAGCTAATGCATTACACACACAGGGCACACACTAGCTAATCAGCACCTAGGCGTCGTGTATTTAGGACACTTCTGAGCCGATCGCCAAGGAAGTCAGAAGCGGTTGCCTGCAGGTCTGTCAGTCTTTGGTTTTCTGTCCCCCTGGTTCTGCCACCCCTGGAGCCTCCTGGTTCCTGCCTTCTCGGCTTTCCAGAGGGACAATCTTTATACAACACAGATCCTTGCTAGCAGATATGCGCCTTCCGGAGGGGCGTCTGGCAGATGACAGCAGGACTCCCACTCAACGTGAGCTTAAGACAAGCAGCAGATGTTCTCCTGTAAGTGTGGCCCAGGTAATGTGGGGTCATAGCTAAGAGCAATCAAAACTGCCTAAAACTCTCTGATAGTGGATTTCTCATTTACTATCAGAAATTCAAATGTCACAGAGCATTCTGTATTTTTATTTGCTGTATTTGTCAACCCTCCCAAGTAAATGATTTATTCTTCAGATCAATGGGAAAAATCATTTATGTTTTGAATTTGAACAGAGACCTATTGCAATTTGAATAACAAAAACTCTAGAATTCAGATCCATTTATTTGCTCTCTTTTTAACCAAATGATGACCGAGCACCTACTATATGCCAAGCGTAATTTTACAGTTCTGGGGCACATGGCAAGACCCATGCTATGGATTAGCACGTGGCCCCTGCATCTTCTCTGCTGAGGACGGCCCATCATTATTACCTTCAAAGAGATAATCTCAACACCCAGTCCTTTCCTGAAGGTAAAATGCCACCAGAAGACATATAAGGTGTGATACCAATGCCATGGGGTTAAACTTTTCTGCCTTGATTTTGCATTATTAATTTATCGTCCTTTATTTTCCCTCCTTTTGCTTAGTTTTATTTTGTATTGGAGTCGAGTTCATTAACAATACTGCGCTAGTGTCAGGTGCACAGCAAAGTGATTCAGTTATACATATGCTTGTATATTTTCTTTTCCAAATTCCTTTCCCGTTTAGGTTATTACAGAATATTAGGTCCTTTTTGGCTATCTATTTTATTTTCTTTTTTCTTTTTTTCAGCTGCATTGGGTCTTCCTTGCAGTGCGCGGGCTCCTCTCTAGTTGAGGCATGTGGGTTTTCTCTCTCTAGTTGTGGCGCCTGGGCTCCAGGGCACATGGGCTCTGGAGTTTGGAGCACGTGGGCTCTCTTGTTGAGGTGCATGAGCTCAGTAGTTGCCCTGCAGCATGTGGGATGTTAGGTCCCCGGCCAGGGATCAAACCCGCACCCCCTGCATTGGAAGGTGGATTCTTTACCACTGGACCACCAGGGAAGTCCCTTGGTTATCTATTTTAAGTACAGCAGTGTGTACATGTCAATCCCAAACTGCCTAGCTATCCCTGCCCGCCACCCTTCCCCTCTGGTAACCATATTCACTCTCTAAGTCTGTGAGTCTGTTTCTGTTTTGTAAATAAGGTCATTTGTATCTTTTTTTTTAGATTCTGCATATAAGTGAGATCATATGCTATTTGTCTTTCTCTTTCTGGCTTACTTCACTCGGTATGATGATCTCTAGGTCCATCCATGTTGCTGCAAATGGCATTACTGCGTTCTTTTTATGGCTGAGTAGTATTCCATTGTGTATACGTACCACATCTTTATCATTCATCGGTCGATGGACACTGTGCGCCCTCCTTTTAAAATAAACTTTATTTTTAGAGCAATTTCACAGCAAAGATTATGAAGGTGGTCCTGGATGCCCCTGCACCTGGCCGCCACACCCTCAACCACTCGGATTCGTATGGGACATCTGTTACCGTGAGCGAAGCAATAGTGACACTATTATGAACTCATCAACCACTCGGATTCGTATGGGACACCTGTTACCGTGAGCGAAGCAATGGTGACACTAGTATGAGCTCAACCCCTTGCTTCCGTCAGATTTCCTCAGCTTGTCCCTAAGCCCCTTCCCCTGTTCCGGGATCCTGTCCAGGATCCATATGACGCCCGTCTGCTTGGGCTCCTCTTGTCTGGCAGTTTCTCAGACCACATCACGACCTGTCCCAGCTGACGTGACCTTGACCACCTGGCTGAGGTGGTGTTTGCAGGCTTTTCTACTATAAAGTCACTCTTTCTCCCCACTTTCCATACTGTGCTCTTTATAGGGAAACACTACGGCAGCCCACGCATTCCACCTCCTGGAGGGGAACGTCTCCATCGATTACTAGGAGTTCTTATGAATGGGAGTGTCGTCTCTTCTGAATATCTGTTTTATACTTTGGGTTATAATCCAATGCTACTTTATTTTCTTGCTTAAATTCTTCCAACTTTATCCACTGGGAACTCTTTTATTGGCTCCTGTGTTCCTTGGATGTGCTCCAGGCTCATCCTGTGTATTTTCTGTCCTGGTTGTAGAATCAGCCATTTCTCTATTTAGGGGTTTGCTTTGTTTTGTAGAATATTAAAAGCCAAGATGTGAGGCTAGGTGTGCTCACTGCTCCTGGGGGATCACTGTTTCCAGGCCCTCTCATCTGGGACAGCAAGGAAGTGAATGTGTGTATTCATACCAGACGGTACAAGTGCACTGTCTAGAAATACTTCCTCGTGTAATTCTCCTTGAAGCTAAACACGAGTGCAGACTTGTGTCTCCAGCTCCAACCCAACACCCCATGGATCCACCTATTGTCCCCCACTTACCTAAAACTTTCACTCCACCAGTGACAAGCTGGCTCCCATGCCCTGCCTTCCACTTACCCAACGGTTCCATCCCAGGACCACCCTCGCTGGCTTCAGAATTGCTACCCTGTCTTCCTGTGGGTAAACGACGTTATCAACTAGAGACAGTCCCACGTGCAGCTCCTTTGCCTTTATTTTTACAGACTCCACTCATTTCCAGGGAGACCTCGCTCAGCGCCCTCCTCCGCCCTCAGGGAGCTTGTTTCAGGCATGTTTGTTTCAGGCTCAGCAAACCTTCCTGGGATTCCCTCAACCTCCTAAACAACTGGAGAATTTATCTAGGTTAAGATTCACTCTTTGTGCCATGAAATTCTATGGGCTTTAAAAAAGGCATAGCGCCATGGGTCCACCGCTGCGGTGTCACACAGAGCGGTTCCACTGCCCCCAAACCATCTGTGCTCATCTATCTACCCCTCCCCCATCCCCCAAACCTCTGTCAACCCCTGATCCCTTTACTGTCTCCACAGTTTTGCCTTTTCCAGAATGCCATGCAGTTGGAATCATCCAGTAGTCTTTTCGGATTGGCTTCCGGCTTGTTTCCTTTACCGACATGCATTGAAGTTTCCTCCGTATACTCTCCTGGCTTGATAGCTCACTTCTTTTTATTGCTGAACCATATTCCTTTATCTGGATGGACCACAGTTTATTTCCCATTCATCTACTGTAGGACATCTTGGTTGCTTCCAGATTTTAGCAATTATGAATAAAGCTGCTATAAAAGCCTGTGTGGGTTGCTTGTGGACATACGTTTTCAGATTACTTGGATTAATAAGACTTAAGAACACCACTGCTGGATCGTTGGAAAGACCATATTTAGCTTTGTAGGAAACTGTCACACTGTCTTCCAAAGTGGCTGTACCATTTGGCTGTGTTAACAGGTATGTCGTGGTATCTCGTTGCTATTTTCATTTGCAATTAACTAATGACAAATGATGTCGAGCATCTTTTTAGAGGCCTGTTTGTTATCTCTGTGTCTCCTCAGGTGAGATGTCTGTCCAGATCGCGCCCATTTTTCAATTAAGCTTTTCTTTTCCTTACTGTTGAGTTTTAAGAGTACTCTGCACATTTTGGTTACAAGCCTTTTGTCAGATCTGTGTTTTGTGAAAGTTTCATTTTTCAAGACATTCTCTCTCACGGTATGACGGCTTTTCAGATAGCATTTGGGAAGGTTGCACTGCTTTTGAAGGAGGCCACGAGGTGTGGGCATGGAGGAAGGAAGAATTGGTATTTTTCTCTATGAGAAATTGAGCAGGTCACAGGTGTGTCCCCAGCTCACACAGGCTGCCAGGGCAGGTCACTGTCATCTTGTTTATGTCAGACACAAGATGGAACTTTGTGACAGTTTACGGTTTGTCTGAAATAGCAACCCGGTGCTGTGACCTAACTTTAATTTTTCTTCTTGACATTAATCATGTAAAATATGTCACCCCTGACCCTCTGTTCTGTTTGTTTGCTCAGCCTTCCTCACCTAGGACAGGACAGGACGCTCCATGTGGACAGGCACGTCCTGTTACCGCTGTTCCCTCAGCACCTGGAACAGAGCCCAGGGCCCAGACAGGGCTTGAGCAATGCTTGTTGAAAGTTTAAAAATGAAAGAATGAAAGTAAGTATATTCTGCTTGGCCTCCCAGAGAGGGGAGGTAACATCTGATTAATTTTGAAAGTGTTATTAACATCTTTGGACAAAACGTGGAGGTTTCGACCAGCCCTGCCAAGCACCGCAGGTCCTGATTCATCAATACCTTCTATTTACCTGAAAAAACGCTCAAGCAACACGAGGGATGAAAGACACAGAATCAATGACAGCATTTTCCTTTTAGAGTTCATTGTCTCCTAGAGGAGAAGGAGAGAGAAGTCCGTTTTAATTAGCAGAAAGTCACACCTCTGCCCCCTCTTAACCATGGATTCGTGGACTCATTGAGAGACACTGGGGCACCAACCTAGCTGTCCGCTCCTGGGACGCTCACCTCTGGGGAGAGGGCAGGGGAGTCGGGGGCACCTCTGTTCCACTAGAGTCTCCTGGGGTGCTGGCCGCTCCTTTGGGGACTGAGTGCACCGTCTCGGACACGTCTCCTGGTCCTTGTCAACGTCCACATTGACTAAGAGACATGCTGCAGATTCTCCACCCTAGAGCAGTGACAAAATGAGGTCATGACGAGGTTGCCATCTGTCCCCAAAGCTGACGTCATCTTCTTTCTCCTCGCAGAGATAGTAAGATGCACCATTTGCCCCAGGACTCTGGCGGGCTAAGAACACCTGAGCCTTCTCCAAGGCGGACGTCTGTGAACAGGGATTACAGTCCGAATGAAAGGCGTCAGGGTCTAACATGGAACCTTTGGCTCCAGCCAACGCCCAGGCTTATGTCACGCATCCTACATGGGATCTCTGTGCACACACCTGCAGGGCTGTGCGTTGAGCAGAATGGAGAGTGTGAGCTTTCATTTCCGGCACCGGATTAACGAGTAGGCGGCCTTAGTTTGCACTGACCAGGTCAGTAGCCACGTGTGGCCGTCGAGCACGTGAAAGGCGGCCGGTCTGACTTCAGATGTACTGTGAGTCCACAAAACACACTGGGCTTTGAAGACGAACATAGAAAGAAAAGAACTTAAGTAAGTAATCAATAAATTTACATTGATTATATGGATCTGCTGAGCTAAGTACAAATATATGACGAAATGTAATCTACCTGTTTCTTTTTACCTCCTACTAGAACACTGGACAGGGCAAAGGCCGCGCACATTGTACTCCCACTGGACCCCTCCACGCTGGCCAGGCGGTTTTCGTGCCCCGCAATGTGACACTGACCCCTGCTTGAATCCTAGGGCATTAGCAATGCCACGTGGGTAGGGTACCACGGGGTCTCTCCAGCAGTGAGTCTCAGCGACGACACCCCCAAGGCAGGCACCGCTTCTACCACTGTCACCAAACTTCCCCACGTCCCTTCTGAGGGGGCCCTTCACCTCAGTTGGGGCAATGTAAGAGGCGGTCATGACGGCCCACGGGGATGGCCGTTTTCCGAGCGTCTATCTTTGGGTCTTTGTAAAGTTACGGGCCAGACACCATGGGGGGCTTGCGCGGCATTTAGCCTTCCGTGGGTGGTGATGTCAGCAGACCCTTTGGTGATGTAAGTCCTGGAAAGTCACGGTCACGATGATGCCTCTGCTGTCCGGGGCTCCTCATGGCTGCTGGACAATGGGAGTTTGTCCTGTTTGAAAAATTAAAGGGTATTTTAAATTCTCCTTTGCATCTCACTTCCTCTGTGGTCCCTCCTTGCTTCTAGGGACTGACCCTCCCTCGCAGGGAGGTGTCTTGAGCAGTTTGTTCATGAATATGATGGAGAAGAACAGCCCTCTCTTCCCTCATCCCCCAGGCAGTGGATTCGCCCCAGGAGAGCAAACCTCTTCTTCTGCTTTCAGAATATTTTTTAAGTACTCATCTTTCTGAAGATAGAAACAGCATGCTTCATGTTATAAGATCTGTTGGGTGCATCAAAGCATCCAGGATGCAGGGTGGGGCCATGTGTGCACACACATGAGTGTGCGTGCGTGAGTGTTGACACGTGCGTGCATTTGCATGCAGGCGTGTCCATGTCTATGCCTGTCATGGCTCATGCAGCAGAACATCGATGGCAGCATCTCAGTGGGAAGGTGACCCTGGCAGGTACAGGAGCGAGGGTGGTGGGGACAGGCCATGGCTGCTGGGACGGAGCTGGGCTGAGGGCGCTCCTCTCCTGGCCTCACAGAATCCAGCACATTCCAGCAGCCCTGGAGGGCCCTTCAAGCAGGCATCATCTCAGAGACAGTCACGTGACCCCAGCACCAAACCAAGACTCCTGTTCATCCTGTGAGGT
The DNA here is from genome assembly GCF_005190385.1 of Monodon monoceros. NCBI lineage: Eukaryota > Metazoa > Chordata > Mammalia > Artiodactyla > Monodontidae > Monodon > Monodon monoceros. The sequence goes on from NW_021703782.1 coordinate 111,523,279, forward strand.
CACAGAAATCCTGACACCAGGAGGCACGTCACAGCTGTCCTCTGTGACAGAGACTGCGACCTTCAAACGGGGGTCCTGGGGGACATGGGTGAGCAAAGAGGGCTTCTGTGAAGAAGCAACTCCCAGCCCACCTCTGGGAATTTCACTTGTGGACCAAAGGCACCAGCTCTGTCTTCATACCCTCCCTGTCCTTGCACTGTCCCCCGTCCTCACAGTGGCCAAAGACGGGGAGAAGCTGCCAATGGCTGATGGTCAGGCCGGGGTGAGTGGTGTGACCAAGGGACCGAATGAGCTGAAGGTGGCTGACCTGGGAACCCCACTGAGTAGGATGGAGGTTTCGGTCAGAGGGGGGTCGGCCCGTCCAAGGGCACAGGGAAGGCCAGTGGTGGGGGCAGGAAGTGGGGGAGGAGGAGGCCGTTTGTCATTTTCTGTTTGTCTAATGCCTGTGTCCCCCTTGGAGCACAGCCCTCCTGAGACCAGGTTCTTTAATCCCAGTGCCTGGACATAGTAGGTGCTCAATAAAAAAATATTCAATCAATACATAAACTGTGTCTGTTATTTAAAATAGGATTTAGTGGGACCTCCCTGGTGGCGCAGTGGTTAAGAATCTGCCTGGCAGTGCAGGGGACACGGGTTCGAGCCCTGGTCTGGGAGGATCCCACATGCCGTGGAACAGCTAAGCCCGTGCGCCACAACTACTGCGCCCACGTGCCACAACTATTGAAGCCCGCACGCCTAGAGCCCGTGCTCCACAACAAGAGAAGGCAGTGCAATGAGAAGCCCGCGCACCGCAACGAAGAGTAGCCCCCGCTTGCAGCGGCTAGAGAAAGCCCGCGTGAAGCAACGAAGACCCAACGCAGCCAAAAATAAATAAATAAAATTTTAAAAAATAAATTAAAAAGATAAAAAAGGATTTAGTGGCCGATGTCCTGGTTGGTCCAGCGCAACCCCCACCCCGCACGCCGACCACCAGCTCACCTTGTGCCCAGATGCAGAAGGGGAGTTGGGACTTGCCCACCTCTGCTCAGGACCCCGACCTGCACGTGTGGCTGCCCGGGCACATCGATGCTCTCATATAGGAGCACCCAGGCCGGGCCGGGCTGGAAGGGGCAGGAGTGACCCCTCCAGGGGCAGTGCCCTCTGCTGCCCACGTCCTACGGCTCCGAGAGGCCCCGGCGTCACTCGCCCCTGTGGCCGGCGGGGCTTCAGGCCAAGACGCGTCCCTGTCCCCACTTCCCTTTGCAGCTTCAGACCCAGCCGGACCCCCGTCCGGGCAGATTCCAGAGCCAGCCGTCCCTGGGGGAGGACACTGTGAGAAGCGGGGGTGGCTGCGGCAGCTATCGGCTGTGCTCCCAGCAAGCAGCGGCCTGTGCGGAGGACACGTAAGGCTGGGGCCGGAAACCAGAGCGCAGGAAGGGGGATAAAGGGGGCGGGCCTCAGGGCAGGCACCCACCGGAGGGCGTGGCACTGCTCCTGCTGAGCCTGGAGCTGAGCCTGGTCTCTGCCCAGGACTTCTACCTCCAGAGAATCCTGTGGAGAAACCATGACATCTCCAAGGTGGGGCTGAGGGTCTGGGCCTTCCCGGGGGTTTGGCTGCAGGGCACATGCCCTGCCTCCACCTGGGGTCTTTGACCTGTGACAGGATGCTGTTCCTGAGGCTCTCACCCCCAGCTGCAACGGCAGACTGGGAGGGTAGAGGGATCCCTGGAGGGCAGAGGGGTCCTTGAGAGGCAGAGGGGTCCCTTGGGGGGCAGAGGGGGGTCCCTGGGAGGGCAGAGGGGTCCCTTGGGGGGCAGAGGGGTCTCTGGGAGGGCAGAGGGGTCCCTGGTTGGGAGCCATACGCCCAGGGTCTGGCCCAGGAGGGAGGCACCAAGAAGTCCAGGATGCCCTACGGGCTCCCACACCCACCACAGCCTCTGTCTCCAGGTTTGGGGGACCTGGTATTCTATTTCCATGGCCGCAGACGACATGAGGCGGATAGAAGAAGACGGGGATCTGAGGGTCTTCATGCAGAGTATCGAAAGCTTAGAAAATGGTGGCCTGCAGTTCAGCCTCCACCTCATGTGAGTGGCCCACATTCTCCAGAACTGGGGAGGACGGATGCCCCCCCAACCCGTGTGGATCAGCTTCTGGCCATCTGGGGGTGCTGCATACGGCGCTGGGGGCACCGGGTGGGGGGCAGCAGAGTGCTAGGCTGGGGTAGGGGTGCAGAGGACATGGGGACGAGGCTGGAGGGATGGAAGGAGCTGGTCACACGGCTTCCGGGTGGAGTCCCGCTGCGGGCATCACCCCGCTGGTTTCCAGGTTGCATAACGGGTGCGTGGATGTGGCCATGGTCTGTGATAAAACGGGTAAGAGCGGGGAATACACCATCACCTGTAAGTGAACACGGGTGCTGCCTTGTCTGACGGCCCCACCCCTAGTGAGCTCTGATTTAGGGCACTTTGTGAGACCTCTTGACTGCTGACCCCATAGTGAGAGAAGTGGGCCTGGCCTGTAAGGGCCCGGGCTCCCCCCGCCCCCCCCCGCCCCCGCCCAGGGCCCCAGGGAGGCGGGAGAGCCAGCCTAGGGCTCGGGGAGGCGAGCCTGGGTGGGCCCTCCGGGGCGGCGGGGGTCTCCACCCGCCCCTCCACCCACAAGGGTCTGTGCCCTTGGCCTCTGGGGGATGCGGGCACTGGTGGGGGCCAGGGCAAGGCTGAGCAGAGCTTCCACGCAGACTTGGGGTAGAACCTGCTGCAGGTCTCGGAGGCCAACTACCTGCAGTACGTGACTGCGGAACTTCAGGAACGGGACGGAGACGCAAGTGCTGGCGCTCTACGGTACAGCCGCCGTCCGCGGGACAGGGCCGGGCCGGGCCCCGGGGCCCCTGCTCCCAACACAGCCCCGTCCCAGTGGGTCTCGACACATACCGAGGTCCCCACGGCCAGGCTGCCCGCAGCCCATCGTGTCTCAGGGCGGGTGTGGACCGGGCCCAGGTGCCTCCGCCGCCCCACCGGGCACCCGCCACGCTGTCCCCTCCCCACACCGTCCCAAATGGCCGGTGAGGGATCCTGACGCCAGCTGTTCTGTCCTCAGGACGGTTCCCAGAGCTGAAACCCAGCTTCCTGGACAGATTTGAAAAAATCTGCAAATCACATGGACTTGGCCCAGAAAATATCGTCGACCCCAGCAACACCGGTGGGCCTCACTGCCTTCCAGCCAGCAGCCTGGGCAAGAGAGAAGCTCCGGGGGCGTCCCCTCAGCCCGGCCTCAGCGGGAGCCCAGGGCCTGGGGCAGGGCGGGGACCCCCGCGAGACCCCGTCTGAGAGCCCGGATGTCTTCCCAGATCCTTGTAGAAAGCACAGGAGGTAGAGGAGCCCACCCAGGGCTTCTGGTGCGTGAGCTCGGCTGCGGGTGGTTGGGCGGCCAGGGCGGCAGAGGAAGCCCGATGGAGGGTGGAGGCCGCTTCTCCAAGCCTGTCCCTCACCCTGCCCGCGGGCTTCTCCTGCCACGTAACAGGGAGCCTCCTGGGGTGGTGGGGCTCAGCGAGCATGCCCTGTATCCCTGTCCTGAGGCGGCCGTAACACTGGACCCCAAACAGGGGCTCCAGACAGCAGAAGTTTATTCTCTTGTTGCAGTTCTGGAGCCCAGAAGTCTGAAATCCAGGTGTGGGCAGGGCTGAGCTCCCTCTGGAGGCTCCAGGGGAGGGTCCTTCCTGCCGCGTCCAGCTGCTCGGGCTTGTGGTCACATCACCCCAGTCTCAGCTCCGTGGTCACACGGCTTCTCCTCCGTGGCCGTGTCTCTCCTCTTCTGTCTCTTGTGAGGACACCTGCCATTGGCGGAGGGCCCACTGGGTTTATCCAGGATGACCTCATCTCAATAGCCTCACCCTAATCCCATCTGCAAAGGATCTTTTTCCAGGGCAGAGGGGTCCCTTGGGGGGCAGAGGGGTCCCTGGGAGGGCAGAGGGGTCTCTGGGAGGGCAGAGGGGGTCCCTTGGGAGGCAGGGACCGGTTCCAGATGCTGAGATCTGAACGTGGACGTATTTGGGGGGCGGGGGGGCACCATCCACTCCACACAGGCTCCTTCTCCAGCTGGCCTCCTTCCTCAGGAAACAGCCCCCCCCCCCCAGGAAGACCACCTCTCCTTCCCCAGTGACTGCCCCTCCAGAGCATCTCATCTGAGAAGCGGGGGCCCTCGGGCACCTCCGATGAGCATCTGTGAGGTTTGGGGGGCGGGTCCTAAGGTAGCCAACCAGGTCCTGCCTCTCCCCGCTCCCCGCTCAGCCGTCCCTCTGAGACACGTGACCCCTGCCCTCACCCCACGTCTTGGTGAATACATGGGGGGTCCCAGTAGCCCACGGTTATTTCGTGGATTAAAAGTGATCGTCCACTGGGCATCCACCCAAGAGACGTGAAGACGGGTCCACACAAAAACCTCTGCGCACTCTGCGTATCCTGCCCCAGCTGTGACAGCCCGTGTCCCCCGCGGGCGAGCGGCTGAACAAAGTGTGGTCCAGCCACGCGCCGGACACAGCTCCACGGGAAACGGGCAAGGCGATGGCTCTCAAGGCTGCCCTGTGGGATTCCGTTCACACAACAATCTCCAGGTGGCAAAACTGCAGTGATTTCAGGGGTTAAGGGCGGGAGGGGCCAGAGGAGGAGGGTGTTCTCGTGGGGATGGAAGGTTCCGTACCAGGGCTGCAGCGGACACGGGAGCCTGGCACGAAATACACACTCACGCCCTCAGCGCCCGTGTCGAGGGATCTGCACAAGCGTGGGTGGTACCAACGCCAGCGTCCAGGTGGGGTGCTGCCCCACAGCCGTGCAAGAGGTCAGCAGGGGGGAGAGTGGACGAAGGGACCCGGGAGCTGTCTGTATCCGTTCTCACACCTGCGTGTGAATCCTCACTTCTCTCAAAATAAAAGGTTAAAAAGAGAGTTTGTCCTTCCTTCCGACTCAACCGGGAAAATGTTAACAGGCTCCTCCCCTGACCCATCAGACGGGGCAGCTCCACCACCCCAGTGCCCCTGCCCCGTAGACCCTCTGCTCCCCTCCCAGGGTTGCCCCGCCTCCCCCCTCCCGTCTGAACAGGAAACAAACTACCCACACATGCTCCGTAAACACCTACCCGCCTGCAGTGCAGCTCGAGTGGGCAGCCCCCGGGCAGGGTGAGGGGGCTGGCGCCACCCCTCCCTCCGCGGGTGACCACCCACCGGAGACCTTCCCCATGGCCGGCTGCTCCAGAAACCCCCAGGTTGGGGGGCAAAGGCTGGACGGCCACGGCCGGGATCAGCAGCAGGAGAGGACCGAGGGCCGGCCCCAAACCCCAAGGGCGTTTCCCTCGGGGACGAACCCCGCCCAGCACCAGTGTCTGTTCATAATCTCTGAGTCGGGCTGCACAAGGACCAGGGCTCCAGGCTGTGGGGAGGGAGAGTTTTGTGTCCCTTCCAAAGGAGCCAGATGCTGGGACAAAGAGGCTCTATCCGGATGGGCAGGGGGCCAGGGGCACCCCGCACTCTCATGGCCAGGCCGGCCTCCAGCTCCCTGTCCGGAAACTCGGTCCAGCCTGCTGGGCCATGGCCGGGGACAGGTAGGAAGCTGCCCACTTGGCCGGGGCCTGCTGGTGCGGAAGACTGGCATCTGGGGAGCACAGGGGCCGCCCAGATTGATGCTTGGGAGGTGGCTGACGACCCTGGGCCACAGGGAAGCACCACCCACCCCAGGGGGAGCCTCAGAGGCGAGCTGAGCCCAGAGCAGAGAGTCTCCAGGGCCCTGGCTGTCTGAGTCAGGCTCTGGAGCTCAGCGCGGGGCTGGGGCTGGCCGGCGGGCTACTGCCCGACCCAAACCCAGAGACCCACAGATAGACAAGGTAAGAGGTGCAGCGGGCAGGGAAGCTGGGCCCCACCGTCCAGGGGTCAGAGCCCCTGGGCACCTATCCAGAGGAAATTCTAACTCGAAAAGATACATGCACCCCAATGCTCATTGCAGCAGTATCTACAATAGCCAAGACATGGAAGCGACCCCAGTGTCCATTGACAGATGAATGGGTAAAGAAGATGTGGTACATATACACAATGGAACACTACCCAGCCATAAAAGAATGAAATAACGCCATTTGCAGCAACGTGGATGGACCCGGAAATTATCATACTAAGTGAGGTAAGTCAGACAGAGGAAGACAAACATCATAAACGACATCACTTCTATGTGGAGTCTAACGACACAAATGAACATAGCTATGAAACAAAAACAGACTCACAGACATAGAGAACAGACTTATGGTTACCAAAGGGGAAAGTGGGGGGGATAAATCGGGAAGGTGGGATTAACAGATACACGCTACTATATAAAAATATATATACTATATATATACTATACATACTATATATAAAATAGATGAACAACAAGGACCTACTGTGTAACACAGAGAACTAAACTCAATACCTTGTAATAACCTATAATGGAAAAAGAATCTGAAGAATATATACATATATATATATACACTGAATCACATTGCTGTACACCTGAAACATTGTAAATCAACTATACTTCAATTTACAGAAAACTAAGTGAGCTGGCTCGAGGACAGTAGGTAGAAAAGACATCCAGTCACCCCAGAATGCCAGTGGGGTCTTAAACAGGAACATTCTCCGCGTCTATATTCATTCTACTTGCTATGATTAAAAAAGATTTTGTTTTCAGGAGAAAAGAACATCGGTGACCCCAATAACTGCACACCCCGCCCCACACGGCCCCTGTCACATCAGTGCTCTCTACACCCAGACGCCCACCCGAAGGTGCCTATCGCCAAGGCAGTGGGGGCCCGAGCCAAGCACCCAGGGTCATCAGTGGGGACCCCAGAGGCAGTTTTGCAGGCTGGGTCCAGCAGGGGCAGGGGCGTCTATGCATGCGGCCGTCCTCTTTCACCCCGGATCCCCCAAAGATTTCCTCTCCGGAAGGTAGCGTCCTTCTTTCTTGGCCTCTGCTGGCAGAGGGCAGGAGGAGGGCTCCCCCTGTGGGTTTTGTCCAGACACGACCCGGGCCCGGCGGAGTCTCCGGGCAGAGCGGCAGCAGGACACACAGGGCCGGGCTCCACTTGGGTGGGACTGAGGGGAGAGGAGGTACCCGTGTGCCCTTCCCCTCCAGGCACAAAGCCCTGGGTGTGGAGGTAGAGAGACCAGAAAATAGAGGCCAGTGGTCCCAGTGCGTGCGGGCTGACCTCCTGCTGCCACGTCCGAGCTTGGGACGCCTCCCAGCAGGACCTGCTGCTAGAAAGAGGGCTGAGGAGAAGGGCCTGGCCGCCAACCCCACAGGCAAACATGCACACAGCCAGGAGAAGCACGTTCAGGAACAAGGGGCACCAGGGGAGGGGGACAAGACCCCAACCCCGCAGACCTCGGCAAAGCAGCAGCCACGCTCTGTCGAGCAAATCAGGTGGGCGGCGTGGGGAGCTCGTGCGGGGGATGGAAAGGGACTGGGCAAGGTCAGCTCACCCAAAGGTCCCCATCCCACATCAGCCAGTGTCACCCCCAGGCCTGGCACCGTCTCTGCATGAAGCTGGCAGACCCTCCGCTGGACAAGGCCAGCTGCACCTCCACCGGGCACGTCGGCACTGTGTGCCCACCTGGTGTCCGCTTGCAAAGCCCTCCTGAAGCTGAGATTTTTCAATCAGTCCCAAGAAACGTGCCTGGAATCGTTTCAGGGCATTTGGGGCTCCTGCAGCCACCAGACTTGGTGCGGCCGCGGGACCAGGGTAGTGTGGACGTGACGTGGTGCATGCAGAGGATGGGCCGAAGGGCACAGCAGACCTGCTAAACTCATGGCCGGGTCGTCCCTGGAGGTCAGGGGAAACCCACTGACATGGCTGCAGCCAGAGACCATAGAGGACAGCAGGTCCCGCACATCTGACCTGAAACTGTCCACAGAGGGGCTCTGGGGTGGCCGCCCGCCCAGCTCCCCAACCCCAGGAGCTGTTCCCAGGCCCAGGAGCTCGAATCTCTGCCACCTCCCAGCTCTGCCCCTCACCGGGAGGACATAGAGGACCAGGTGGCCGGACACCAGTTAGAGCTGTAAGGAGGGCCCAGGGGGCTTCCCTGGTGGTCCAGTGGGTGAGACTCCACGCTCCCAATGCAGGGGGCCCGGGTTCGATCCCTGGTCGGGGAACTAGACCCTGCATGCATGCCGCAACTAGGAAGCCCGCATGCCGCTACTAAAAAGATCCCGCATGCCGCTACTAAAAAGATCCCGCATGCCACAACCAAGACTCTGCACAGCCAAATTAAATAAGTAGTTTTTGTTGTTGTTTTTTTAAAAAAGGAGGGCCCAACTTGATTGTAGCTACAGTATAACTAGATCGCTCCTCGTCCCCTCCTCTCGCAATTCTTAGAGGGGGAGTCTCTGTACTTCTGTATGTGTCCATCCCGGAGCACTGGCGCCTTTGGCCTACTTTTCCACTGGCCCAGAGGCTGGGTGTATGCATCTCACCCCAAGTGGCTCTGCCCTCCACGCCCCAGGTGCCACCTCCCCACAGCCAGGTGTGTCTCAGACCCGATCTCCTGGGCGAGAAAGTAGCTCATGTTTCATTGGCCCTGGCTCCCAGCAGGTGGAAACACGGAAACTTCAACCCCTTTACGTGCCCTCACCAGGGATGTTTGTGCGCTGGGGCTGCCTGCACCCTCCTCCCCTCCAGCACCTGCAGGATGCTGGAGCAGACTGCCGCCTACCAGCTTTTTGACCTTGGCCACGGTTCTGGACCTCTCTGTGCCTCAGTTTCCACACCCGCAATTGCAGATAAGGTTGTCATGGCAGGGATTAAGCCAGTGGACACGTGTGGAGCGCCTGGAACACCGCCGACAGACCACGTGACACCAGCACGGCCTTGGCATGGTTCCTGCTGCTGTGACAGTTGAGCGGGAGCTGTGAGTTACAAGGGTGGGTCTGGGTCTGCTTGGCCATCACCATATTCTCAGCACCCAAAAAAGAGTCTGACACACAAACGCCCCAATTAAATAATCTCGGTGTCTGTGCTCTGAGCCAGGAGCCAGGGCGGTGGCCTTTCCTCCCTCGCTGTCAGTGGATGGTCAGGGGCTGGATGCTCTCTGGCAGCCCACCCTGCGGAGACCAGGGTGAGGGCACTGGGGAGGGAGGGGGGCGGCCAGGCTGCTCCGTGTGCCCACATTCCCATCCCCACCCTACTGTCTGCCTGTCCGGCTGCAGGCTCCGGCCAAGGACGCACATGTGACCCAGGAGCTGCCCTGGGGGGACCGGCCAGGGACCCCTCACTCGGAACCTTTAATTCCAACTGCGCTGGAGGAAACAGCTTGGCTCCTGTGAGCGGCCTCTGCAAACCAGATGCTCTGCAGGTGGGGGACTCAGGCCAAGCGCGACCCCACCCATGCCCTCTGCCCTCGGAGGCACTTCGCCACTTTCTGCCCCAGGCAGCCAGGCTCCCTGAGGTGCCGGCATTTTCCGAAGTCAGTGTTTTTGCAGCCTCCTTCTGCCCACGTCACCAAGGCTGCGATGGACGGACACCACCTGGCCTTGCTGGGGTAATGTCAGAAAAATGCTTGGGAGAGGGGCCTCAGAGGACTGGTCCCCGGCCACACTGCTCGGACCCCCTTGGCCTGAAATGAGGCTGGGGGGTCCCCCGAGTGTGCCTGGATGGTCCAGGGACCCCTGGCAGCTTCTAAGTGGCACAAACACCCCTCTGTGAGATGGGCCATACCAGGTGTTCCCCCACTCCCATGGTTATCCCCAAATAGACTGACTCAAGCCGCCTGGAAGTGACTTGTCCACTTACACGGTGCTCGGCTGTGCCCAGATCACTCTCACGTGTACGCTGCCCCGTCCTGTTCTTCCTCTCAAAGGCCTTGTGAGACGATGTTTTACTCCAGGTCCTTTCCAGGGTGCCCTGACACTCTGCACGGCTTGCCCGGGGCCTCCCCGCCAGGAAGTGGCAGCCCTGGACCCCTCACTCCCCCCGAGTCTCAGGCGCTTTCGTGTAAAAAGCCCAGGAGTCACCATGCCATCACCTCCTCTCCACGCTCAGCCCCACAGGGACCCTGCACATCTCATGGCTTCAAGCACAGGGCCAGGCAGTGGCTCTGGAACCTACTCCATGGTGCAGCCTCCCCGCCATCCCCAGAGTGCCCAGCACCGCCAGCTCTGCACGTCCACTGACGTCCACTCCTGCATCTAGAGCGGACCTGGCTTCACCAGCCCTCCAGCATCTTCCCAGTCACTCGGTCAGACATTTTTTTTTTTTTTTTTTAATTATTGGCTGCGTTGGGTCTTCGTTGCTTCACACGGGCTTTCTCTAGTTGGGTCAAGCTGGGGCTACTCTTCATTGCGGTGCACGGGCTTCTCATTGCGGTGGCTTCTCTTGTTGCAGAGCACGGGCTCTAGGCACACAGGCTTCAGTAGTTGTGGCACGTGGGCATGCGGGCTCAGTAGTTGTGGCTGGCAGGCTCTAGAGCGCAGGCTCAACAGTTGTGGCACGTGGGGCCTTCCTGGACCAGGGCTCGAACCCGTGTCCCCTGCATTGGCAGGTGGATTCTTAACCACTGCGCCGCCAGGGAAGCCCCCAGAGACATTTCCTAGCTTCCAAATGAGGGAGGAAGAGAGGGTGGAGGCCGGTGCCACGCACACGCTTCAAGTCCTCAGGCCTCTCTCCCATATCCTCACCCGACCCCTCAGCACATCCTTGACTCTCTTTTCAAAACAGAATCCGACCCCCTTCACCCGCCCCACTGCTGCCCCCTGGTGCAAGCCGCCACCTCCTCCCTCCTGGATTATCGCAGCAGCCTCGTACCAGGTCACCCTGCTCCTGCCCTGCCCGACGACCATCTGTGTCATCCTGCCCCAGCAGACACATGAGTCCAGGCCCTGCTGCCAGGAACACAGTAGCTGCCATCAGACCAACCCCCCACTCACACAGAGTAACTGACAAGTCTGCAGAAAACATAAAGAACAACTCTCCAAAGGTACTGGAGAGTGACCAACAGACAGCAGAAACTGGAGAGAAGTTGGCCTTGGGGGGAGAAAAGAGCGCTGGCTGACTTTTCCCTTTTTGCTAAGCAGCTTTTCTGTCTGAGCACCGGCCCTGTTCGCCTCAGGCTGGGTGGCTACACTCGACAGGAACTCTGGGTCTTCCTGGCCTAAAGAACCAGCTGGGGAGGAAAGGGGACCCCAGGAGGGAGAGTGCCATGGAGGGCAGGCCCTGAGTCCCCGCAGCTCCTGGTTCCCGTGGGAGGATAGACCTGAAGCCCAGCCAGGCCCGAAAGGATGGACAGACACTTGTGACCCACCACACGGAGGGAACAGAGCCAGCCAAGAAACTGACTGCCAAGGATTCTTGGGAGCAGCAAAACAGAACTGAGGATCTAAACCGCACCCTTCACGGCATCCGGATACAACACCAAACCAGCAAACAGATAATGAAAGGAAACACAACTCAGACGCAGGCTGCTGCCCTGGTGAGCCAGAGCTGGAGCCACCAGACAACTTCCTAAGTACGTATGTTCAGGAATAGGGTGGAGAAGTATGCTCAAAAAGAACAGAACCATGGGACACCTCAGAGATATAAAAACTCTAAAAAGAAATAAAGAGAAATCCCGGAACTCAAATATATATGTATACATTTCTAATATAAAATAATATATATATAATATATTATAATGTAAAATTTATATAATATCTAAAATTAAAAACTCACTGGATGGCTTCACAGCAGAGTGGAGATGACAGAAAAGTCAGCAAACTTGAAGATCGAGCTATAGAAGTTATCCTGTTTAAAAAAACAAGGAGAAAAAGATTTTTAAAAAAAAATGAGTAGCACGTCAGCAATCCGTGGGACAGGATCCAAAGGCCTGATAGACATTGAATTGGAGTTTCAAGGGGGGGGAAGGGATTGACACAAGCAAACACACACACACACACACACACACCCCAAACAAAGAACCAGAAAATTTACAGAAATAATGGACAACAACAAAAAATAATCCCAAACTTGATGAAAGACAGTTTCGGATTCTAGACATTTGACAAACCCCAAAGCAGAATGAGTACAAAGCAAACCATTCTCAGGCCCACAGGAAAACCGCTGCAACTCAAAGGTAACGTCACACACCTGGCATTGCGTTTCCTCGGAAACAATGGAGGACAGAGGACAAGAAACAGCCCCTGCAAAGTGCTGAAAGGAAAAATAGACCTCGAGCCAGGATTCTAATCTAGGAAGTGTCCTCCAAGAAAGCAGACCCTTCTTTGGAGGGAGTCAGCTCCCTGCCCCATCCCACCGGGGCCTGAAGCCAGAGTCCCAGAGGGGTCTTCCAGACGCCTCTCTGAAGACCTTGCTGCCAAATCAATGCAATTAAAAATGGGCGACAGGGCTTCGCTGGTGGCTCAGTGGTTGAGGGTCCGCCTGCCGATGCAGGGGACACGGGTTCGTGCCCCGGTCCGGGAAGCTCCCACATGCCGCGGAGCGGCTGGGCCCGTGAGCCATGGCTGCTGAGCCTGCACGTCCGGAGCCTGTGCTCCACGACGGGAGAGGCCACAACAGTGAGACACCCGCGTACCAAAAAAAAAAAAAAAGAATCCACCTGCCAACACAGGGGACATGGGATCGAGCCCTGGTCCGGGAAGATCCCACATGCCACGGAGCAACTAAGCCCGTGCCCCACAACCACTCAGGCCTGGCGCCACAACTACTGAAGCCCGTGCACCTAGAGCCCGCGCTCCGCAGCAAGAGAAGCCACTGCAACGAGAAGCCCGTGCACTGCAACGAACAGTAGCCCCAGCTGGCCGCAACTAGAGAAAGCCTGCGCACAGCAACAGAGACCCAAAGCAGCCAAAAATAAATAAGTAAATAAATAAACTTATTTTTTACAAAAAGACAAATCCTGTAGGATCCACTTATATAAGGTCCCTAGAGAAGTCAAATCCATAGAGACAGAAAGTAGATGCTGGGGTTCAGGGGCTGGGGGAGGGGAAGGGGAGTTAGTGTCCAGTGGGGATGGAGTTTGGGAAGATGAGAAAGTTCTGGAGACGGAGGTGGTGATGGTTGCACAGCAACGTGAATGTGCTTGATGCCACCAAGCTGTGCACTTAAAAGTGGTTAAAAGGGTAAATGTTATGTTAGGTATGTTGTAGTACAATAAAAAAATAATTAATTAAAAAATAATATGGATGAATCTCACAAACACAATATTTCCTGCATAATAAGCTAGACACAAAAGAATATGCCCTGTGATACTGTTTTTGTGAATTTCAAATACAGCTAAAATGCAAGTATGAGACCCCGTCACATACGAGAGCCGTTTCTACGGCTGCTCCGGAGGAACCCCAGGAGCCTTCTGCATCTTGGTGGCAGGGTCCCTACGGAAAAGCCAGGTCTTCATTTCCTGGTCTGACGTTCACCGCGTCAGTGACTTGGCCGCCTGCAGGCTGGCACACACACGCACAGCATCAGAGGACAGAGCGACATCAGGGGTCGATCAAAGACTTCTGGGAGGACAGCAGCAAGCGCAGGGTAGACCAGCCCCTCCTGAAACGACTCACTAGTGGGGAGAACTACCTGAACACACAAGACCAGCCTCACAGACGGGCGGGGGTGACACCGGGCAGCCTGGGGTTGGCATGCGGGGCAGGATGCGGCACGGGACGCGGTGCAGGACGACTGAATCTCTGCATCCTGCCAACCTGGAAGGTGGAGGGTTGGGGGAGCCCCAGGGACAGACCTCAGGCCACTGGGCTGTGGGGTCTGCAGGGTCATTTTTTTTTTTAAGTCGAGGCAGGTTTATTTAGAGAGCTACACGCTCCATAGACAGAGTGGGAACCGTCTCAGAAGGCGAGAGGCTTCAGGGTCACTTGAACAACCACCTGCGGAAGGCGCACTGCCAGCCCCAAGATAGGACCGCCTCCTTCTGACCACCTGCCCAGGTGCGGCTCCCTTGCTGCTGCGGAGCTGGCTGCGGTATTAAACAGCTACCAGCTCGTTATTCTCAGTGCCGCCCTGGCATCCGGTCTCCGTGGAGGCTGGAAGGTGGATGAGGCAAGCTGGTCACACTGACATGAGTGCCTGCAGGTGGCTGAGGTCACCTGGGCCCCAGGACAAGGATGAAGACTTTGGTCTCCACACCTGCCACGTGGGCAGGAACACAGGTGTGCAGCCGCTGGTCCCAGGCCAGAGGCCTCAGACAGGTCTGTTCCAGGAAGCGGCCTCCACGACAACAGCTTTTGTTCCTGAAAATTAGCATCTCAGGAAACTTTTGCGAAAGTGCCAGGGTGCCTGGCGCCCTGGGCCCTGGGTGACGTGATTGCTGCGAAGCTCCTGGCTAAGGAGGGACCCCTTCTGGGTGGAGGGCTCTCACCATGGGGCACCTGTTGAGGAGGACACCCAGGACAGACTCGGGCGATCGGGTGTAAGACCCCGGGTCCGGAAGTCGTCCATGCCTTCCTCTGAGAAGGGAGATGCCGTGACGCAGAGCCATTAGGAACTGACGTTGTGGAAGCATGTTGGCCTTGTCAGGAGACCTGCCTAGAGTGAAGATGGGGACCCCTGGGGGGTGGAGAGGAGTTAGGCCAGTGCCGCAGGTAGGGACCGTGGCCGGGATCTGACCGGCCACCCTCACTCCAGGCGTGACCTTGAGTGACCCGCCAAGCCTCACCCGACATCTGTGAAAACAGGAAGGGATTCAGTGAGCCCAGCCCAGCCCCACCCTCCGTGGTCCCTCCACTGCCAGCCTGTTGGCTCCTGGGCCCCTCACACTGCACCACAGCCCGGAGCTGCTCCCTGAGGAGACCGGAATGGGCTCATTCCCGACACCCCACATGTGGACCGTCGACCCAGGTACCGGGAAAGTCTTCAAACTTTTCCAGCTACCTCCATCAGGTGACCTCTTTAAGCATCCCTCACTCACGCTGGTCCCCACGGGGACTTTGCAATTCAACCTAAAGGTAAGAGAGCACCCCACGACAGGAGGCATGCTGGGCACCCCGTGTTCTCTGGGGCATAGGTTTGGGGGTCCCCTCCTCACGCCAGACGGCTAGTGAGCGGCCTGGGACTCCCAGGGCTCCAGGCCTTTGGCGAGCGGTGGCCGTGCTATGCTTTGCAGGCTGGACTGTGGCCAGGAGCACGAGGGCCACACACCCCCTCTCTGGGAAGGACGGCCACCACCTCAACCCCAGTTTCAGGGTACAGAGTGCATTCGACTCAATTCCACAAGTGTCTGTGCCAACCAGCAGGGGCATCCCTGCGGCCCCGTCCTGAAGCCACCGTGGAGGCTCGCTGTCACGCCCTCTCCCCCCGCCCAGCACCTGTGCTGGTCCAGGTGGCTTACCTGGGCCACCCGACCCTCCCGCCACCCCACCCCAAGGCCTCTGCCCACAACCCTGGCTGCTCCCTCCAAGACCAAGGTCTCCTGAGCTGGGCCAGGCCAGGCCAACCCTCTCCCTGCACACAGCCCCCCTCAGCAGCCGCTTCCCAGGCGCCGTGAGACCAACCCCTTCGGGAGGCCCCCAACCAGCCACTGCAGAAAGACGAATGACAAAATCCAGCAGCCCTGGGGACAAGAGTCCCGTCAAGCTGGAGTAGAGGGGCCTGGCAGAGGGCGCTCACCAACTCGAGCGGACGGCGCACCGACGTGGACACCCCTGAAACCCTCTGCAGTCGCGGAAGCATGGTGCACGGACAAAATGCCAAAGTCTACGGACATCCGCTGTTACTACTCTGTTCCCAAAGCGCTTCCACTGGCCCGGGGCTCCCAGCTCAACAAAGCCCCTCCCATTTGGGCTGGTGGAGGGTGACCCCGACTGTCCAGCCGCCCGCGCTGCCAGACCCTCAGGTCACCCACATCTTGGGGCGGGTGGAGACTTGGAGAAAACCTCTGGGGAAACAGGCATCAAATCGACACATTAACAGCTCCACTACCTTCTTTCTACTTATTTTGGTACAACGCACAAAAAAGTGCAGAAGAGCCGCGTACAGCTCCGAGAATCATCACACAGCAAACCTGTGCATCCACCGCCCAGGAGGCCCCACAGGCACAGCTGTGAGTCCCCATTCCCACGGCTCTAGAGCCACCGTGTGAAGAGCCTACAGCTCTGTCGCCTGGTCTTCCGTCAGTGACCCTGGGGCGGCCTCCAGGCCGGGCTCTGTGCACAGACCTGGGTGGGGAGGCACCCAGGAGAGCGGCAGGCATATCCAGGGGCCTTGGCGGCCCGTGCACATGGCTCTCCCGTGTCTGTGAACTGACCAGCATCCCTTCCCCAGAGCATCAACTCATGCTGCCCCACGTCCTTGTCATCACTGGTGCGATCATGTAACTGCAAGTGGGGTCGGGCTGCTCGCTGCTCTAAAGCCGTTAAAGAGACAAGGTCTGTGGATAGGAAAGTTTGCTTTATTTCCAAGGCCAGCAACCGGGTGGGAGGCGGGGATCAGGGAGGGGGGAGGGCAGACTCGTGTCCAGAGGCCGACTGGCCCCCCACTGACAGGGGCCAAGAGCTTTTGTAGACGGAGGGAGGGCGCTACATGCAGCAACAGCACAGTCAGCTCTGACACTCACCTTGAAACTGGTCCTGCGATGCTCTGACCAGCGTCATCTTGACTGCTTTAGGTACAGTCAGCCTTCAGTTCCAGGGTCGGTTTGTTCCCGTTTCCTCGAGGCCAGTTCTCAGAATTGCGGCAGCTTATGTCATGCCTACAGCCTGGTCATCACGTAGGTAACTTCTTCCACCAGGCGGGGGTTTCAGTATCTACGAGACAGCTCACAGGATGTGGCTCAGAATATTATCCGTAGCCCCTGAGGAGGAGCTAAAGGTCCTTGACTTTGCTTAATGACTAAACTATGATTATTTGGTCTCCTTTGACAGTTTTCCTTTGCTTCTGCATTTTCTCACTTCTCTGATTAAACTTATTCTTCGGCTTAAGTTTTTCCACAGACAAAAGGCAGGCGGAGGACATGGTGGGGAAGGACCAAGGGGTCCTGCTCCGTTTCAATCAGGCATTTTACTTTTAGTCATTTAGGGCATTGGGTGGGGGGGGGGCTGAAATCTCATTATAACTTTCATTTCTTGGATCACTAACGGGGCTAAAACACTCTCTCATGGTTTTGGTGTCTTTGTCAAATGATAACTGAGGTCAGTTGCCCATTTTCTACAGTTGTGTCTTTTTCTTGTTGATTAGCAGCTGCTCTTTATATATCGTGGACAGGAGCCCTTGGCTACGTGAGTAGTTTTCCTCTGCCAGCCTGGGGCTGAATTTTTCACCCACTTCGTTGTGTCTTGCAGGGAATGGGGCTCTAGCCTCCGACAGTGCAGGAACTGGTGGCTTCCAGCTGGACTCGGCCGAAGGGAGGCCCCCCAGGGAGCAGGATCGAGAGTCTGGGTACTCACCCCCCCACTGCCCCTCCCTTAAGCTGCACCTCAGCCATGCTGTGTCCTTCTTGGGGGCCCTGCCTACACCTGCAGCCCAGAGTCCACCACCTGCCGCCCGAGGCCCCTGAGCCCAGGGCGGTAACACCTCCCTTGTGGGCTTCTCCTAACCCTTCCCACCACTTCCTCGGGAGCCCTTTCCCCGAACGCTCTTTCATTACCCCTCTGGATGTGCTCACTGTTCCTGCCAGGACCTTGACCACTATCCTGCTGTGTGTGTCCTGCGGCTGCTGCATCAAAGAACCACAGACAGGGCTGAGACAGCAGCGTTATCCTCCTGGCGTCAGAATCCCGAGTCAAGGTGTCCATGGGGCCGGGCTCCTTCCAAAGGCTCGAGGGGAGGACAGGTCGTGGCTACATCCATCCAACCTCCACCTCTGTCAGCACGTGATCATCTTCCGGGCATCCTCCCTCTGCATGACTGTGTCCACACTTGTCATCTTTTTTTTTTTTTTTTGCGGTACGCGGGTCTCTCACCGCTGTGGCCTCTCCCGTTGCGGAGCACAGGCTCCGGACGCGCAGGCTCAGCGGCCGTGGCTCACGGGCCCAGCCGCTCCGCGGCACGTGGGATCTTCCCGGACCGGGGCACGAATCCGCGTCCCCTGCATCGGCAGGCGGACTCTCAACCACTGCGCCGCCAGGGAAGCCCCCACACTTGTCATCTTTACAAGGACACGAGTCACATTGGGTCGGGCCTACCCTGTGACCTCATGTCAACCGACTAACTCTGCAAAGACTCTACCTCTAAGCAGGGTCCCATTCCGAGGTCCCGGGTTAGAACTTCAACCTGTCCCCGGGGTGGGGCACATCCAACTCTTAACACTGCTGGAATTTATCTTTGTATTTGACGTAAGGTCAAGGTTCATTCTCGTCCTTATGAGCAAGCAGACGACCCAGCAGCATGTATGAAAAAGGCTGCCTCTCACCCCATTTCTCTGCAGAGCCATCTTCACCCGCAGAAGTGCCCGTACGCGGACTCGAGGGTCTGTTTCTTGCTCTTTGGGTTCATTTCTTTTTCAGCTTCACACAGATTACACGCTGGCTTCAGCACTAGAGCTCGTGACGCGAACAGGAGTCTGGGAGAGCAAATCCTACCAAGTTGACCTTCAGGAGAGTCCCGGCTATCTTTAACTCTTGGCATTTTCAGACGTCTGGGAATCAGCTGGTGAAGTCCCATGAGACATATACCCTGCTGGAATTTCGATTGGGACCCTATTGTTCTTAGGAAAAGAATTGACGTTTTTATAGTATTGAGGCTTCTAATCCACACACACGGTGTATGAACGTATCTAGTTTACCTTAATTTCTCAATACTAGCTTACAGTTTACTGCGCAGAAG
Organism: Monodon monoceros; assembly: GCF_005190385.1. Lineage (NCBI taxonomy): Eukaryota > Metazoa > Chordata > Mammalia > Artiodactyla > Monodontidae > Monodon > Monodon monoceros. Next base: position 111,542,026 of record NW_021703782.1, read on the forward strand.
CCTTGCACCATCTTTTCCTTCGATTTGTTTCTAGCTAATTGATTTTTTTCACTGAGTTGTAAATAAAGTCTCTCTAAATTTCATTTTCTAAGTACGCAGTGCTCGCGTATAGAAACAGTTCATTTTTGTGTACAGATCCTGTGGCCAGTCGCCTTTCTAAACTCACTAATGAATCTGAACAAGTCACCTGCAGGTGACCTGGACATCCTCCACACGGGGTCACGTCCCCTAGGACCATCTCAGGTTGGCCACTTCCTTGCAAATCCTTCTGCCTTTCCCTTCCTAGAAGCTTCTGTTGCTTCACCAAGACAGAGGTCAGTTGCCCTAGTATTTTGTAAACCCCTTAATCAGATGAGGACGCCCCCTTTAATTTCTAGAGCGGTATGAGTTTTTGCCATGAATAGTTGCTGACTTTCATCCAGTGCCTTTCCTGCAGCTCATCCCACGATCAGAGGATTTTCCCTCCGCTCTATTAAGTGATGGAATCATGGATTGATTCACGATCCCTAAACCAACCTAGCAGTTCTGGATGGAACCCTACAGGTTGTAAAGTACCTTCCTTTCCACAGATGTGGCTGGATTCGCTGTAGGGTGTTTACCTGGGCTCCTGAACCTACGTTCATGCGTGGGTGTGACGTTCAATTTTTCCTTTCTCGTAATGTCCTTGCCCGGTTTTGACACCAAGGTGTGGCACTGCGGTAACAAAGGAGGGACTCTACCTGGGGCACAGTCGGCTGCACAAGGCCACCGCTTCAGTGGGGGAGGAGGGAGGGGGATGGGAGACCCCACATGAGCATCTTCGAAGGGTCTTGCAGCCAAGAAACGGGCCGGCAGTCAGCAGCCAGGGAGCGTCGTCATTGCCGCTTCAAAGGTGTGGAACTGAGGCTCGGAGAGCTAAGGACACAGCCCTGGTTGGGGGGGCGGGAGGTGTCTGCACTCATGCTGCTCTACCCTGTACCCCACGGCCCCGGGGGTCCCTGTGCAGCACGAGGGAGTCAAACTCAGTCAGGCTCCAGCAGGGGAGTCGAGATGGGGCACATCCCGGCTCCCACCTGCAGCCCCCTCACTCCCGCTGTGCCTGGCTCTGCCCAGATGGTCCACTCCAGGGGAAGCGCCCGGCAGCATGGCCCAGGCCGTGTCACGGAGCCACCCCTGTCCCCTAAGCCAGGGTCATCGGTCAACCCCCGATGGGGAAGGGCATCCAGGGCTGCCGCTCCCCCGGGGCCGCTCCCCGAGTCCCAGGGCCCCACGACCAAGCTACACGAATGTCTGGGTGGCCGTCAGAAGGGAGACCTCAGGGCTGCCCAAGGCTGCCCAGGTCAGCAAGCGGCTCTGTGACTTGATCATTGATGGGAACACAAGGACCCTGGAAGCCTGCCCAGGCGGACACACCCGCTGTTCCTGGAAACAGCATGACTGCACCACGCACGGGCGGGGGGGCTGTGGACAAGGGCAAAGTGGCCATTGTTGGCCGCAGGCCCAACAAATAGAAGGTAATTGTGGTCAATGGGAGGGGGCTGGTGACAGCCCACCACGTGGCCAGGAACCTCTCCTGGCAGGGGACAAAAGGGCCACCACCACGGGCTCTGGACACCTGTCCGAGGTGCCGCCGGCCATCCCTCAGCCCCCCTGACTCGCCATGAGCCTCCTGCTGCTGGCTGTGGGGCTGACCCTGCTCGGCTGCCCCCAGGCCCTGCACTGGGGGCCCCAGGACCCCAACTTCAACGAGACTCTGGTAGTCAGCCGCGGGCGTCGGGCGTGGGATGGAGAGGCGGCTGGGGGCAGCGGCCGCAGGGACAGGGCCAGCTGGCACCAGCGTCCCCCCCTCTGCTCCCCAGGTCAGCGGCGAATGGTTCTTGGCAGGGATGGCCTCCAACCAACCCAAACTCCTGAAGGAGGACAAGGACGCGCGGCTGCTCGTCCACCGCATCCAGGTGACCCCCAGGGCCCTGCAGCTCCACCTGCACAGGAAGTAAGTCTGGGGCAGGTGCGGGCAGGGCGGAGCCCAGGTGAGTCACACGACCCTGTCCCCCGCCCCCCTCACAGCCTGCTTTCCGGGCTCAGAGGTGATGTGCGGCGGGGCGAGGGGCTCGCTGCCTGGAGACGGACACGAGAGTCCAAGGTCCAGGGTGGCCGAGCTCCCCCAGTTCCACCGAGGGGCTGCACGGAGAAGGCCGAGCCCTGCCTTCCAGACCGCGGGTTCCAAGGCGACCTGTCACCCCCTCCCAGGGTAAATGGTGCATGTGTCCCAATTACGATGATGGCAAATAAAACGAAAAGGAAATTTCAGTACCTGCTGGAGAGTAAGTATAGACTCGCCATCCTCCAGCCCCACCGCTGGAGGTGGAGTGTGGCCCCATCCGCCCGGCCCCACTCCACCCCCAGTTCGGGGCTGAGTGTGGCCAGGAGCCCAGCTGCCAGGACGCCCACCTCGAGACGGCGTCCCCGGGCCGGGCGCGGCACCCCCGTGGCACCAGCAGCAGTGGCGGGCACGTGTGGGCGGAGGCGTCCGGGAAGGGCCCGAGGCCCACACCCGGTCCTGCCCAGCCCGGGGCTCGGCCGGCCCTTAGGAGCAAGTCGTCCAGCCCTGTGAAGGGACCAGAGGGGTCCCAGGGTGTGGTTCTTGTCCCGCCTCCCACCCCGACCCCCGGGGTCACAGATGCCGACCAGAACAGGCTTTTCCTGGAAGAAGTGGACCCCAAGAGCTACGTCATCCTCTGCAACCACCGCGAGAAACGTGAGAAGGAGGTGGTGGTGGTGAACCTCCTGAGTAAGTGCCCAGAGACCCCGCCTGCCTGTGCCCACACGTGGACCAGCCGCCACCCCGCAAGGGCAGGGCAAGCCCCTCCCCCCACCCCCTCCAGGGACACCCAGTCCCCTGCGGGTCCCAGTCCCCAGGGAGGACACTGGGCCACAGCCAGCAAGACACAGGATGGACCCCGGCCACCTCGAGGCCGTTTGGACCCAGACACCCTCAGACTTTCCTGGGGCCCCAGCCCTTTGTCCCAACGTGGAGTAAACAAAGGACAGAACACAGCAACGACCAGGACCCAGAGAAGAGGCCTGCCCCCGCCCGAACGCTGGTCCTGTCCCCATAGCCACGCCCACACCCCGAGAGGGCAGCCTCCCAGCCCCCAGAACCCCACCGCCCGCGATCCCAAATGACCAGCAAGAGAGACGGCCCCTGTCACTGTGCCCCCAGGCCGGACACCCGAGGCAAGCCCGGACGCCCTGCTACTGTTTACCAACTACTGTAGAAACCACGGGATCCACCCCACCAACATCATCAAAGTGACCACAACTGGTGGGTGCCCACCCCTGCCCCAGCCTCGGACCTCCGCTCAGCTCGCCACAGGTCACTTCCTCCGCGCCTGACAATGGGGAGGCTGCCGGGCCCAGGTGGGTGACCTCTGACCCTGTGGGGACTGCAGCAGGGGATCCCCTGGGGGTGGGGGTCGGCAGCAGGTGCCGCTCAGCACACGCGCTACCAGCTGCGCCACGCGGGGCCTTGCCGTCTCGGAGACTCAGGATGCAGTGCCGGGGGGCGTGGGAGGGACCCAAGGTGGGGACGCCCATCGGGCTGACCCAGGCTGACACGGGCAGGGCCAGCGGGGGGGCAGAGGGGCCTGTGGACACACTCGGGGTGGGCCTGCAGGTGGAGGGCTATGGAGGGCAGACCTTGGGGGTCCAGGGCCTGGCACGCGGCTGCCTGTGACAAAAGCCCCCCCCCATTGCCTTCTCTGTCCCTCAACAGACGCCCCCAGGCCGTGACCCGCGGGAGGGCCCGGGGCCGTGGGGAGCCAGCTGCCCTGGCTCTCAAGACAGTGCCCCGCCCCTCCCGCAGATCTGCCCCCACCATCCCCCACCACTGAGCCTGCCGCACCCCCTCTTGTTCACAGGGGTGTCCCCCAGGCACCGAAGGACCAGAAGATCTCGGTTAACCCAAGGAGCCCTTCAGCTGCCCCACCCGCTAGCAGCAGCCTCCACCCTCCTGGAGGCCTGTCCTGCCGTGTCCAATAAATGATTGACCTGGACCCAGTGTGCTCTGGGGGACCTCAGCCCTAACACAAGCGTGGCCAGTGCCAGCATGGTGACCGGGAGCTGCCCACTGACACCCCATCCCAGGCCAAGGCTGCTGGGGACAGGGGACGGGGACCCTCCTGGCGACACCAAGCTGGCCTTGGACTCACGTCCACGGGGTTTGGAGAAGCTGCTACAGGTTCACCAGGACACCGTTCAGAGCGCAAAGCTGGGAGATGGTGCAGGGAGGGGGCGAGGCCAGGCCCCACGGCCACCCTGGTCCCCTCAGGCTCGGGGCTGTGGGCAGTGGCAGCCCCAGGCCTCACCCCGTGGTGGTGCTGTGGGGTGAGACCCCGGCAGCGGGGTCTCCGGGCAGAGAGCACAGCTCCGGTGGGTCGGTCAGCAGAGCGCCTGCAGGTTAGGGGCCCCTTCAGACCACACCCTGGTCTCCCCTAAATGACAGTGGCTGAGGCCCTGGGGGCGGACACGGTGGCTGGGCAGGCAGCAGAGGACGTGTCTTACCCTCCTCGAGCCGCCAGAGCCTGGTGGGTACCCCGAGCCCTCCTCCGATGCACACAGTGCCCAGCCAGGGCTCCCACCTGGGACCAGGGCCCAGGCGGCCCACTTGAGTCCCCCATCAGCCAGGCCCCCCTCCACTGGACCCCAGCCTCAGGGAAGCTCCCTGCCCCACAGCGGGTGAGCTCCTTTGCTCCCCCAAGGGCTGTACCTTGGGCCACTATTGCCCCAGGCCAGGGGGCTCTCTCCAGTGGCCAAGAGTCCCCCGAGGCCGTGTCTTGGGCCAGGCTCGGCCATGTGGCACCAAGGCTTACATCGGCCCAGGACGAGGGGGAGCTGGCTGCAGGGTCCCTCAGTCAGAGGAAGGGACCGCCCGCCTCCACAGCTGGGGCCAGGCCACACCCCAGCAGCCAGGCAGCGCTGACCCCTCCCTCTCTGCCTGCCCCCCCGGGCTCCCCCAGGCGCACCCCCACTCCACCAGAAGCGCGCGTCCCGACCCACGTCCGCTGCCCTTGCCTCCTGTGTGCCCTCATCCTCGGGCAGCACCAACCCCCGGTCCACCCCACGGACGCCCTGGGTCCCAGCGGTCCAGGTCATGGTCTGGGGGTCTCCTCGCTCACTCCCACTTCCCCTCAGCACAAGCCGCTCTCACCCGAGCCGCCGGCCCCCGCCCCCTACTCTGGGAAAGGCCTAGCACTCCTTGCCTCCAGCTCTGATTCCGCCCTCAGCACACTGGGATGTGGGGGGCACTTACGACAAGGAAAGAGGGACCCCATCCCATCACCAGAGCTAAGCCAGCTCCGAAGGTGGTTTCAGAAATCCTGGATCCCGGAGACAACTGCAGTGGTGGGGGGGGTTCTTGCTGAGCCCCGGGGCGTCCCCCCACCCATCTCCTGCGAAGCAGCCGAAACAACAGGAGTGGCTGAAGCACCCCACTCGGCAGCTTCCCGTCCAACCCCTTGGGACACGGCCCAGCCGCTTCGCGGATGGCCGGGCAGGAGGCTGGAGAGCACCCGCCTTCCCACCCAGCCCAGCGCTGGAGGGGAGCCCCTCCTTCACTCCGCTGCCAGCGCCCACCACAGCCAGGCTCCCGGCACCCCGGAGCACATGTCACAGGCAGGGGTATCAGCCAGCCAACACCCAGCCCCTGGCACAGCTGAACCCACCCACCAGGCGTGGGAAAGTCAAGTGCATTCGGAAAGAGCCTAAGGGGCCATTTGGGCGAAGCCAGGCCTGCCGGGATCCCAAGGGGCTCACCCCACCGCACAAAACACAGCACACACACACACGCACACGGCGCGCGCGCTTAGATGGGCCAGGCAAAGGCATCTGGGGCAGAGGTCACAGCCCTGCTTTGGGCATCCCAAATGGATATAAAAGGACATGCTGGTGGCAGGGGTGGGGGACAGCCTTCTAAGCCTGGTCTTTGTCCTTTAAGGCTCCATGATGCTCTGATGGGGACGGTGGGGTGAGTGCTGGGCCCTGACACCACGGAGGAAGAAGCACCCCTCCGGCACCACCTCCAAGGACAGGACTCCCACATCCTCCCACTCAGACTCTGAAACCGTACCAGAGACATGCCTGGGGGCGCTGTTAGCCCTGGAATCCCTCCCCCATTTGTAAAGCAAAAGCCGTTAAGGTGCCCGTGGGTTTAAAAGAGAGGAGACTGCGGAATGGGAAGCCGTGTCCTCCAAAGGACCCTGGGGAGTCAGGCTGTGATGCTGCTGGACTCGTCCCCCGGAGCTGCCCTCCACAAGGAGTGGAGACGCTGCAGACCCCGACACTCCTCCCAAGTGTCCTTCTGTGCTGCTTAGAACCCTTTCCACCACCCCACCCAGGGCACCGGGTTCAGGAGCCACCTGCCCCAGCAAAGGCCGTGTGCCCGGTAGGTATCCTGACCCCTGGCCCCTCACTGATTGAGAAGCTGCATTCTGAATAAGGTGCCCCCGCCCCAATTCACAAGCCCCTGTGAAGCACAGGCGCTGCACCCCTGGGGTTACCAGGGGGGCAGCCTGGACAGGGACTTCCCAGCCGTCTGGGATCTGGGCTGCGTGGACCCACTTGGCCGGCTTGGCTGCACGCGACCGCAGGAAGCGCCACCACAGGACAGCGGCCCAGCTCGGCCCCGCAAAAAGGCCAAGGGCGTTCTCCAGGGTCCAACGCTCCTCTTCCTTGCTGAAGGGTCTGTGTCCTGGTGGCCACTGTGCCATCACCTGGCCTCCGACGTCCATCCCAAACCCAGGAACAGGGCGCTTTCGGAACAGTCCCCGAGCAGGCCCAGAGCAGGCTGGGGGGCAAGGACTCACTGAGGAACGATGCCCTGGGAGGGCCCACGCAGAGAAACCCCAACACCGGGAAACAAACCCACCACCGGCTGCCCCAGGGAGCTTCGCGGCCACTGAGGTCAGCCTGGGGACAGGCCCTGAAGCTTCTGGGCGAGGTATCCCCTCCACCTGCCACCCCGCACTTCACCCACAGCTTTCCTTTTCGGGTTAGGATCCCAAGCGTTTCAAATGAATTGAGTGCAACCAACCCCCACGCTTACAACGAGAAAACGCAGTTTCTAAGAGGCGTAACGGGATTGTTTTCTGCGCCGAGAAGGCAGCACAGAGCATCCATCCGTTCAGCGGAAGCTCCTGGCCTGACTCTCCCGAAGGCAAATGCAGGAACTGGGCACGTCAGCTCAACCCCATCAGCAGAGACGAGGGAAATTCACATGATCCGGAAGCTTCTCTCCCACCGCCCTCAGAAGCAGAGACAGCCATGTCCCTGGGGCTCGGGGAGGACCCAGAACCCACGTTCCTTAGAACCGGCACCACCAAGGGCACCCCCTGCAGGAAGGGCTGGCCAGGCCCCGGACAAACCAGACACCAACTCTGGCCTCGCTGGGTGCTCCCTGCCCTGGCACCCAGGCCCCATCCAATGGCAGGGGCTTTGGAGTGCACAGGAGCCCAGGCCCCCCTTGCCATGGCTCTGCACATGCCACCTCCTCCAGCCCCATAAGCAGCAGGTGCGGCGCTGACCCGCTGGTCCACGAGTGGACACTGTGGGCGCCAGGGCCTCCCTGGGCTGCTGCCTCTGCAGGGTCCGCAGCTCCGAGGGCACCAGCTGCCTGTGTCGAGGGGCTGGGGGCCACCTGCAGGTCCCAGAGAGGTTAGAAACGGCCAGGCAGGGCCCGCAAGGGAAGGGGACCACCTCCATTTGCACCCCTTCCGACCACCAGCCCCAAAGCCCATTTCTGCGGAGACCCCTTCAGAGAAGAATCAGGATCCACATCCCCGTGACCTCCCTAGACCCCACGCCTCCATCATATGGCTTAGCTTCCCCCGCCCTGTCTACCAGCACTTGGCCACAAGAGTGCCCTCTTCTCCTCTGGAAGAATCAAAAAGATTCCAGAAGGTTCTGGAAAAAGGAGAGGGAGGGACTCATGGTGGGCCCTGGAAGGTGACCAGGTCCAGCACCCACAGGGGACACTGGCTCCCGGCCACGGCGTGAGCTGCAGCTCTGACCCCTGCACAGGAGGACCAGACCAAGGCCCCCACCCTCCCCAGCGTCAGGTACGACCCTGCACAAAATATTGAAGCCAGGTGGGCCTGGGCATGGCTGCCCTGGGGACCTTGTCATGCCACGGGCACCCTGCTGTACGCAGGAGGCAAGCTGTAGCACCCGCTGGGGGATGACGAGGTGTCCTGGGTTTCAAGAGACCAAAGGTGGGGTTGGAGGAAGACTGAGCCTGTTTCTGGCTCTTTCAGGCCTGTAGAGTCCAGCTTCCAGGGCAGGTGGGGCCTGTCCTTTGCCCAGGTGTCCCCGTGTGCGGGGGAGCACACACGGGGGGGTGGGGGGTGGGCACACTGAGGCCAGGCTGGTTGGGTGAGGGTCTCGGGAGGGCTGAGGCCTGAAGCGAGGGTACCATTTCTCTCACTCATTGGACACCTAGGTGGGAGATGGACAGGATAGGCCTGGCCTTGCCAAGAGAAGGTCACATTGGTGGTAGGCAAGGCCCTGGAACCGTGCTCTCCGGACCCCTGAGGATGAGCAGTGGCCGGCCCCTCCCAGGTGGGCAGGGAGGCCCTTGGCTGTGCCAGGCTCCAGGTCAGGACCCGTGACCAGAGGCCGTGTGAGGCTCCTGGGCAGCCCTGAGCACCCTGACCACGACACCAATGGGGAGTGACCCAAGGTGGCCTCGAAGTTCAAGGAGGAAGATGGGCAGCAGGGAGGGCAGGAGGTGGCAGAGGAAGGGGAGGCAGGGCTCGGGGAGGGTGGACGGCGGTGCTGGCAGAGCAGCTGGCCACCTCTCAGCTCAGCCGGCTGACAGACCCCAAGGCGCAGCCACAGACACTGCCCAGCAACAATGTTCGGGGCTGAGAGGTTGGTGGACCTGGGAGAGGGTGCAGCCTGAGGGTGTCTGGGGTCCTGCCAAGCCCCACGTCCCCCTCCGTGCAAGCAGCAGCCACTGTCCTACTTCCGGGAGCCCCTGGGGGTGGGGGGAGGAGAGCAGGTCACCTAGAGAGCTGGGGGTGTTATGCTGAAACCCCCTCACTCCCCAAAACAAGCCTGTAGTCACCACCGTGCTTTCTAAATCCACCCCGAACACCCAACTGCAGCCAACAGGGTAATTTGCTTAGAAAAGGGCCAGAGCAGGGGAGGGGTGGAAAGCAAGCTGTTTCTGGGACCCCCAGCTCCTTTCCGCTCCAGCAGCCGTGACAGCCCAGCCCCCACCAGGCCCGGGCGGCAGCCCTTTCTTCTCCCCACCTTGGAGGGGGGTCAGCTTTCCCTGCACTCCCCCAGGCAGCGAGGGAGATCTGGCCCCAGACGGCCGTCCGTCCCGTGTGGGCGTCTGCAGCAGCGCCCGTCCCGTGTGGGCATCTGGATTGGTGCCTGTCCCGT
>NW_021703782.1:111551458-111567747 GCF_005190385.1 Monodon monoceros
CCCGTCCCGTCTGGGCGTCTGCAGCGGCGCCCTGTCTGATGCAGCAGCTTTGTACTCGTGGTCCCAGGGCCTGTGGGACCCGACGCAGGACCCTGGCCCAGGTGCAGGGTTGACAGCTGCTCTCCTCCCACGATGGGGCAGGCGGCACTCACCCACCCCTGCTCTGGCCCCGCCAGCCTGCCTGGGCCCCCGGACCCTTCTCAACACCAGCTCCGAGCACCCCCCCCTTCACCAGCTGGAGGCAGCGCAAGTGAGCCCTCCTGCCACCCGAGGTGGGGTCCTGCCCCTCGCCTTCTAAAGGTCTAAGTGGGGAGTTGAAGGGTCAGGGTGGGTCCACCCACCCGCTGGGGGTCTCAGTCAGGCTTTTGAACAAGTTGAGTCCCAGCTCCCGGGCCTCCCTCCCAGGGTGCTGGGGTGAAGATGCCCAGGGCTCCAGAAAGGGACAAGCAGGGATCAGGGTGGGCTGAGCCCCTGACCAGCTTGGGTCAGAGACTGGCACCGTCTTCGCTGTGACTGAAAGGTGATGGGATTCAGGCAGGGTCACTCCTCACAGGAAGCCAGCGCCTCCCCGATCCCTGGGGACGGGAGCAGCTGAGGGTCCAGACGCGAAAGCCAAGCGGCCTCCGTCCCACGCCCCCCAACGGGCCCTGCACGGGGAGCACAAAGGCCAGCACCTCGAAGGCAGAGGTGGTTCCTTTCCCAAGCGCCCCCGCTGGTCCAGAAAGAGGCCTCCCCAATGGACCTCTGTGGGGCCCCTCAGACCAGCCTCACAGGCGCAGGGAGTTGGGTCCCACGCCTGCCTCTTGGGGAGCAGACCAAGGACACAATTCCCCATCTGTGGACCCCTCCCCTCCCTAGCCCCAGGGCCGGGTTATTTAGGGATCCCACAGGCCAGGAACATCATAGGAACAAATCCCCAGGCAGGGGTGGCTGCACTTTGAACAGAAGCGGCACCATCTGCCCAGTGAATTGCGTTAATTACACGAAATCTACACAAGTTTTGCTTCCTCCAGAAACACTGCTTTTCCTCTTTTAATATCCAGCCTCCGCTCCCCCAGCCGCCCCCCCACAGCCTCGCTGGAATTAGAGCACAGCTGCAGCCCAAACCCCAAAGACAATGCCCAAGCATGCGGCACGAGCTGCTGCAAAGGCCCCGTGCCCCGCGGCCTGGCACGACCCAGCCCTCAGTAAGCAAAGAAGTCGGGGAAGATGCTGTCTACCTCCTCCCGCAGGGATGAGCTGGGGCAGCTCACATCTGAGCTCCATGGCTCCAGAGGCCCGTCTGGGGGGTCCTGGGAGCCGGGCTCATGGTCGTCCAGGAAGCTGGGCTCTGCCCTGTCCAGCACGCTGCTCCTGGCGGGGACCCGAAAAGGGGCACTGCTGCCTCTGCCCTCCAGGGACCCTGGAAGAAGACGGGACGTGTCAGCAGAACAGGCAGGTACCCCAGGGCACGCAGAGTGGACTCGGTGTGCAGAAGGGGGCCCCCCTCTGCCCATCTGTCCCACCCAACCAGGAAGCCCTCTGCTCATCCTTGAGGTGGGAACAGAGGACCCCTGACCAGGTGGGTGGGCCCACTCCTGCCGGCCCTGCTTGGGACCCAGAACCAGGAAGGGGCTCCCCCCACCCCATGAAGCCAAATCCTGCAGAGACAGGACTCATCGCACATCCAGACGCCTCTGTGGGGACGAGGTCTCGGGAGAAGGCTCTGAAACTGACTCGCAGCCATACACAAGCCCCGTGCTGCTGTGCACTTGAGCGCACAGATAACTCCCCACACACCACTTGTCATTCCCACCGGTGGTCCCCAAAACCACCAGCAGAGAAAAAAACAGGAGCTCAGAGACAGACACTGGGACCTTAGTGTCACACAGCAAGCTGGACCCCATCCCATCTCCCCAACAGCCCCAGCTGCCCGCCCAGCCCGCAACAGGACCAACCCAGACCCCAAAGCCTGTCCCAGGCTAGGGGAGAAGGTGGCCCAGGCCGAGCATCCCCCACTCACCCAGCCACCAGTCAGGACTGGCAGTCAGCAGAAAGGACGACCCATCTTCGACGTCATACCCCGACACAGACCTGGATGCAACAAGGACACCCTCACCCTGAGTCACCCCAGGTGGACCCCAGGCCTTGCACCTCGAGAGAAAAGCGTGGGCCCTGAAAGGCAGCTGTGGGTTCAGAGACAACAGGGTGTGCCCTCCCAGCCAGACCCTGAGCCCACCCTCCTGCCTGCCCCGAGCCAGCCCAGCCCGCTGCTGCTTCCTCTCCAGCCCCAGCAGCTCCCGGCCACGCCCCAGCTGGTAGAGCTCGCAAAACACAAAGTCGCAGACGGCCATTAAGGAGACAACAGCGTTTCCAGAAACACGTTAGAAAGCCACATACGTGGCAGGGTCTGGCTGCTCCAGGACCGGGCCAGCAGCCTGGGCCATCCAGGCAGACACCGAGGATGTGAGGGGCAGAAACTTCCCGGGCAGTGGGTCCAAGCAGAGCTCGGGCAGGGCTGGGAGAAGGCATGTAGCGGGTCACGCACACACCACTGGGACACCCACCTGGCATCCAGCGTTATGGCCTTGTCAGTCCCTTGACCTGGGGACCCAGCCCGGCCCAAGCAGCTCTGAGACTCTTCGCTCACCAGTGGGGAGGGTGGCTGCCGCGACCACAGCATGGGCGGCCTCAGGGCCCTGGAGGGACTCAGGCCTGGAGACCGCAGGACCAGGCTGGGCGGCTCTGTGGGGGAAGCGAGGCGTGGATCAGCCTTCCCCACCTGGAAAGCAGTACTCCCCTGAAGACCTGAGTCCCTACCCACTGTGTCCTGCATAAAGAACCCCTGAATTTCAAGAGCAAAAAACCAACAGGTAACCAGGAGCAGATAGATGACCAGAGGTGAGGCACCTGACACCTGGGGCCAGGGAGGCTTCCTGGTGGAGATGCCGACTCGGCCTCAGGTCAACCATGGGGGACTCGGACCTGGGAACCCTCACGCTACCACCTCTTCCTCCATCTCCATGATTCCTGACCAAGGACTCCACCCTCAGACCACCGTGCTGTGTGATCCCTGCACCCTCACAACCTGAGCTTGAGTCCCCACCTTCTTTGGGGGGCCCAGCTCTGCTGCTGGCCCTGGCGACAGCAAGACCCCCTCCCCGCCTTGAGGAACACACCAGGGGAGGGGGAAGGCACAGTCTCGCCTCCCGTGGCACTTGCAGACTGGCAGCTGTGATCCAAGCAGTGACCAACCACCGTGGCAGACATCCAGCATGAGGGAAGCGCAGTCATCACGCTGCCCTGGGGGCCTCGTCGGGGGCGGCACGACGGGAGGACAAGGGCCCACTCACGCTCACCAGGCAGGGCCGGCGGCCCACCCAGCACTGCGGCCGCCCCCACCGGGGCCTTACCGTCGTCCACATCCACAGTTGCACGGCTCGGGGAGGCCTGCTGCCTGAAGCACGCAAAGACAGAAGGAGAAACCTCTGAACAGTCTGCACACACCATGCCCGGGAGTCCCCTGGCCCCACAGGAACACTAACATGGTCACGCTGGACGTTCCCACGCTGGGGTCCGGGGCACCTGCTGGGGTCTGACTCGCCAGGGCCAGCTGCAAAACGTCCTTCTGCCACATGTGCCATGTCTCCTTCGAAGAAGCAAGAACCAAAAACGGAAATAAACACAAAAACGCAACAGAGATCATCAACCAGAAAACCCACAAAAAAAAGCAGGCTGTGGTCCGTCACTGGCCACCCTGCCTAGGGTCCCAGAGGTCCTCCCTGAGTGCAGACCGTGTCCTCAAGACTGGGAGGTGGGGGCGGGAGGGAGGCTGAAGGCCATGCCCGCCCGGGGACCTCACAGCAATGGGCCTTTTAACCATACCAGCCTTGGCACCGTGGGCAAAAGTACAAGGAACATAAATGGAGAACAGAACTTGTCCCCGGGGCTCCCGGAGGAGGTGCTGTGCACAAATGGAGGCGTGTCTGCAGAAACGCAGCAGCCCTGGCAGTGCGAGGCAGAGGGCAGAGGGAAGCCAGGCAGCCGGGTGGTCAGAGCTGCCCGGGGCATGGGGGGGATGCCCATGGCTCCTCCCCAGAGGGCTGACAGGGCTGCCGCAGGACAACTCACAGCGTGCTTCTCCCAGCCGGGCACCAGGGCGCTGGCGAGCCGGAGGAACTGCACTGACATCTCCAGGACTGAAGCCATGTCTTCCCGCCGGCCATCGAACTGGGGCAGCAGGGCCCGCAGGCGCTCACAGCTCAAGGAGATCCGCTTCCTGCCTCCAGGGAAGTGACCACCGGCCATGGGGCAGTCTGGCCTTGACCCGGAAAAAGCACCGCAGCCACCAGAACCCCCTGAGCCCTTTAGGAATCGTGTCAGCACACACACTGGCCCAGGGCCCTGGACCCCAAGCTGCAGGCTATCCAGGTATTTGCCGCGGGCTGCAGCCAAGCCTGCACCGTCACTGCCTGGAGGTGTCGGTTGCAAATACACAACCTCGAGGTGCCCAGGACTTCAGATCAAAGAAAGGGCTGCACCGGTGGCCCTTGGGACCCCCACCCGCAAAAGCACGTGTTATATTCACCTCGGGGACGTACTAAGCGTTCCTTTACCCGACAGACGGCACGAGCCTGTCCCAGCCACCTGAAACCAGCTCGCGGGCACAAACCTGACCTCCTCTGACCCCCACCCCCACTGTGCGGCCCCCACCTGCGCTGCCTCTCGCTGAGCACGTTCCGTGGGAGGCAGGAGACTGGACCCTTCGCCATCGCAGGGGCCTTGGCCTGGCCTGAGCCGTGGCAGAGATCCTCGCAGCGTAACTGGGTCCCAAGCAGGAAAGGGCCGCTGCTGAAAAAAGCCAAGAGCGCCGGGCTCTGTGATCCCAGAAAACGCCCCCGGAGCCCCGAGGCGGTGATGGACATCTTGGGAGGCGGGCGCAAGACAAGGCCTGGGTCGCCCAGGAACACGGCCCTGGGCCCTACCTCTTGGCACCCCTCCCTCTTTCCCCCAAAGGGCCGGGGGTCGGGGTTCTGCCCCAGGCAGGCCAAGCTGGGTGGGGACGGGGATTCGGTGAATTTGAATTGGATAGAAGCGCCAGGTCTGGACACCCCGAGCACCCCCAGGCAGGGGCGTTCCAGCTGACCCCCTCCGGCAACCCCCCCCCCAATTCTCACCTGCACCCCTCGGAGCCAGGGGCTCCGGGAAGCCCAGCGTCTGACGCAAGACCCCTGAACGCCATAGGCACGCAGCTGGAGCTAGTGGAGAGACCAACAACGCGCCCGGGCCCCCACGTGCGCCGCGCCCCGCCCCGCGCAGGCCGTCCTGCAGCCCCTCCCTCTCACGTGCACTCGGCCCACCCCCACGTGCTTCCCTCCCAGGCAGCACCTGGCCCGCCCCCCACGCGCGCCCCGCCCCCACGCGCCCCGCCTCCCTCACATGCGCTCTGCCCCGCCCCACGCCCGTGTGCAGTGAAGCTCCTCTCGCCGAGAAGTTGCCAGAAAGAAGCGGCGGCTGGGGTAGGTGGTCAGAGTAGGTGGGCTTCTTCCACCCCTTCCGGTTGGTCGGCCCAGCTCCCGCTCAGTGGGGTCTCCCGTCACCTACCCACCGCGGGCGCCCCCGGGTGCCAACCCCGAGCTGGGTGCTACCCTCAAGGGTCTCACGACTGGGGGGGGCCAAGTAGACTGCGAATCTGTGGAGGGAGGGGCAGGAGGGTGTCCTCAGGGCGAGGTGGTTTTCAGGAGCGAGCTGGGCAGCGTCCCAAGCAGGAAAGAACGCGAGCCCAGGCGGTTCCCTGGGCTGGCACGTGGGTGAGGTGGGCAGGTAGGATCCGCTGTGTGGCAGGAGGAGTTGGACTTACCTGAGAGCAGAGGGGCCGGGGAGCTACAGGTGTGGGAGGAGAAGGTTTCAGGATCAGTGTGGTCCGTGGGGCACGTTGAGGCCCAGGTAGGGGAGCTAAGATGGGAGCGGGGAGGCTGGTCAGCCAAGATCTATGGGATTCCGGCTGGTTAAGGATGGGCAGAGGGGCCCCACCTGCCTCTGAGGGCCTTCAGGTCCAAGGTTCACTTGTGCCCGTCCCCCAAATGGCATCCTCTTGCAGGGGATGCTCTGCCTAAGCCAGTGCCACCGCCCACTCAGGAGCCAGGAGGCATGCAGATGCCTCCCAGCCTTGTCTCCGATCCCACGCACCCTCTCTGTGCCTTTCCTAGCACCCGAGCTTGCCTGAAGGCTGGCTGGCCTTCCTGCCTCTCCCGCGCCTGCCCCCTGCCTGCCCCAGGCCCGGACCTTCATTCTCGGGGCTGAGCCCTGGCTCTGCCCTCACACAGGCCTTCGCTCCTGCTCTCCCTCCCCGCCCCCCACCTCCAGATGCAGACTCCCTCCACGAAGCCCCCGTCTCCAGCAGCTTCTGGGCAGGGGGCTCCCAAAACACCTCACTCGGCCCGCTTTTAGTGCACAGGGTGAGTGGTTCCAGGTCTGTGCACACCTCGCCGGGTCTCCAGGGGCCGTCCCAGTGCTGGACACGAAGCCCACCGGGGCTTTGTTGGAGGAGTGATGGAAGGAAGGCAGGGAGGAAGGGGAAAGTGGAGACTGGTCCTTTTTCAGGGAGGTGGACCTTTAAGGGGAGGGGAGGGTACTAAAGCTCTATTTCAGTCAGGAGGACTTCAGAGCAGTGCTGTGGGCTGCTGTGGGCGTGGGAGGCAGTTGCTGGGCGAGTTCACAGGGAAGCGAGGCGAGGGAGCTGGGGCAGGTGTCACTGCGGTAGTCAAAGTGCGCCCCAGGTGCTGGGCCTGGGACGGAACCAGGTGACAGAGCAGAGCCCCTGCCCCTGGGGAAGCAGGAAACCTGTCTTCAACCGAGGAGGGGCCCAGGGCTGCAGGTGGGCGTCCTGGGGTGGGGCTTTGGGCGGCGGGAGCACCCAGAGATGGGCGAAGTGCAGCCGTGGGAGGTCCTGCCACTTGAGGGCCTGGGCCCGCGTCTCCACTCTGCTCAGCTGAGTCCTGAAGGTGGCATGGGGGAGGGCTGGCCAGCCCAGGCTGGGGCCGCAGGTCAGATGCTGGGGGACTGGTGGGGGCAGTAACATGTTGCACGTGGAGTCAGGCCATGCAGGAGAGGCGGCAGAACCCCAGGAGGCCGGGCCTGGGATAAAGGGAGGGCTGGGCGGGGGACAGAAGTCGCCTCGCGATCGAGGGTGATGCTGTGAGGATGGGTGGGCCGGAGGTCAGGTTGGGGAGCCAGGAGGCCAGGGCCCATGTGCTAGGCCCGCACTCCCGACAGAAGGGGGCGCTCCAGGGCCTCTGCTGTCCAGTCCTGCGCAGCCCACAGCCTGGCTTCTGTGTTGAGTCCAGGGAAGGCTGGGGATGGCCGGTTCTGCCAGCACGTACGGCCCGGCATTTACGGGAGGTGCGAGAAGCCCGGCTCCTTGCCCTGGGAGGGACCCCAGTGCCCAAGAGAGGGCAGTGCCAGAGCAGACCCCACAGAGCATGTTGGCCTGGGTGTCCAGGGGCACAGTGGGGGGCTTTGGTGGAGAGATCCCATCTGCCGGGCTGCCTTGCTGGAGCAGGTGGGCTGGAAGCCAGGGCCTGGGGCTCTCTCCCCTTCCTGCTCCTGGCTGGGGAGGGATGGACACGCCATTGTTCTGGGGCTTGGCTCCTATGTGGTAGAGAGGGGCCAAGTTTTGGTCTCCCTGAAGCTCTCAGGAATGTTACCGGGCTTGCCAGAGTTTCCCGTCACTGACAGCATGCCAGTCATCTCGTTGACCAGCCAGCCAGAGGGCACCTCCAAGGGGCCCGCAAGATGGACACACCCTGGCAGGAGTCCTGGGGGAGGGCAGAGACCTGCTGGGGGCCAGGGGTGGGTGGCACTCTTGCAGCAGCAGCATCCTCTCAGGAGGAAGTAGGGAAAGTGCCCAAGAGGTAAGACTGAGGGTGAGCCTGGGGACAAGCTGCACTCCTTCTGGGGACTTGGGGGCAAGCCATGCCTTTGCCAAGTTCACACACACACACACACACACACGTACACACACATACACACAGTATCTGTTCAGCTTGCTGTTTTCTGGAAGTAAACAGGGATGGGACTTGAGACTCCTGCAGATGTCAGGACCACGAAGTACATGCCATGCACCCTCCAAATCAGCTGGCCCAGCTCCGCCCTGACAGCCCCTGCACTGACCACCCTGCTGTGGGTGGCTGGGTTGGTGCCCCAGGCCGTGAGGTGAGATGAGCCGCGCGGGTGATGCTGGCTCAGCTCTCCCATCCCCGCCTGACGCCGCAGTCCCTCGCCCTTCTTTGGGAGACGCCTCCCTTCCCTGTCTATTCCTCTGTGTTTCCGCCACGCTTATGGTTCACTGAGGGCCAGGCCAGCACTGGGGACAGAATAGAGGGTTCTACCTGCGGGGGCGGGGAGCAGTTGAGCCAGGGTGGCAGTGTGAGCGTGTGGGGCCCTCCAGCGGATCCCCCCGCTTCCTGGATGCCTTCCTTTGGGTCGTGGGGTTGCAGCAGGCTGCGGGCACTCCTCTGCCTGTTTGCCAGGTGCTCCGTGTGGGGCTGCGGCGAGAGCAGAGCAGGGCGGCCGCGCGCGCGGCAGAGGTGCCGGCAGCGGCAGGTGGCAGCGTGCGATCACTCGTGCCTCCAGGGGTCCGACCTCCCTTCCTTCTCCGGGCCCAGCGGCCTCCCAGGTGTGCCGCGAGGACGGACAGACGGGGTCTGGGTGCAGGTCTCTGCAGGAGTGACAGGTGCCGTGGGGGGATGGGGGCGGGGCAGGTGCTGATCGGCCGCCCCTCCCAGCGGCTCAGAGCGAGGGCAGGATCGAGCAGCGCAGGCGCCATCGCCGATGCTCGCGCTTTAAACAGGAAGCGCCCAGAGGCCCCCAGCCCTCTCGGAGCCCCTCCCACCACGCACCCCTGCCCCTGGGGGCGCTCTTAGGATTTTCTAGCCTTTAAAGAGCCTCTGTCCGGTTTCCCGGGATTACGGGGGCGCCGAGCGTCGCGATGGAGATGGGTACCCGGGGTGGGATGCGGGCGGTCCCCCACACCGTCCCCAGCCTGGTTCCCGACGCGGCCGGCAGGGGGCGCTCCAGCACAGGCGCCGGAACCGACCCTGGAACAGGCTCTTTTTTCCCACCCCCACCGTAACCAGAGAAAAGTGTTTCAGGGCAAAGCGGGGGAAGAAGTCGCCAATCGCTCCCGACTCGTTTGCTCCTCAGCTCCGAGTCGCAGCCGCCGCCAGCCCAATGCCGCTCCCGGACGGGGCGCACAGCCCGGGGGGTGTTTACAGGGGGGCGCGCGGCGGGGGCCACACCAACCGGACCTTCGTGTTCGACGACGGCCGATGTGCCGCCAGGTACGGTCTGCAGTGCCCTCCCCCACGTGGAGGGACCCCGGACGGGGCTCGTGCCACCCCAGGGCCCCTCATCCTCAAATCCCCACTTCCCAGGACTACCTGCTCCCCAGGACCCCGGAGCGTGGGGAGCGTGGGGAACAGGGGTGCCCTTCAGGACCCGGTCGCAGTGAGGCGAGTCCTTACTCAGATGACCAGCAGGTGGCCAGAGTGTGGCCATTCTTACCTGCGGGGCTGTGAGCATCTCCCAGGCACCACGAGACGCAGACCCTGCGGGCAGGAAGCTGGAGTGCCTGGCATGCCAGAGGGGCCAGGTGCTGTGCTGGCCTCCCAGCTCCCTCTCTGGTCAAGCCTGGGGGAGGAGCCAGTGGGGGTGGCAGCGCTGTACCCAGCGAGGCACAGGGGCCAGGTTTCCCCAGGTAGAAGTGGGTTTTCAAGGGCAGCTCCTCCTAAGAAGAGCCTTGTTTGGGGTGTGGGGTACCGGTGGGCTGTCAGATGAAGGGCAGGAGTCCTGGGTTCTAGTTGCTTGGTGATTTTCAGCTGGTCACGTGTCTTTCAGGGTCCTTGCTTATTCATCTGTGAGGAGAGAATTAACTGACAGGGGCTTCCAGGTGGCCTGGGAGCCGACCTTCCCTGTGCAGTGTCCCACGATGCCACGAAGCTCCTGCCTGTCCAGGTGACTGGCACAGAGGGCACTGTGCCGGTGGGCGTCCCAGGAAGGGCAGAGTGGTGACAATCCCGATGGGGGTTTGCCCCAGGGCCCTGTCCTCGGGGCGCTCTCCCCACCCCACCAGCCCCAGAGGACAGGCACACACGTCTGCCCCTCACCCTGCGCCAGGACCCAGACTCCAGGTCACCCACAGCCGCTGCCCTGTGTGTGACCCTCCCTGACTGGGCAGAACCTTGGACTCTGGGTCCCGCTCGGTCAGCTGTTCTAAGGCCGGAGAAGGGGTGGATGCCGGGGTTCAAGACCAGGTGCTCCGGCTGTTTCCTTGTGGGACTTGGCTTCCCAGCTTGCCAAGTGAGTGGTGGAGCGAATGGTCTTTAAGGGCCGTTCCTGGTGAGGGACCAGGACCGGAAGGGGAAGCTTCCAGCCACATGTCAAGGGTCAAGGTGGTCCCTCTGCAGGGACAGCGCAGGCCTGGCACCCGTGGGGTCCTGGGGGCACAGCTTTGGGTGAGAGGCAGGGGCCCCGAGAGCAGGCTGTGCAGGTGGTATCCTTGGGAAGTGGAGTTCACCCCGTGAGGTGGGCACAGCCTGGACCTCCCTCGGGCTGCCCTGAGGGATCAACCAGGTGGCGTCTGTCAGGCACAGAATAAGTGACCAGAGAGGGGTCTTGTGACGTGGTTCGGATGCCCCTCTGCCCATCTCCCTGCTCGGACAGGTGTCACCCATCTTTCTGGCGACCCGTGTCCAGTTCCCCTGCCCTACTTGACTGCCTGCTGCAGGCGAGGTAGGGGCTCGGTCCCCCAGACGGCTCTGCGTCCGCAGGGACAGCGCTCCTCTCCCCTGGTCGGAGCTGACCTCTGACCCTGCAGTGATTTGCCGTCATGCTTCAGACACGTGTGGAGTGGCTGCCAGGGCCAAGGGTATGTCAGGCAGGCTGGGTAGGGACCCCCCCCCCCCCCGACCAGGAAGGTCAGGCGGGGTAGAGATCCCCACCCCCTGCCCAGAGCAGGGGAGACTGGCTGAGAGGGGAACCTGGCTGGGGTGGGGTGGGGCAGCGGAGGCCAAGGCTAGCAGCTCAGGGATGTGGGCTTTAGCTCGGAGAGGGAAGACCCCGTGTAGGTGGGTGAGGATCCAGGTTGGTGGAGCTCGAGGGGTGGATTCCTGCACCAGGTTTCACAGCAGGGTCAGCCCTGGAAACCAGAGTCCTAGCTTTGCACCTTCCCACTGGAACCTCCTGGTCCCCCAACAGCCCTGCCTACCCAGGGCCAGCATGGGACCCTCTGGGCCCCAACGGTGGAAGGCGCAGATCTAGGGCTGGCATCCCGCCAGGGTGCATGTCTGGCTGGAGGTCACGGCCAGCCCTCCCGGCCCATATTAGGGAGCGGTGCCTGCGGGGCAGCAGGAAGTGGCCCAGGCTCCGTGGGAAAAGGTTCCCAAGGCCCGAGGTACAGGCCAGTCTTGTCCGGCAGGAGGGGCAGCTTCCTGGTCTGGGGGCCAGAGGGAACTTGGGGGTCTGCCTTCGGCCCGGGGTGGCTACGGCCACAGCTCGGGAGGACAGAGGTGAGTGAGCAGGGGATGGGGTGGGGTACCCGCTCGGAGCTCGGCTTGTGTCCAGCGCGGGTCCGTGGGTGTCATCTGTGCGCTCACGCGGGCTCCGTCCACCGTTCACACGGGTGTCCCAGCCTGTCCATGTGTCTGACTAACCCCGAGTTACCTGGCACGACCCTGCTTCGGCAGGGGTCGTGCTTTGTTAGAGGGTTTCGTGACTGAATCATGAACTCTGCCCTGAGGCTTCTCCTTCCGTCCCGAGGATGTGGGGATTTGCAAGCTGTGCCCGGGTGTGTGGAGCCCAGGGTGGAGCCCCGAGATGGGTGTTGGCCCAGGGGCAGCGCCTGAGGGCACGGGCGCTTTTAAAGGAGTCGTGGGAACTCTGTGGGCTGTGTGTGCGGATGGGCCACCCATGTTCACCAAAACCTCTTCCTCCTACCGTGCTCGGGGATGGGGAGGCCTGGCCCGTAGCCGAGGCCCGTACTAGACGCTGGCAAGTTTAAACCATTTGCAGAGGACGAGGCAGGGTCAGTAGGCCAGCTCCGGGCTGGGGTTCCTGAAAGGCCTTTCCCAAGAGGTCTGCTCTGCGATTTAGACTTCCCACAGGGGGTATGTTCAGGGGTCCCTTGTGCAGTCTCTCTGGCTGTGGCCAGCTTGTCCTGCATGGGGCAGTGAACCCTGGAGGCCACCCTGCAGTGCCAGCCTTGCGGGCCTGGGATGCTGCCCTGCACGTTGACGATGACGTGACCAGAAACGCCCCTCCTGCCCATAGGACAGCCTCCCGCCCCTGGGGCAGGCCCCACGTGGGCCTTCAGCCATCTTCACAGAGACCCTGGATGTTGGGCCAGAGGCCGCTGCGGGACACCTCTCGGCAGGTGTCTGATCTTGGGAAGAGCTCAGAGTCTTAAATCAGGGACGGAGGCCCCAGGTGCCAGGCGAGTGCGGAATTTCACCCCATCTGGCAGACATGGGGGCTCCTAGGGTGTTGGGAGAGCTGACCCTGGAGGTCCTGGCAGATGTCACAGGACAAAGGACAGGGAAGCCAGCCGGGGAGTTGGATTCTCCGGGACGTGAGGCTCTAAGAAGAGGGACCTGCTGGGTGTGAGGTGTGGGCAGGGTGTCCCCACCTGGGCCTCAGCTTCCAGGCAAGGCCCAGAGTGCCCCGGCAGGCCGTGCCAGCCCTTGGAGCCTGGTGGCTGAGCAGGGACACGGTGGTGCCCCAGTCCCACGGCCATGGGAGTGGGGCACACAGGGCAGCCTTCCGCCTCAGCCCCCTGCAGCTCGGCCCAGGCCTCCCCCGGCACCTCCCAGTGGCCACCACGCACCCAGCCAGGGGGCGGGCACCCAGGGGGTGAGTGCTGGGTCTGCCATCTGCACGTGGGCTCGCTGCCCGGCACTGAGGGACCCGGGCACACTGCGTCCCCCGCGGGGGCGTGCAGCATGGGCTCTCCCCAGAGGTAGATCCAAGCCTAGGTGAGCGGCCGGTAGGGTGGGAACTGCAATCCCCGTGGCTTCTGCCTCCCCTGTGTCCGGGGGGTGGGCCCACGGCTTGGGGAAGGCCAGGGGTGGTGATGGCGCCCCCGTGGCCACGCCCAAGGCCCCGTGGCCACACGGCTACCAGGCCCCTCCTCGCTGTCCTCTGGGCTGGCTTTGTGCCAGGGGGTAGCTGCTATGAAGTGTCTGTTTCGATAGCTCTCCAGCTTGAATTTGGCTCAACGACGACGTGTTCTGAGCTTCCCCTCTGGGATCTGATGCAGCTCGGAGACGGCGGCGAGCAGCCGTCCACGGCGTTGACTCAAAGGTTCCTCCCCTAGGGAGAGGGTGGTCCTTCCCCAGACGTGCACCCCCGCCAGCTCTAGGCAGCTTGAGCAGCTCTAGCTTTTTTATTATGGTGGGTGTCGCGGTCAGCAGAGGGATTCGGCGGTTTTCTGCTTCCCCGGGCACCCAGCCCAGCGCTCGACTGTCTGCTCCCCGACCCTGGTGGTGCTGTGACGTCTGCAGGACTCCCCTGCGGGGCACTGGGCAGGGATGTGTGCGCATGTGCGGGCAAACACGTGTGTGCGCATGCGTGTGCACTGTGCATGCATACATCCACGCCTGTGTGCACGCAGGCGCACACACAGGTCCATGCGTACCCACGCATGTGCACACACGTGCACACATCCCCCATCCCTCTGTCAGTCATAGATCTCCAGTTTCCTTGGAAATTTTGAACCAAGTGTGAGCTACTGAAGAATGCATCTGAGGAGAGGGAGCATGTCTTTGAGCCCGAGGGGGGTGTCCCTCAGTCCTACTCCGGGTTGGCTTGAGCATTGCAAGCAATCTGGACTCCTTTATAAAGGAGCCTTGGGGGGGAGAAGGGACATTTCCCCAGGATGTCATATGCCCTTCCTCCGCAGAGACCGGCCCGTGGCTGGGCCCAGGACAAGGACTGGGGCTGCGGCTGCAGCCTGGTGATGCGTGGGGAGAGGAAGGTCATCCTGGCGCTTCTCACGTCCAGTAACTCAAGCCTTGCTCAGTACGTCTCCTGGTGTAGCAGCAAGGTTGAGGCACAGCCCTTAGCTCACCGTTCACCACCCCCACGCCCGCCGAGCTGTCACTGTGCGGTGGGGACATCCTGCACACCTGGTATGAGCCAGGCAGCTAGAGAAAGCCCCATCTCACTGGGGTCCTCTCCGAGCAGATTGTTTAGTTTTTAACCTAAATGGGATCCTTTGAGAGAGCTGTTCTTTTGTAGAGACGTGTCCACTCGGGTCACTGGGACCTGCGTGTTCACAGCGCAGCATGTCCTGCATAGCGGACGTTCGGGCCGTCTGCAGGGTCATCGTGAAGCTAGGGTCTGTGCCCAGCGTCCTAGGCACAGAGGAGGGTGTCCCAGCTGGAGTCTCGGGGTCAGAGAGTTTCCCCCCCCCCATCATGGTACTTGCTGGGCTGTCTCTCTAGTGGCCGGGGAGGCAGCAGGTCCTTCACGTGTGTGTCAGTTGACTTTTTTGTTTTGTTTTCTCTTCTTTGAGCTGCTGTTCGTTCGTCCTTTGCCTCCTTCTGCCTGTCTGTCTTTCCTGCGTGACTTGCAGGCATCCTTGCACCGACCTGATTTCTCTCACTGTTCTTCCCTTTCATCAGCGTGTCTTTAAACAAAAGCATCTTGTTCCCACGTGGAAGCATTGATACGTCTCTCTTGCTGAACAAGAAGCCTCTGGACCCCACGCATCTTTGCCCTGCGTTCTCTTCCAGGCTCCTCCTCGTCTGGGGGCTGTGAGCTGGGGTCTTTCTTTAGCTGACGGAAGGCCCGCGGCCGGATGGCATAGCCACTGAGAGTACCTGAGCTCCGGCACTGGCCCTGCCCAGGCAGCTGAGTTACTTCAGTTCTGTGGCGTCTGTTTCCCCGTCAGCAAACTGGGGGGACGCCATTCCCACCACACAGGATGTTGCGAGCATCCCGTGAGAGGCCCTGAGGATGGGTTGGGCTGCTCTCATTCCAACAGCAACACTGAATTACTGATGTCCCTCCCGAGGCCTCCTTTCTCTCCTGAATTCCCCTGCTCTGTGTTCTCTCTCATACCAAGCCCTAGAGATCCCGTTGCTGGAGCTGTAAATTAGCCCTGACAGCTGGCAAGGCCCGTCCCTTCTCTGTTTCGCTCTTAACACCTGTCCTGGCAGGTCTTGCATATTTATCCTTCAGCGTGAATCTCGGAAACAGGTTCTGAGAAGATGAGCGTGTGCATTGGCGGGAGCTGATCAGCTTTGCCCCTTCCTCTGGAGGAGGGTTGCTGAGCTCTGGGAGCACGGCCCCCTCCTGCCGTCGGTGAGAGCGCCGGAGAGCGGTGGGCCGTTGCTCTGAGTGGTCCTGGAGGCCGGTGGCAAGTGGGGCCCCGGTTCCTGAGTTTGCACGGCTGCCGTGAGCAGGCCCTCCCTCCCGTGATGCTGCCACCGCCTTGTCGCTCCTGCCTTGGGTTTGTGTGACCCCGTTAGATGCTCTCCTTTGTTCTAATAGGTTTCAACTGATTTTCTTGGGTTTTCTTGGCAAACGGTGATGCCTGCTGCAGACGATGAGAGCCCCATCTCTTCCTTTTCTTACTCTTTGCTTTGTCTCAGTGGGAGCCGAGGACGCCCATCGTGGTGGGCAGACTCTGGTGTTCCCAACTGGAGTGGGAATGCCTCCAGGATTCCATTGCCTGGATTTTTTTTGGTTGTTGTTAATCAAATTAGGAACGTCTCCCCCTATATCTAATGTATTAATGGGTTTGGGGGGCTCTTAACAAATCTTTTTTCTGTATCTACTCACAAGATCATGTGGATTTTCTCCTTTAATTTCTTTTTTTTAAATAAATTTATTTATTTATTTTTGGCTGCATTGGGTCTTCGTTGCTACGTGTGGGCTTTCTCTAGTTGCGGCGAGTGGGGGCTACTCTTTGTTGCGGTGCGCAGGCTTCTCGTCGTGGTGGCTTCTCTTGTTGCGGAACGTGGGCTCTAGGCGCGCGGGCTTCAGTAGTTGTGGCACGTGGGCTCAGTAGTTGTGGCTCGCGAGCTCTAGGGCACAGTCTCAGTAGCTGAGGCGCACGGGCTTAGCTGCTCCGCGGCACGTGGGGTCTTCCCGGACCAGGGCTCTGAACCCGAGTCCCCTGCATCGGCAGGCGGATCCTTAACCACTGCGCCACCAGGGAAGCCCTCCTTTAGTCTCTTTGCATAGTGGAGTATATCGCCCTCTTTTTTAGGTAAGCCCCACTTGGTGTTGCTGGTGCGGTGCTGTTGTGC